>NC_063334.1:93153125-93193643 GCF_021869965.1 Rhincodon typus
CCCTCTGCACTGGGCTCCCTCTCCCCTCTGCACTGGGCTCACTCTCTCCCCTGCACTGGGCTCACTCTCACCCCTGCACTGGGCTCCCTCTCCCCTCTGCACTGGGCTGCCTCTCCCCTTTGTGCTGGGCTCACTCTCTCCACCACACTGGGCTCATACTCCCCTCTGTGTGTAGCTTGTTCTCTCTCCTGCACTTTGCTCATATCTCCTCTGCACTTGGCCAAACCTCTCCCCCGTGCTGGGCTCTCACTGCTCCGCGCTAGGCTCCCATCCCCTCTGTGCTGGGGTTGCACCCCTCCGCACTCTCCCCCCCCTCACTGGGCACACTCTCTCCCAACCCCCACGCATCTTGCCACCATCAATGCCAATGTGGAGCTGACTGTTTTGCTGCTGTTGCTGTACATGCTTGGGAGGCCGGGCCTTGCTGAAAAAGACTTTTAAAAATAAAAAGAAGAGCAAAAGTTAAAAGAAATAAAAAAGAAACAAAGAAAGCAGATGGAAGTGGGTGAGCCGCAGACGAGGAGTCTGAACATAGCGCTGCTACTCTGGAACCATCTTGGATCTTTGTCTCTATGAGGACTGTGCAATGGTCTCTCTCATGGACAGATACATTTGCACTGGGCAGATTGGTGAGATGAGGTCAAGTAGGTTTTTCCCTATTGCTCATTCCTTCACCTCCTGCTGCAGACCCAGTCCAGCATATTTGTTCTTTAGGCCTAGATCAAATTGGTGAGGATTACTGCTGCCAAGCCATCCTTGGTTGTGGATATTTAAGCCCCCTCCTCAGGGCATATTCTGTGCCCTTGACACTCTCAGGGCTTCCTCCAAGTGTTCAACATAGAGGAATACTGATCTGTCTCCTGGGTCGGGAAGTAGATTGATGTGACGGAGGGTATATGTTAAGCAGGAGATTTCCTTGCCCAGGTTTGACCTGATGCGTTGAGAGTTTCATGAGGTCCAGAGTCAATTTTGAGAAGCCCAAGGCAACTCCCTTCTGACTGTATACCACTGTGCCAGCACCACTGCTGGGTCTGTCCTGCTGGTGGGACAGGACATAACCAATGGTGACGGTGATGGTGGATCCTGGGACATTGTCTGCAAGGTATGATTCTGTGACTATGTCAGGCTGTTGTTTTCCCAGACAGCTCTCCCAGTTTTGGCACTAGCTCCCAGAAATTATCAAGGAGGATTCTGAACAGTGGAAAAGGCTATTGCTGCTTCCAGTGCCTTAGTTGATGTCAGATAATTCATCCAATCTCATTCCTTTTCTCACGGTTGTTTAGCAGTTGATATGACTGAATGGCTTGCCTGATGAGTTCTGGGGGAAGTTAAGAGTTAACCACATTCCTGTGGTCTGGTGTATCCTGTATGCCACACCAGGTAAGGATGGCAAGCAGCTTTCCTTGTCTAAATGATGTTAGTGAACAAAATGGGCCTTAATACAGTTGACAAAGATCATTATTCAACTGTTAATGCCAGACTTTTTACTGAATTCAAACTCCAGATTCAAACCAGTTCCCCAGAACATTACCTGGGTCTCTGGATTACTAATCTAGTAACAATACCACTAGGTCATCGCCTCTCCCCTCCTCACAAAAACCCAGCAAGTTAGTTAAACACAACTCACCCTGAACAAATTTCTGTTTTTTTCTCAACTAGCACATATTTGCCCAGGTGACTACTAATTTTGTCTCCGATTGTTATTAATAGAAGCTTCTCCACCATCAAAGTTAAACTGATTAGCCTGCAGTTGCTAATCTTAGTTTTGTAAGGCAGAATTAAATAAATTCTTGATTTGACAAGAGTCAGAAGGTAGAGGGGTTATGCAGGAAAGTAGGGTTGAGGCCACTATCAGATCAGCCATCATCTTATCAAATGGCAGATCAGACTCAAAGAGCCCTAAACCCACTCTTACCCATAATTTATATGGTTTCATGTTTTTATGTACTTTGTATTACCTTTTTAATGCACTTTCCAATTGCTTGATCATGGCTGAATCGCTGCTATGTTTTCATCTCCATGCACTTGGTCTCCCCCGATCCAGCATGCAGCTTGTGTGGCCTCACCAGAATGGCAACACATTCCCCTATGACCTGATACAAACAAAGCTGATAAAACCCACTGGCAGTAGGAACCATGAGGGGAATGTAGGCACTTTCATCCCCTGCCCATCTCCACGCCCAACAGGACCTAAATATCCAGTATATGTCTCTGGAATGCGAATTAGATCTAAATCATTTATCTCTGTTTGTGCTGCTGGGTCATCTACTTTTTAGTGAAATCTTTGCACAATCAGACAATAAGCATTTAACTTCATTTTTAACTATTATTTGTTGTTGTTCTTCACTGAGGTATATTGCGGTAAATGATTTAATCCCTTCATATCTCACTCTGTTTGCTTTTATCCAAATCACTATTCTTTTGTCTCGCCTTTTCCCTTGAGACTTCCAAATCTCTATTCACCTGAATGCAGGGCAGAGATGAAGATTGCAGTGGGAGGATGCTGTAGATGCACAGTTCTCTCCTCTTTTCTGTTGCTATTCTGTCCAATTTCAGGTGGTTTTGCAGAGAAAACTGCAGCAAAATGTATGGGGTCAATGTGTTTAATGCATTATTGAAACCTATAATGTTAACTACAATGTGATAAACAGATCTAGCACTGACATAATTATCACAATATTATATGTTGTAGCATATTGCCATCTGGAGGACAAGGTCTGTGACTGCAACAATTCACACAGCTAACCAAAGTTAACCATTGCTTTTAACATATGAAACTTCTGGCTATTAATTTGTGAGTTAATCTTTAAAGAAAAGAAGCAACTACATAACATCTTGAACAACCTCAGGATATATAATAGACACGCTACAGAGGAAGACTGCTCGGTCCCACAAAGCTGCAATAACATTCAATAAGGTCATGGCTGATCTATTTGTGTTTCCAATTCCACATTCCTTTTCACCCCTGATAACCCTTGCCTAGTAAGAATCTATTCACCTCTGCCTTAAAAATAATCAGTCACCCCTCTTGCACCACCTTCTGAGGCAGAGTTCCAAAGTCACATTGTCTACTGAATGAAAAAAAATTTCCTCATTTCTATCCTGTGTAGGTAATCCTGAATTTTAAAATTAATTCTGACCCATGACAGGAAAGATCCTGCCCACATCTACCTTTCAAGACTATTCAGGATGTTATAAGCTTAATTCAAATCATCACTCACTCTTCTCAACTCTAGTGAAGACAAGCCCAGTCTGTCCAATTGTTCCTCAGTAGACAACCTGCTCATTCCAGTTATCAATCTAGTAAACCTCTTCTGGACTGCTTCTAATGCATTTACATCCTTCATTAAATACGTACACAAAACTGCACACAGTATTCGAGATGTGGTCTCATCAATGCCCTGTATGATTGAAGCATAACATCTTTACTTTATGTTTGATTCTTCTTGTAATAAGGAATAGCATCCTATTATCTTGATTACACACTGTAAGTACATTCTAGCCTTATTTAACTTGCACTAGAACATCTAGATCCCTCTGCACTTCTGAATTTTGCAGTTGTTCTCAGTTGAAGTAATATGCTGCTTTTGTACCCTTCCTGCCAAAGAGAACAACTTCACATTTCCCTACATTATATCCCAATTTCCAGATTTTTTTCCACCCATTCAACCTAACTATATCCATCTACGACTTCTTTATTTATGTTTCACAACATACTTTCCTACCTATCGTGGTCTTATCTGCAACTTTATCGACCAAGCCTCCTTGCTTCCCCATCTAAGATATTGATGTAAATTATAACCAAGTCGAGGCCTATGAGACTCGACCTGTCACATCCTGCCACCAAAAACCATTTATCATATTGTACTCTCTGTTTCCCGCCAATCTTCTATCCATACTATTATATTTCCCCCTACCCTATGAGTTCTGATTTTCTGCAATGACCTTTGATCTGGCACCTTATGAAATGAATTCTGAAATCCAAATACCGTGCATTTAGAGACACCTTTTTTAGGGGGTCAGTTAGATCAGTTGGCTGGATGACTGGCTTGCAATGCGGAGTGGTGCCAAAAGTATGGCCCAGCCTAGTATACCAGTTCATGTCAGCCAAAGTGCTAAAGAAGCAATGTAGTATTTTTGAAGTTTTCCTGCAACTGGCAGCCTTCTGTTTTGTGAGATGAAGGTTTGCATTGTGAAAGCCAACCTTGTGTTGGATGTTGCCTGGAGAGGTCAGAAGCCCCATTCTGGCAGGGCTTTTCCCATTCCTTTAGTGCAGTTGAAGGCAATGGGCTGAGGAGATGCAGGATTTATTGGCCGCTGTTTTCTCTGGGCCCTTTTCTAGGCCAGTTAAAGCTTTCCATTTTGCCTCCTGACTACTGAAGGCCTTCCCAACATCCAGCCTCCAGAGGTCCCAGCAACTGTCCTATAGCTGTCTATTTTTATGCCTGTCATAATCATTTCTTGTGTACAGATGCCCCGTAACAGGGGCATGGACATCCAACATTGCTCATTGTAGAGAATGTCATCATCTATTTCATGTATAAGGCCAAGCGAACACAAACAGCATTGACGCAATAATCCACATATATTGATAAAATTATCATGCTCCGGAACATCTGAATTAAGTGCCTTGTCCTGATGAGAGATGCAGAGGATACACCTGAGATGTTTGGTTGTCAGACAGAAAACACCACAGCTGTGGGGAGGTGATGGTCTAGTGGTATTATTGCTGGACTGTTAATCCAGAGACCAAGGTAATGTTCTGGGGACCTGGGTTTGAATCCCACCATGGCAGATGGCAGATTTTGATATTGAATTTAGAGTCTAATGATGACCACAATTGGATTGTTGGGAAAAACCCATCTGGTTCACTAATGTCCCTTAGGGAAGGAAACTGCCATTCTTACCTGGTCTGGCCTACATGTGAGTCCAGATCCATAGTAATGTGGCTGATACCACACTGTTCTGTGGTCAGTTAGAGATAGCCAATAAATGTTGGTCCAGTCAGTGATGCCCTCATTTTGTGAATGATTTTTTAAAAAATTACATCCAGAGTGTAAAACGACTATAACAGACCAGCAGACTGCGCAGAAATCAGCTCATATTCCATTCATGAAGAAACTGAGTACATTCTATATTGGGAGGTCACTGTGTCATATTTCTATCGGATCAGCTCAAGTTTTACATCCATAAAAAGTACTAAATCACAACTGCACATTTGTAAATTTATAGATGTAATGTAAGGGAAGAAAACAGATACACTTCCATGGAGGAACAAGCCAGGCCTGATGAAAATAATTTGTCAATCAATGAAGCAGAGAATCAAGAAAATCAGCCAAAATATTTCTGAAATTTAATTTGATTTATCTGAATTACAGAAATCACCACTGTTGAGAATAAGGCTTGTAACATCATAAAGATATTAAGTTATGGAATTCACAATAACATGAATAAATATACCTCTAAATCACTACATGCTGAGAGTCTGTTGGGAAACACAAGGTCAGACAAGAAGCTGGTAATCTGATTTATAGCATGTCCAACATCCCAAAGTGCAATTCCAGCTGACCTTACACCATTTTAAATGGATGTTTATTTATGTCTGGTCCTTCATTGTAGTTCCTAACTGTGAACAAGGGACACTTATTACTCCAGTTCACCATTTTCATATCAAGGCTTCAGATGAGGGAGAAGGGTTTGTGAGGATCCACCAATGCAGATGAAAGAGTATATTCAATGTGCAGTTTGTACATATATCTAGATCTTTTTCTGACATCATCATTTTTAGTTTACAGAGCAGCCTGCTGTATTATCTACTACAGAATGACTCGTACAACATCTGAAACAGGGATGTTGCTTTCTATGGAAATTAAAGTCACATGTAACTGGATCCTTTGAGGTCGTCCAGGGAAATGCATCAAATCCAGCAATGTGCAGTGTCACTACGAGCCAGGGACTGACCCGTGTGCCTGTTGACTATTGTGGCACAGGAAGGAATGCAGCTCACAGGGACCTGGAGGTGCTTGTGGACAGGGTGCTGGACAGGAAAGCCACTCTTGGTCCTGCAGACTGCCACAGGAGGCTATGCTACCACACCAAGCCACTCTGGACCCAGATGGCAGCCCATGTCAGTGCTGTGTCCCAAGTCAGAAAGGATGCAGAACAGTCTAGGGAAAATGTTAATAATCTTCTGTGGTCCTCGAGGATAAATGCCACTATTTTCTCTCTGATACATCAAACCCAAAGGGTCACCGCTCATTCTAATTCTGAGCAATGCTGATAGTCTGTGACTCTCAGTATTGCACTCACTGGTTCTCACCCACCTCATCTCATAAACATTTACAGCACAGAAAGAGGCAAATTCAGAACATTATGTCTGCACTGGTCAGCAAAGAGCTGACTAAATTAATCCTCTTTTCCATCTTTTGACCCATAGCCCTGAAAACTATAGCAAGCAAATGAATATCTGAAGTTTATATAAATGTTGAGAGTTTCTCACACAGCCACCCTATCAGGATTGAGTGCCAAAACTCCCACCACCCTCTGGGTGAAAAAGATTTCTCCTCAAATTGCCTCTTAGCCTTTACTCTTATCTTAAATCTATGACTCTTGGTTATTGACTTCTCCACTACTGGATTAAAATTCCATCCTGTTCACCCTATCTATACCCCTCATAATCCTTTTCACCTCTATGAGGTCTCCTCTGAACTTTTGTTCTTCCAAGGAAAACATCCCCAACCTATCCAATCTCTCCTCATAGCTCAGGCTCTCCAAACTAGGCAATATCCTTGTACGATTCTTCTGCATCTTAAGTAGCAAAGTCACATCCTCGCTATAACTTGTGACCAGAATTGCACACAGAGCTCCAGCTGTGACCTAACCAGCATTTGTACAGTTCCAGTATAACCTCTTGCTCTTATATTGTACGTATCTGCTAATAAAGGTAAGTATCCTCTGCCTTCTTAGCTGCTGTATCTACCTGCGCTGCTTTTTGTTTCAGGAATCTGTGGATATATACAACAAGATCTGTCTGATCTTCAGTACATTTCAGGGTCCTACCACTGATTATGTAATCCATTGCCTTGTTAGCCTTCCTAAGTACATTGCCTCATTATCTTCTGGACTGAACTCCATTTGCCATTGCTGTGCCCACCTGACCACTCCGTTGATATTCTCTTGCATTTTACGGCTATCCTCCATGCTATTTACTACCCTACTAATTTTCATGTCAAAATTCTTAATCATACTCCTTATATTTAAGTCCATATCATCAATGCACACCACAAACAGCCTCAGTACTGAGTCCTGTGGAACCCTTTTGGAAACAGACTTCCAGTCACAGAAACAGTCCTCTCCCATCACCCTCTGCTTCCTACTGCTCAGCTATTTTTGGATCCAATGTGCCACTTTGCCTTGGGACCAATCGACTCTGACTTTCTTAACCAGTTTGTCATGAGGGACCTTATCATAAAGCCTTCCTAAAGATCATGTGGCCCTTATCGAATCGCTCATTAACACTTGTGAGTACCTCCTATCCTCCCACGATACCAAACATTCTTGCCCTATGCACTCGCTGGTGCCATCTTAACACCACTAACTGCTGTTCCATCCATTTTCATTTTATTCAATCCCTCCCTTTGTCTCAATGGTCTATGATTGGCAGAGAATTGGTAGACAGCTAGCTCCTTGCACAATAAAAACAGAAAATTATTGTATTTGCTGAAGAGGAGCAGAACCGCTCATGAGGGGATGGGGGAGCTCTCAATAGCCAACCAACCCAGTAAGCTCTGTTGTGCTGCGCTGCTCCCCCGTTAACACCCGTGCTGACCCTCATTCTTAATGTGCACAAGATTTTAACCCTCTTAGACAACTAATTCTTCTTTCCCTTTGTGTAGGCGCTAGCAGCACCCAGTGTACTCCACAAGAGAGTTCAGCTTCACCTCTGTTTGCGGAGGAATCTTTTGAACCCTCATTGATAAGGCTTCAGCTGCAGCCTCCACCAGCTCAGAGACTTTCACTTTGGTGGATACTCTGCCTAGATTAGCTGTGTACTCAGGAGCACAATCTGGTGGGCACGTCATTGATGTGTCCTGACAGCTGGTTGAGAAAAAATGTCCCAGGTCTCTGACACTCAGAGGATAGCTGGTGACCAGGCACCTGCTCAGTACCCAGGGAGGAGACAATCACATGGTCTCGGCCATTAAGGAATTGTCAAAATGCTTAGACACAGAAACATTGGGCAAGTTTGTCAGAGGCACTCAGGAATTTGGGCTGAAGGATTGAAGAGCCTGCCACATTATCAGTACCATACTGACTCTGGCATAAATGCATTTGACTATCTCTTTCGATAGATTGGTGACCGCCATGAAGAACCAATTTGAGCACACTAAGTGTTTGCAGGATACATGTGTGGTTCTGCAGTCCATTACTATCACCATAGGTGCTCAGCATCAAAGGCTAGGCTAGATGGGGCAATTGACCCGGAACATCGTGATGATTGAACCCTTCATGCCTTTTACTCGATCCATCGTCATTACCCTCTATTGATTAAATCATTTATTGTCACGTGTATTCAATGTAAAATTGTGTACCTTCGCCATATATACATGGCACCATTCACATTAACTTAGAATAAGATAAGAAAATAATTTAAGACGGTCCAACTTTTCTTTCCACTGCCAGAGCCCTGCTCCGGGCTTTCCAGCCCACGCCATGCCATTGGCAATATCCCACTCTGGGCTACCTCACTGGTCAGGTCTCATTGCGCTGCTTCATCAGCCTGCTCTTGTTATGCCACTGGGAATTGGAAATCTACCAATCTCTATTTTACACATAATCAAAGACTGAGCCACCACAACTCTCTGTGGTGGAGAATTCCAAAGGTTCAAACCCTCTGAGTAAATAAAATTCTCCTCATCTCAGACCTAAGTGATAACCCCCCCTTACTTTCAAATTTTGCCCTCTGGTACTAGTTTCCCCAGCGAGGGAAAGCATCTCACCTGTACCTACTATATCTGTCCCTTCAAGTATTTTGTAAGTTTCAATGAGATTGCTTTTCATTGATACTTTGCTTAGGCATATACCTGAGTTTAATCAATTCTACATGAACACAGCAGAGAATAAGACAACAGGGAGGAGCAAAAGAGGAAAGGAGAGGGAGGGAGGGAGAGAGAGAGAGAGAGACAGAGCCATCAACATCTTACAAATGGTTAAAGTCTCACAATTCCAAGGAGCCATTGATGGGGTTTTATAAAATTCATCTAAAATCTTTATTAATTCAATGAACTGGAAGGGATTCCATTTTCTAAATGTCAGATGATGCAAAGCCATGTATCGCATTCTGTAAATCAATGTGAGAAGTAGTCATGGTATAGTCATAATTCAGCAATCAATGACATCTATTATCTAAGTCAAAGGACACGGAAAGGTTTGTAAAGGTTTTGGTCATTACCATGATCATTAATTTAAAAACTTTCCATACCTTTTGCAAAAGTACAGATTTATTTCTACTACATTCTTTGTTCAATAAAAACCAAAAGAACTGCGGATGCTGTAAATCAGCAACAAAAACAAAGTTGCTGGAAAAGCTCAGCAGGTCTGGCAGAATCTGTGAAGGAAAAATCAGAGTTAACATTTCGGGCCCGGTGACCCTTCCTCTGTTCTGAGAAAGGGGCACCAGACCCGAAACTTTAACTCTGATTTTTTTCTTCACAGATGCTGCAGACCTGCTAAGCTTTTCCAGCAACTTCCGTTTTTGTTACATTCTTTGTTCATCTGTTTTGAGAAGGAAAATTGTGATATTATTCAGGACGAAAAGATAAATCCAAGCCAGGGCAATCTGGTGTCATAGACATCATTAAAACACTACCAATAGATAATCATAGCAGATGGCCAACAGACTGAGAAGGTTGCACCTCAATTTCTCAGAATGTTAGAAGGAAATTTCACATCAGAGTTCCCAAATTTTCAACCTATCACAACTTGCAGCAGGACCTTGGTAATGGCTAGTAAAACATCTGCAGCATTGAGCCACATTGGCAAACAAATGCCATCAATTCTGTTTCTCTGGTGGGAGGTGGAAAATCTAGGCCTGAAACTTAGTCACATAATGTACACCAGTTCAGTTACAATTGGAAAGATCTCTTAACTAAAGACATTAATGAGCCAGTTGAAGTGATACAGAGATTTATCTGAGAGGAGATTTAATTGCCATCTTTATAGTGCTGATCCATAAGACTTATTCATTTAAAATCCCAGAACCCGGCATTGAGGAAATTATGAATTTACATCCATTAGATTACTGATCTAGCACCATGACCACAGCATTAATGTGAATGTTTGAATAGCAGGTTCTGATTAGCTGACAAAAAAATACATTTTTGGATTTCTACATGAATACAATTGTCATTTCTTACAGACACAAAGGAGGAAGGTTTAATTTTAGTGTAAACAAAGTGATCTCAATTCAGTTACCTCTCATATATGTTGCTCGATTTTCATTTGAATTGTCTTAATTGACAAGGAAATCTTTGGAGAATGTACAATGCTGAATTGATAGTCTCCATCCTATACTATTGCTCAAAGTTAAAACTAAATTCATTATACATCTCCTTGCGTATATGAATGTTAATGTTAATGAATTCAAATTATTAATGCAGAGTGTAGCATCAAGGAGCCTTTGCAAATTTAGAATCAATGGGAATCAGGGAGAAACTCTCCACTAGCTGGAGTCATACCTGACGCTTAGGAAAATAGTTGTAGTTATTGGAGGTCAGTCATCTCAGCTCTGGGACATGTCTGCAGGAGTTCCTCAGGATGGTATCCCCTAGTCCTAATCACCTTCGTTCCCTTCATCAATGACCTTCCCTTCATCGTAACGTCAGAACAGGGATTTTCACTGATGTTTGCATGATGTTTAGGACTATTCACAACTCTTCAGATGATGAAGCATTTCATGTACAAGTACAACATGACCAAAATGATATTCAGGCTTGGACTAACAAGTGACAAGTAACATCTGTGCCAAACAAATGCCAGGCAATGACCATCTTCAAAAGGACAGGATCTAAACATTAACCCTTGGCATTCAATGGGACTACTAAGGCTAAATCTCCCATTGTCAAAGTCTTCAAGTTTACCATTGGCCAGAAGCTAAACAGGCCAGTCACATAATATACTGTGGCTGCAAAATCAGATCAGAGGCTGCAAACGCTCTATTGAATACCTCAACTACTTGCTGTCCAGAGCTTGTCCACCATCTACAGGGCAAAAGTCAGGAATTTGATGGAACGCAACCCACAAGTGCAGCTCCAATAATGATCAAGAAGCTTGATAGCATCCAGTACAGAGCAGTCCTCTTTATTGTTGAGGATTGTTCAAGAGGATAGGTTGAACTACTCAAGCTTAGAAGAGTGTGGGGTGATTTGATCAATGCATATAAGGTTTTGAATGGTATTGACAAGGTGGATGTGAAAGGATGTTTCCTCTTGTGAGTTAGTCCAGAACTAAAGGTCACTATTTTAAAATTAGGAGTTATTCTTTCATTCAAAGCTGAGCAGAATGTTTTTCTCTCAGAAGGTTGCATGTCTTTAGAATTCTATCTCAGCAAGCGCTGAGGGTGGGGTCATTAGTATTTTTAGGATGATGCAGATGGATTCTTTTTAGAGGTGCAAATCAAGTATTATCGGGGTAGAAGAGAACATGGTATTCAAACTCAAACAGTTCAGCCACAGTTTTATTGAATGGCAGAACAGTTCAAGGGACTGAATTGTCCACTCTTATTTTGAATGTTCATATAATTGCCAATAGATCCACAAACATCAACTCGCTGCACAACTGACGCTCAGTAGCAGCGGTGTGTACCATCTACAAGATGTACTGCAGTAATTCACCAAGGGTCCTTGGACAGTGCTTTCCAATCTCATGACTACTACAATCTAGAAGGACAAGGGCAGCAGATACGTGGGAACACAACAGCACTAGCTGCAATTCCTCTTCAAGCATCCTGACTTGGAAATATATCACCAGTTGCTGGGTTAAATCCTGAAACACCTTCTCAAACAGCATTGCGTACATTAGTTCATGCCACTAATCCATGCTGAAATAACCAGCAGTTTGCATTTCATATCATGTACATGATAAATAACAAAATGATATTCTTTAAAATTTCAACTGTCAATGGAGGGCAATGATGACACGGAATGGACATTCGCTATGTTCACTAAATCCTCCTACAAGAAGCAGCACACCAATAGTTCTCCAGAGCAAATGAGGATGGACAATAAATCTTAGGATCTGGGCTTCACTAACTAGCCTATGTATGAATAAAAATAAATATGTTACAACCTGAGGACTAACAGGCAGGTTAGTACAGGACCATCAACTCAACCCCTCATTCAACATTCCCCAGTGTTCATTAAAACTTATAAAAGGTGTCTACAAATGAAAAATCAAGAATATTAAGCATAATCTCTTCTTACCTTTTAATCAAAGTAATCATGAAAGCCACTGGCACACATATATTGTATACATTGTAGTGTTTTTTATTCATTCATGGGGGTGAACATCACCAGCTAGGCCTGCATTTATTCCCCCCCCCCCCCCACCCGCTCCAATTGGCTGAGAGAAGTTGTGGGGAGCTGTCTTCTTAAACTGCTGTTGTCCATGTGGTATAGGTACACACAGTGCCTTTAGGAAAGGAATTCCTGAATTTTGACCCAGCAACAGTGAAGGAAATATGATAAGAGTTCTAAATCAAGATGTTGTGTGACCTTGAAGAGAATTTACAGCTGGTGTTGCTCCATTATATCTGTTGCGCATGCATACTTTAATTTTATGAATATACCAAAATATACAATGTTACAGATTTACAATGAAATGGATACTGAGCAATAGAAATCCAAGATCATCTGTTGTCCAGCAAAAGATAACTTTTTATTTATTTGCAGAGATCAAATTTGCTGTACAATCTCATGCTTTGATTTGTACAATTCAACTTATATTTTTATATAGAAAAAGTCTTGCACAATCTTCCAAGCCATGCATTTTAATCTTTTTATAAACAAATAGAATCTGACATTCTGAGATGCATTAATTAAAATAAATATTGTATTAAATTGCCAGAGACTATTGTGGTATTGTGTTGAGCCAGGTTCACTCATTAACAAAATGAACAGATTGAAGCAGGATAAAGTTCATGCCACTAATCTATGTTGAAACAATCAGCAGTTTGCATTTCATATCATGTACATGATAAATAACAAAATGATATTCTTTACAATTTGCACTGTCAATGGAGGGCAATGTTGACACAGGGAATGGACATTCACTATGTTCACTAAATCCTCCTTGAACATCGTCCCTTCTGCTAACGGATTAATTTGGAATATCTCAATTCTACTGAATCAAAGATAATCAAAAATAGATAAGTTTAAACAAGTTTCACAGTGTAGATGTCTACAATTTAACACTTAGCACATTTAACAATAATAATATAAAAGCATGTGAATGATCATACTTGATATTTATGACCAAAACACCACAATTCAGTACAGCTTGCTTTAAATTGACATTCTAAAGGTTTTGCTTTGGAAGTATCACCCTACAGTATTTTGAAATTTTTATTTTGCTCAATCATTAAATGCAGTTTGAAGGGTTCTTTTTTATACATTCAACAATACATTAAAATAAAACAATACGTTACATGACATTCTAAACAGAAACTTGGCAAGATATATTTCTAACATTTACCAAAATATTTAACTTTGGGTTTATTTCAGTACAGACCAAAGAAGAAGTACCTAAACATGACAATGCCTCAGAACACAATCAACACAGGAACACTGGTGTTGTTATGACTTTTTAGACACAAATGTAATATTTAGCAGTTTAGGTTTTAAAAGGTTCTGTTCCGAGACCACAGCACTTAATAAGCAGGCTTAGCAGGAATTACTTATGGAATTACAAAGTGGAGACTTATTGAATAATGTGGCATGTAGTTTAAAGCAGAAAATGTCAGTTTCTTAATCTGGAGCTGGAGTCAAAGCCTGCCAAAACAACTAGAAATTTTCGTACATCCTCGAATTGTATTGTGAAAGTCAAGATATTTATTTAATTAAACAGTAAGAAAGATGACAGGTTATTTTTACTTTGACAAGTATCAAGAAAATATTCAGACTAAAGAGGTACTGTCTTCATAAAGCAAAGTGGCAATGATTTTTTCATTTTGTCATAAATCAGAGTAAACTCATCAATTGTGTCCGTTGCGCTTTTACTTTGATTACAAATAATTTTGGCGGGGAGTGAGTTAGGAAATTTTTTTGTACCTTACTTTCTCTTTTTCCTATTCTTTCATGACCTATGTGGGTTATGACATGGGTGTTGATTTAGCTTGATCTCTCAATCCGTGTCAGACTGAGACAACAACTTCAGCCCAATCCTTAGTCCTTTCCTTTTTGTGAAGTATTTTGACTCCTAGGTAGTATGACTGGTAACTGGTAATAGGATTAAAGTGAGTGGTCAATCAGGTCAATTCACATCTACCACTATTCGATAGTGCACTTTGTTACTCTTATGTACTGTGCTATATCAGATAACTATTCCGCAGGAGTGAAACATGAGAATTTGGGCAGAGGCCCATAACACTAGTTTCCATTCCCTTTACATTGTCCAGCAATTCCCAGGGGTTCTTCTAATAGTCACACTTTCATTTGTACCTACAACAGATGGGCATCATGGCGATGTGGTGGCAGAGAATGTACCCAGCTCTCACACCTCAGTTTCCTCCATTTCTGCAGCAAGGATGCTTGCATACGGGAAGAAATTGTTTTTTAGACCTTGTGTCCGAACCCTTCACATTGAAGGCTCTGAGGGGGCTAGTGAGATACAGAGGACTGTAAATGTAAGTCACCTACATTATTTTTGAGGCCAGTGCTTTCTGCCACACTAGGTAGAAAGCTCTGTGGTCACCAGTCAGTCCTGAAGCTGGATGTATTATTCACTCTTATTTGACCTAGACAGTGTAATGACATATTTTGGGGCACAAAGGAGCACTGCAAAATGGCCTGGTGTAATAAAAACTGGACATATTTAGAATGAAATGAATGAAGTATTTACAGGAGATGCTGCATCCATTTGGCACTGGGATACTGGTGAGACAGGTGAGGGGTGTAGGGAAAGAATGTGCTGTGGGATAGCACAAAAAAAATCATCTCATTCATTTTTCCAATTTAGTGGTATTATTTTCTCACTACAAATAGCATTTTTTTTAGAAAAAGAAATAACACAGTTTCTATTTACATAATGACTGAATGGAAATAGCCCAAAAGTTTCAATAAATTCAACTGAGGGAGAGCTCGATGATTTTATTATTTATTATAGTCCATTCTTAAGATAAAATTTTTAAAAATTAGAACCAATTCTTAACACTATCGGGAAAAGTTCACTTTCTCAAGAGAGAATGTGTTTAAAATTTATAACTTAAAATACCAACAGTCAGAAATTCCTCAAGTTTCACTGGAAATCAGATGGAAATTCAATCAATGCATGTGCAAATTGTGCTTGTTGCCTTGGAAACAACACGATAGTGTAGTGAGGGCAGTTGCAAGGAAATTTCCTGTACATAGCATTGAGGAAAACATTAATATTTAACTAGTAAATGGAAAGCTTTAGAAAATATTTTCATTCATACAACGTGGGCATCACTAACCAGGCCAGCACTTTTTGCCCATCCCTAATTACTGAGTGAGCAAGTAAGAGTCAACCACATTCCTGTACATTTGGAGTCACGTGTAAGCGAGACCAAGTATTTCCTTCCCTAAAGGACATTAATGAACAAGATGGGTTTATAAGACAATTAACAGTAGTCACATGGTTGCCATTAAGCTAGCTTTTTATTCCAGACCCTTACTGAATTCAAATTTATTTGAATTATTTAAACCATCTGCCATCGTGGGATTTGAACCCATGTTCTGAAAATATTAGCCTGGTGTTGGCTTTAAGTTCTTGACAATGTCAGGAAATGAAGTTGACTTGACAGATGAAGTGTCAACAGTACCTAGTACTGAGGATAAATATTGTCTGCTGGTTCAGCTGTCTTTGCTGCTGGACTTCTATGTAATTATCCAGTTCTCTGATTATCTCACTGGCATTCAGATCTAAATAAAATAAACTTCTTTTCAAAAGCTTCTATTCTTTGAAATTTGCATTCAATATGCATTTGAAATTATGCTGGCTTGATTATATTTCAAATTTTCACTTAAAGTTCATTAGCTGAATCACAAACCTAGAATCTTCGATGAACTTGTGTAGACAGAGAGCCTAATAGAATCTAGTTGTGTTTCTTTTCTGATTGGCAAACAATATACTGTTGTATTTAAGAGGTTTAATCCCAGCTATTTTTGCTGAAACAAGATAAAATAAGCAACCTTAATAAAAGTGAGCCCTCTGCCTCTGAACAAACAGATATAAAATCACCAAACTAAGTGTACATTAGCAAAATGAATGTTTCTTGATATGAAAACTTTAAAAATCCATTGACTACTGACTGTGCACCTATGAAAATAAACACATTTTAGCTCTCAACCTGGCCCATGGCTGGTTTTGGGGTGGGGTTTTATCCATGTTAAATTGTATATTAAAAAAGTCTAAAAGATCACTGGAAACTGAATGACAGTGGTTTTGGAATTTTAATGTGGTAAAGCCGGTGGCTTCCTGTGTGACTGACAGGTGAAAACAGTTGCAAACAGATGGTGTCAAGAAGCTCACAGAAATGAACTGACTTCCATCCTTTAGCTAAGCACAATCTGCAGCAAATGGGAAATCCCTACATGTGCCACTTAAACAAATGATGTGCACATTAGCTTCTCTTTCAACATAGAATCCTGAATTTAACAGAGTGTGCACTTCCTGGAACTCTCCAGGAAAAAGAGACTGAGAAGAAAGAAATGCTTGAATCATGTTAGAATGGGCCATTAGTTAATTCACACAATGCAGACACAATGGCCTGAATAGTCACTTTCTATGCTGTAATTTTTCTAAGGTACGACAGAGATTTGGCGGCTGCTTCCTTACTCAGATGAAAGGCTTTTGCTCACAGATTATTCTGAGAGTGTGTTTCTGCTGCTTTGGTGGTGACTTCCACCACTTTGCAAACATTTCCATTATTTTGAAATTTTTTTTTCACTTTTGACCAGCGCTTCCCAGCTGCCAATGTTCAGATCAGCACAACCATTCTACACTGGATCTCAGATGGAGAACAATAACAGCTGCGTTTTCCTCAACTCACCTTCCACTTTGTAGGACAGATGAGATGAAAATTGAAATGTAGCTCACAGGACGGAATATCCCAAGTTAGTGCACACAGGCAAAGGTTTTCCTAAAGCAACTGAGCACTAGTAACCCAGGCTTGTCCATCAAGTGGTCTTGCACCAAATGAACCAGATAGGAACTCATGGACAGTGCCAGTAAAAGGTCACTTTAATTTTACCTCTGCCTCCTTTCAGAGAACTCCTAGTAATATTGTTTGAATCTCACAAGCGGCTGCCCACAAGTGTACCTTGCAGGCAATGGATGTCATGCTTGTGAACTTTGTTTCTTATGAAGCCTGTTAGATGATCGAGTGCTTTATTTTGCTATTCTGGCTGGTTTTCCATGAGTCATGGGAGTCTTGAAACACAAATCACAATCACAGCATCTTGACACCACCAAGAATGTCTTCAACAAGTGAACCAGGTTTCCACTCCATGAACCTTCAGTTGATCCACAAACACTCTCAGTTCATCATGAACATGTCTGAAGTTCACCAGGAACACGCCACGATATATTTATTTACCAGTCAAACCTTCTTGACACATTCATACTTTGAACCATAGCCAGCCGATGATACTTCGGAAATGTTACCTTGGAATACATGGTTGAAGGCATGTGACATTGGGACATGAGGCAGCACCTCCTACTGAAGGGAATGGCAATGAGTGAGAATTGAACAGAGCTCCAATTTCATGTCTCCCATCTTCTCTGCGATGATCAGTCCTCCCCCCACCCCCCCAAACACTTTCTTACTAGATAAGAACTAGAGAACTTTGCTACAGCTTAATGAGACACTGAACAGCCAAGTCAATGTCTTCCACTTCTAGGCACTGGTGAATAAACCTTAAGAGGGACCCCCACAGATTTCAACATTGTTGGCTAAGAGCTTCTCAACTGTTACAGCCAGGACCTTAGCAGATGGACTGTACACCACTGAAGGCATAAGGGTTGTACATTGTGGGAGCAATAGGAAAGGGGAAAGCAAAACTATATAATTTGTGCTTTTTTTGAGAACATTTTATATTATTAAATTTTTGTTGTTTCATACAATGCTATAAAATAGTTTGCATCACATTTCCCTGTTAGAATTGATAGTTGTCGGGTGGCAACTCACGTTTTTTTAGTTGTTTGTTGGTGAATTCGAGGACCAATGGGAAGGGTGTGAAATGCGTGGCTGATGGACCTGGTTGGTGCGGGGGAGTGTGGGAGGGGAAGGAGTTGAGAATAATGGCCATGCATGTCACCTGTACACCAGTACAATGGTAATGAACATCAGCCATAAACAGAATCCGTAACATCCCAGGAAACAAGGTGAGCAGCTGGTGCCGCTTTCAGTTCACCATCTTCCTCTTGTTCCTGCACCTCTTCAGGGGAGTCAACTGCAGATGGTTTATCCTCTGCTCCTTATTTCTCCTGTCACTGCAATCCTCACTGCTAGAGACTGAGTACAGCACATTATGATCATTGCAGGCACTCTGGTTCACAAATTCTGATGTCCTGCAGATTTGTCCAGGGACCTGAACAGCATGCTAACCATGTGGATTGCTTGTTCAATGACACATGCTGTCATAAGCCTGTCTTTATACTGTGTATACATCTTCGCTGGTGGTCACTCACAGCTGTACACAGCACACAAGCTAAGTATTAACAGAGTGGAATCATTGGCAGTTGATAGATATTCCTGGTTGGTAGGGCTGCACAGAGTATCGTGTGTATGTGGTCAATGGTATTCAGCAACGTGAGAAACCATCCAGACACACACAGCAGAAAGCCCACTCATTCATCCACTGTGGGCAAATATTCATGACATTGCGGATGAAAGAAAACAATCAATCACTAGTCTGCCATTTTTATTTATGGGAAATCATAAACGTGCTTCCATTAGTGCCCTGGAAGGACTCAAATGCAAAATTGTTGCAGGTGGTGGTCTCCTCCGTAACTACCTGACACAGTATTCCAAGCCTCCAGAAACATTGGTCTTCTGAAAGGTCAAGGAAACTGGGCATCTGACTGTATACTCTGTTATACAAGCAGTGCCTTTCTACTGCTTTCCTCTGCATTGTTCCCTGCTCTGTTGCCCACCTGTAGGACTCTCTAGAACAGACTGATACTGCTGCTGCTGCTGATGATGGTCACCTTTGTTCCTCATCTGAGGTGCAACTGAGCCACTGTGCTGCCCGTTCTGATCTAAAGTCTCAATTCCTGGAGAGTGCACAAGTTAGCCACTCGCCACGAGTAATCTCAATAAATCTCAGTCACAATGGGAGGTAAGGATGCAGCTTGAACACTAGGCATTTATTGATGCCATATGTTTGTCTTTTAATGGGCCACATGTATTGCCATTCTGTAACCACTTTGGCTTCAAAGGCATGTTTTAGAAAGTTTAACAAATAATTTTAAATGTCAGTTAAAATGTCATTGAAATATTCAAATTGCTATTAGCCTCTCTTGAGAGGTTTACACATATGCAAATAATCACACCAGAGTTCAATAAGGAAATAGGTGTAACAAAGTTGCTTCTGCACTGAAATAACTCCACAAAGACTGGTATCCCATCATCAAGTCACCCTTTATTTAAATGTGGAGAGTCCTTGACACTGATTCAGCTCCCTCACAGCCTCTGTCACTCTTGTTCTTATCTGTCAGCCAGGGCTCCCTAATTGGACCAGATTAACAGCTCCAATCAGGGAACTCATATTCTATGAGGTCCACCTGGCTCACTTAGTTACAATCACTATATGAACATCCTCACATTTTCATCAAGTTGAAACCCCTCACCTACACACTGCTCATTGTTAAACAAATCTCCCTAAATAACTTGTATTTACCAGTAAAAGTAAGTCCTACCAAACCACAGGGCTGTTGCCTTGTTAGAGACACATGGTGGTGGTTTAAACGGAGGGTGACCACGCTTCAGGCAAAGGGAGAAGTTGAGATGGAGAGTCCTCTATGGTATCCTCAACCAGTGCAGGAATTGAACCCACCCTGTTGGCATCACAAACCAATTGCCCAGCCAACTGAGCTAACCAAACCCCATTTACCATTATGTTATATACTTGTGCCTTATATTCAATCAATAGTGCAGCAGTAATTAACTGCTTTGCCAGTTAATTGTTACAAATACATATTGCTTACCATGACATTGACAGCATATTTGCAGTTGTGTAATTAAATAGTTCTATTATACAAGCACAGAACTGAAACTTTCAAATCAAACAACCATTGTTATTTAATTTAGCATAAAGTATATTGTGTAGGAAATTAAATAAAAAGGAATTTAAAAATAATATTACCTGCAACTATTTGAATTTAGTACATTAAAGAGTTGACTCCCTGAGAGTTGCTTTATTATCAGTGGTAAATAAATAGCCCTAGTGTTGTGTTGTCCCTCTTATAAAATATATTTTCATAAAGTATGAAGGACACTTTTCCATAATATCTCATCTTAAAATACCTCACCGTAATCTAAACTTTCATGTTATTACAAAGAATGTCATATAAATGCTCATGTAATCGCACAATCAGAATGATACATTAACCCACTGTTAGTCGTCTTTTGTAAGAGTTCCAGTCTGAGAGTGTGGGTCTTTACCACGTCTCTAAAACTGCTGGTCTAGACTTGACGATCTTTGACATAGATTAAAATTATTACAGCTAGATATAGTGAAATATTTTCTTCAGAAACCATTTCTGATACTAGCCAGCTTTAACTGCAGAGTTGTTAGTAAAATGCTTTCCCAACAGGTCTCAGTAAAACATGGATTGCTAATGTGTGAAGATTGTGGAGAGAAGCCAATGGACTGAATTTCACTGTCAGAAATTGGACAGCTCACAATCCCCACCTCCACCACACCAAATGTACAAATGGAAAATTTGATATGATGACATTTGATGACATTGGGTCAGCAATCCAATGTCATCCAGCCAGACTCCAATAACATGCAAGGCAAGTTGGTGCCAGAACCTGAAGAACACTGCTCTTTTCAAATAACCAGTTAACAACCTGTTGAGTTTGTTAATAAACTGATCAACTGTAATCTTTTATTGCCCACTGTATTTTTCCCTAGTCATATGGTAAATACATACGAGGCAGTACCACCAAGTAAGAGGAGGCAGTGCACGGGTGGATGAAAAGGGGGCCATAAGGGCATGTAGCAGCAGAGTCTACTTTTGAAGGTGACAGCATTTGGCTATTAGCAGACTTTGTTTCTTAAGTTGTTATAGTCTGGCATATTGATCATGCAAAGTGTGAGGAGAAGGTGTGCCTTTAAACTGGTGGCTGCAACGGATGAATGTGTTTTACATAAGCAAGAGGGGATGGGGGAACAGCCCACATGATTTGTCTGACTAACTTCTTGGCTTAACCTCTTTCCAAATTGATAAACAATGAGGCATAGTGCCCTCTTTTTCAACACAGCCAGCATTCCCACTGGCCAGCCACAACTTGGTTAGTTGACATTGGATTCAACATGCTGACAAGAGAGGGGCCAGAGAGACACAATGCACACTCCCTGTTTCAGGCCTGTACCTACCAGAAACTGTAAAATCCAGCACACTGTCATCAACCGTGCGTTGAATTAATTCATTTTTTAAAAAATGTTGCCTATTGAAAGTTGCATTTTACAAGTTGGTCTTGATCAAAATCCTTAACATTGAGGATGAATGAGTTTTCAGATCCTTGGGAAAATCATTTTTATGAATATTGAATAATAGTTTACCAGAACATGTTTTGAAATATTATTAAAATTGTCAGTAGTTTATTATTCACATGGACCCACACCGTGTCTGTGGCAGCTTTGATTCTAGATTTCATGAGAGTTTTTAAGACTTTGGAAGTAGGAAAGCACAAACAAGCAGCCCAACATAATACATAGCTCAACATAAACATGATGTGACTAAACATCAACATTCAACATTCCATTTAGAAAGCTACTACTGAACATTCCCGATTACATTACAACATACAGAACTGAAGCCTGTTAAAGTATAGGCAAGCAGTGATACCCTAAATCACTATTTTAGTACGACTTGTAATTTCATGAATGGTTCATGTGTGCAACAAAGCTGCAATGTTACAGTAAGCAGATGTTTTTAAAACTCATGCCATTAGAACTTTTCAACTTAAGTTTGAAGAGCTCATTTCTTGAAGCCACTAAGAACTCTGGTGGCATTTCACCATCTTTCACGCTATTCTCCGTGAAACTCAACACTGCTATTTTTCAAGTTGTTCTTTAGGTATAATTTCTCTCAGATGTTTTGAAAGTCCTTCAGTTTTCATGTCTTATAGCAAGCACCGGTCTCTGAATAGCAAATGCCTACCAGCAGCCAGTCAAACTGCTTGCTATTAAAACAGCTCCTAGGAAGGAAACAGTTTGTATCACATTGAATGTCCAGACTTCCAGGTGAACAGTTACCTCAATGCTTGCCATTTTTTTTGTGTGTGTGCACACTATAATGTGTCTTCTTAAAATAATTTAAAAACAATGACTCTCATTTTAACTTAACTTCAATTTTTTTTTCAATCTGCAGAAATTATGCTCTTTCATAGTGTCAAGTTTTCTGGTTACGAATGACCTTAATCTTTCACCCCAAGCAGAAGTTCTCCATCTTCCAATGCGTGTTAAGCGATCTTCCCGAAAGGTTCCATCTTTCTTTTAGGAAAACTCACATTTACCCTGGGTAGATAAGTCACACTCCATGCAGCACGCCATGTACACTCTGGGTTGTCATACTAAGCTGCTGAAACTTTGCAGCCACAGAATTACTGGTTCTCATGCAGGGAGCCTGGGTTCAATTTTTAACGACAGCTCATACAATGTATCTTCATCCATAATAATTGATTTGTCAAGTAAGTATTGAATGACCTAAAACAGCAAGGAAGGAAATGTCAAAAATTATAATTCAAAGAGCAACGGTGTTGCAGCTGCACTGTATTTCACTGAACAAGCAATTTAGAGGTAATTAGTACTTGAGAAAATGGACCTGGTTATTGTGGATACAGGACAATATATAATCACAGTATTTCACGTAAGAGCTAGTCAGGTGTGAGGAAACTGATGCTTCTTCTGTCACTCATTTTACCATATACCTATTTCTTTTAGCACTTTTCAATTCCACGGCTTTATTGTATTTTTGCTCTTGGCAATAATTAATAGTATTACCTGATACCAAAACTTTCAGATTGTGGGTTGATGCCCCTCTGTAAGAAATTGGTTAAGTACAGCACAATACAACATATTATTAGACACATCTAAGGTTTTCCTGCCAAATACAAATGTAGAAGAGTGAAAACTGTCAAGGCACACCAACCAAATCACTCAAGTCAACTTCGCCTTCCATCGGGTCTTGCATGCGGTCTGTTGCTGTAGGAAGATCCCTAGCTGTACTCCAATGGTTACAATAGAATAACCACAAATTCAATCAGCCTCAATTTATGCATGTAAATTGATACTGCTGTACAATTAGTCAGACAGTCACTTCAGGATGAAATGGGGTGAGGTACTGTCTGAATTGATCGTCCTTTTTCTTGAGGAAGTCTCTATTATTTTCAGCATTCTTGCTCAAAACTGGCAACCCAAACAATATCTTGTAACTGCACGACAATGCAAAGTTACTTCAAATATTACTTATAAAGTTAAATGCAGGGTCTGACATTTGATGCAGTCTAAACATTGCAAACCTGTATTCCAATGTAAATTTTGAATCCAAATAATCTCTGAAGCTAGTAATTGAATCATCTGAAATCCAAATGAATACATTTGGCCACAAAATTTATAATAGAACTGAAAATAAACAATTCAACACAACATTACCTTTGGTTGATGATCTATTCTGTATGGTGTTTGTTGGAACTGTCGCACCTCCCTGATAATATGCGATATCTAGTTAAAATAATTCCATTATTGGTCACCAATTTTATAAAATCAAGAGCAACAAAGAAAGAGAGTGAATATTTTTCAGCCTTAAGTTCACAAATCAATACATGCAAATAAGTTTGCTGTAGACCACAGCAAAATGTTTCTATGATTACAAAAAGAGAACTTCCAATGGTATGAGAGATTGTAAAGGATCAGATTATTTTTGTAGCACTATTTCCAAAGATGTCTGATAATAAAGACCACTTCAGTAGAACCTCTGTTTTTTTTTCCCCCACAACTATTAAGTAAAAACTTCACAGCTTTATAAGCAGTGACCTCTGGTAGCAGGAATTTACCCTGCGGATTGTCTCTCTTTCACACACACATCTCAATGGTTCTTATCATTGAAACAGATGGCTAACTTATGTATCAAACCTTAACAATTTGAAGCAAAGAAAAACAGAAATTGCTGGAGAAACACAGAAGGTCTGGCAGCATCATTGACGATAAAATAGATGTAACGTTTCGATTCACAACTGAAGGAGGGTCACTAGACTCGAGGCATTAAATCTGTTTTATCTTAGACGGTGCCAGACCTGTTGAGTTTCTTCAGCAGTTTCTGTTTGTGTTTATTTCAGCTTATTTCAGTTTTCCAGCATCTGCAGTTCTTTGTTTTATTGTGGCTCCCCTGGAAGCCTAACAGTATTAAAATAATCTCTGCCAATTTGGGACTTAGGAGGTTTCCCTTTTGCCTCAAAAGAGGAAAACATTCTAAGGTCAGGACAGTTAAAGCTCATGCAGTTTTGTAAGTTTTGGTAGCCTATCTTGACATTGTCCCAACAGCCTACCCCCCTGGTTATGTAAATGCTTTGTAGGCCTTGTTAGTTAATGATGATATAAGCACAATAGTGAGGAATGATGTAAGTTCACAAAGCCAAGGTATGAAAACTGATTGGGTAGAAATGATAAAGGCAGGGAGTCACTTATGGGAGTGGTGTACAGGTCCCACAACAGTTTTGTGAAAGGGAAAACATGTTGTACTAATCTATTGTCGTTCTTTGAGGAGTAACATATGTTGTAGATAAAGGGAACCAGTGGATGGACTGCATTTAGATTTTCATAAGTATTTGATAAGGTTCCACATCAAAATTTATTGCAATGATAAAAGCTTGTAGTGTAGGCGATAGCATATTAGCATGGATAGAAGATTGGATAGCCGACAGGGAGCAGAGAGTGGGTATTTTTTTAGACGGTGATACGTAATGAGGGGTGTGCCACAGGGATTGCTGTTGGAATACCATTACAATTCATATAAATTACTTAAGTGAAGATAGTTATCAAATTTGTCAACAACCCAAAGAAAGATAAGATAGAAGGTAGTGAATAGGACGTAAGGAGGCTAAAAAACTATATGGGTGGATAGAAAGAGTAGACTATGATGTGACAAATGAAGCAAGCATAATATGGAAAAATATAAACTGCCCATTTTGGCAGGAAGAATAAAAAAGAAACTTTTTTTGCTTAAAATTGTGAGAAATTGCAGGGCTCTGAGGTTGTGGGGGGATCTGGGTGTCCTAATGCATAAATAACAAATGGTTAGTATACAGTTACAACAAATAAATGGGACAGTTAGACATTATTGTTTATCATCAGGGGATCTGAAGAAAATAGCAGGGAAGTAATGCCTCAGTTATACAGGATACTGGTGAGACCACATCTGGATTACCGAGAACAGCACTGGTCATGTTATTTAAGGAAGGATGTAAATGTGTTGGAGACAATTCAGAGAAGATTTACCAAACTAATGCCTGGAAAGGGTGAGTTGTCTTATGAGATAAAATGAGAGGTGACTTGATTGGAACATATAAGTTCCTGAGGGTTCTTTCCAGTTTGGATGTGGAGAGAATGTTACCTCTTAGGGGAAAATTTAGAACTAGGGGTCCCCTGTTTACAAATGAAACGTCACCCATTTAAAACTGAGATGAGGCAAAAAAAATTCTCTCAGAAGGTCATGAGTCTTTGTAACACTCAGCCTGAAAAGATGGCAGAAACAGAATGCTTCAATACTTTTAAGGCAGAGACAGATTCTTGTTAAGCAAGAGGCAAATTATATCAGGGATAAGTGAAAATGATTTTCTTTTATACATGTGGTGTGCACCACTGACTGTGTCAGCGTTCATTGTCTATCCCTAGATGCCCTTAAGGAGGCAGCTGATCACCACCTTTCGCAGCTAGTAATGCCCACATCCCATGAGTGAATTTTTAAAAATGGTTTGGGGTACTAAATAGCCTATTCCTGGCTTCTGGTTTGTGTTTTCTTATGTTGAGTTTGAGATGAATCGCTGACCTTAAGGGAAGAAGGCTCAGACGTCTTTTGCCACACTTGGAAAATGGCAGAGTTAATGTCAAGAAAATTACCTGGAATTTCTGAAGTTAAAGAACAAAACAATTTCATAAAATAGATGGAGAAATGTATCACTACTAACGTTATGATCAACAGTTGTCAGCAATTATGTTGCCAAATTTAAGCCCTGTATACACCTCGAACACTGTTACTCATAACGAAAGCAAAATGACCAGTGTGGAATATCATTGAGCCTGCTCACCATTCTCATTTTGGAAAAGTTTACAAGACCTTCTTCAGTAAAATTCGGGGTACCCTCTTCTATAAATGCTAGATCAGTCAAATACATCCCAAGATATGGAACACATGGTGGATTACAACTGTCAAGAAGGAAAAGTTTAAAATTTAATAGCCAATCTTAATTTATGCAATAATCAATGTCATGTGATTAATCTAATTAAACAGAGAATCTCATTTTTATAAGATGGGCAAACAAGCAGACTGCTCTCAGGATGCATTACATATTTAAATTATGTTTCCAGTGTCTGTATGAGGGCATATGTCTAACCAATATTCAGGCTGGAGTATAATGAGACATAATTGTGCCTGAGCAAACTGTTTGCAACATTCCCAACTTCAATTTAGCTTTAAAAATAATTGCAGAGAAGCAGCTTGCCAACTAAAGATAACAAAATAAAATCTTGAAGAACATTAAACCCACAAAAATTTTTTGCATTTACAACCATGTTAGAAAGGGCTACATGTTTTTGATCGATGACTCTCAAAAGCTGCCTCCACGTCACATTTGTCTCATTTCTCTTGAAGTACTTAACTCAGGCTTTCCACATTGTCAGAGGTTTGCAGTTACTGAACTCAAGTTGACGTCTTGCATGCACGAACCCAGACATAAGTATCATCAGGCTATTTTTCCCACACAGCTCCCTGCAAAGATATCCACAAAAACATTTTCAACAGGGTTTACTGCAAAGTGATCTTTTGAGGGTTCCCTGGCTACTCCCCTTCCTAAAAAAAGGTGTTGAAATTAACTGTGGTGCCAATGCTATCACTGACCCAAGACACTGGAGACAGAGGAAAAGAAATCGGTCATTCAGCCCTTCAAGCCTGCCTCACCATTCAATACGATCATGGCTGAGCATACGCTTCAATGCTTTTTAACTCACCTCATCCCCATAACACCGGTAATCAGAGATCTATCAATTTCTCCTCACCCTGGATCTAAGCGGCATTCTCCTTATTTTTAAAACTGTACACCTTGATTTTAGACTTCCCCAAACACTGGAAACATTTGACTTGCATCTATCCTGTCCATCGCTTTAGGTAATTTGTAGGTTTCATAGCAACAAAGAAGGATATGAGCAGGAGGAGGCCATTCGGCCCTTCGAGCCTGCTCCGCCATTCTTCACGATCATGGCTGATCGTCCAACTCAATAACCTAATCCTGCTTTCGCTCCATAATCTTTGATCCCATTCACCCCAAGTGCTATATCTAGTTGCCTGTCGAATACATTCAATGTTTTGGCATCAATTACCTCCTGCGGTAATTCCACAGGCTCACCACTCTCTGGGTGAAGAAATGTCTCCTCATCTTCATCCTAAATCGTCTACCCCGAATCGTCATACCGTGACCCCTGGTTCTGGATACACCCACCATTAGGAACATCCTCCCTGCATCTACCCTGTCCAGTCCTGTTAGAATTTTATAAGTCTCTATGAGATCCCCCCTCCCCCGCATTCGTATGAACTCAAGCAAAAACAATCCCAAAGTCAATCTCTCCTCATAGGTCAGACCCCCCCCATCCCCAGAATTCACCTGCTAAACCTTTGCTGGACTCTCTCGAGAGCAAGAGCATACTTCCTCAGAAAAGGAGACCAAAACTGCACACAATATTCTTGGTGTGGCCTCACCAAGGCCCTGCATAGCTGCAACAACACATCCCTGCTCCTGTACTCGAAACCTCTCACAATGAAGGCCAACATACCATTTGCCGTAATAAAATCCAAAAGAACTGCGGATGCTGTAAATCAGGAATAAAAACAAAGTTGCTGGAAAAGCTCAGCAGGTCTGGCAGCATCTGTGAAGGAGAAAACAGAGTTAACGTTTCAAATTTGGTCTGGAATTGGAAAACTTCATCAATTTCACCTCCAATTTCCACCCTGCCCTCACTTTCACCTGGTCTATCTCTGACTCCTCCCTTCCCTTCCTCAACATTTCTGTTTCCATTTCTGGGGATAGACTGGCCACTAATATCCATTACAAACCCACTGACTCCCACAGCTACCTGGACTAAAATTCCTCACACCCCACTTCCTGTAAAGACTCCTTCCCATTCTCTCAGTTCCTCCATCTCTGTCGTATATGTTCAGATGAGGCCAACTTCAACAAGGGAGCCTCTGAAATGTCCACCTTCTTCCTCAACCGAGGTTTCCCCAGCTCCGTTGTCGACAGGGCCCTCAACCAGGTCCGACCTATCTGCTGCACTTCCACCCTCACCCCTTCTCTTCCCTCCCGCAACAGTGACAGGGTTTCCCTTATCCTTACCTACCATCCCACCAGCATCCACATCCAGAACATCATCAGACGCCATTTCCGCCACCTCCAACAAGATGCCACCACCAGACACATATTCTCCTCCCCTCCCTTGTCCCCTTCTGCAGGGACCATTCCCTCCGGGACACCCTGGTCCACACTTCCTTCACTCCTAACACCTCCCCACAGCCCTACGGCACCTTCCCCTGTAACCGGTGAAGGTGCAACACCTGCCAATTTACCTCCTCCCTCCCCAGTATCCAAGGGCCCAAACATACCTTCCAGGTGAAGCAACACTTCACCTGCACTTCCCAGAATCTAGTCTACTACATTCGCTACTCACAATGTGGTCTCCTCTACATTGGGGGAACGAAGCGTAGACTTGGTGACCGCTTTGTAGAACATCTACGACCTACTCGCGAAAAAGACCCTGAACTACCCGTTGCCTGCCACTTCAACGCACCATCCTGTTCCCTGGCCAACATCTCTGTCTCTGGCTTGCTGCAGTGTTCCAGTGAAGCCCAACGCAAGCTGGAGGAACAACACCTCATTTTCCGCTTGGGGACCCCACAGCCCTCTGGACTCAATATTGAGTTCAATAATTTTAGGGCCTAAACTCTCCCCTGTCCCACCCCCCACCCCACACACCAGGCCTTGTTATCACATAGCCTGCCACTACACACCCCCTGTTGTTAGTCACTAACAGTCCCCATTAACAACTGTTCATCCTCCCAGCCTGATCGTTAGCAACTCCTTTGTCTGTCCAACTGTCTTTCTCTCTCTTTGGGCTCTATCCTATTGTTTACTCCCTATCCCACCCACCTCCCTATTTTCTGCATATAAACTGACGTTTTCCCAGCTACCATTAGTTCTGAGGAAGGGTCACCGGACCCGAAACGTTAACTCTGTTTTCTCCTTCACAGATGCTGCCAGACCTGCTGAGCTTTTCCAGCAACTTTGTTTTTATACCATTTGCCTTCTTTACTGCCTGCTGCGCCTGCATGCTTACCTTCAGCAACAGCCAGGTCCCACTGCACACTCCCCTCTCCCAATTTACAGCCATTCAGATAGTAATCTGCCTTCTTGTTTTTGCTTCTGAAGCGAATAACCTCACAGTTATGCAAATTATACTGCATCTGCCATTGATTTGCCCACTCACCAAACCTGTCGAGATCATACTGAAGGATCTCTGCATCCTCGTCACAGTTCACCCTCCCACCCAACTTGGTATCATCTGCAAACTTGGAGATGATACATTTTGTTCCCTCATCCAAATCATTAATATATATTGTGAGTAGCTGGGGTCCCAGCACCAAACCTTGTGACACCCCACTAGTTACTGCCTGCCAATTTGAAAAGGACCCATTAATTCCTACTCTTTGTTTCCTTTCTGCTAATGAATTTCTTATCCATCTCAATACACTTACCCCAAACCCATGCGCTTTAATCTTGCACATTAATTTCTTATGTGAGATTTTGTCAAATGTTTTCCGAAAGTCCAAATATACTACATCAACAGGCTCCCCCTTGTCAACTCTACTAGTTACATCTTCATCGAATTCCAACAGATTTGTCAAGCATGATTTCCCCTTCATAAATCCATGCTGACTGTGTCTAATCCTGCCATTGCTTTCTAAATGCTCTGCTATAAAACCAGATCTGTATTTCACTGTGTGAGAAACCCAGATGTATTGTGGTGAGGTGTCCCCTAAACATTCATCGATGCTCTCTCCTGCTTGCTCTGTAATGACTGTGCCACGTGTGCCCCAGCAGCACTTAGCTTCCAGACCAGGCCTCTCTTTCCTCTGTCACCACTGCCTCTGGAGGAGCCTGGCTCACTGTCAGAGGGTTTAAGGCACTGACCACACTCATGGATTGAGTGTATCCATGATGAGGCTGGTTGCAGATGGACAAGTATGATGCTGTGTCCTCAAACACATGTGGACTGTGTTCTGCTGAGGAGGCTTAAGGTGGAACATGTGGGGCTGGTCACAACTAACTACAGCAGTCAAACCCACAAATGAAACATAAAAACAACTGCTGGAGCGGTGGTAATATTGACGGCTAGAAGTCATGGGTGCAGCAGATTGCCATGGCATCTAGAGATTATGGGTTAAGTACAAATCCATTCCTCCTTACTGTCCACACCTGCCGATTAAACTTAGCATCAGATATGGACTGACCACACTGTTGGACTGCCATTTCCAGGAATCCCAGCTCTGCCTCTACAGGCAGAGGAAACTCCAACACTCCACTCCTTGCTCTTTGCTCTTTTTCTGGCATGGTAGGCCCTTTATCCTCCAAGATTTAGGGGAGAGGTTTCCAGAGATGCTGGGGAGAATGCCCTACCTGCCTCACTCCCGTGAGGCTTCAGGTTGTCTTCCAATCCTCAGCCTCTCAGGAAATCTGGGTAGAGCAAAGAGGAAGATGCACAAACAGAGGAAGCACCAACATGTGCAGCCTGAGCAACTATGAAAACTAGCATAAGGAACACTTTACACTTCAACAATGTTCCTAGGCATTGCCGTAAGATCAGGTCGGCACTCAGGTGAGTGAAAATTAACAGCTTTATTGAACATAATAACATACAAGGAACAGTAAGAGGTTCTGGAACCCTACAGACTCAACTGCCAGGTCCATGTGGTCCAAAGTCACTATGAACCAGCTCCTTATGCACATGACTGGTAACTATTTTTAGGGTAAAGGTGCAGTTAACCCTTTACCCCACAGATATTAACCATTCACTGCCCCTACTTTTCCCACTCACACTTTATTCACTTTGACGGGACAGCACCCAAATTTGGCGTGATAGTTGGAAAAGGTCAATAAGCATCACCCACTCTGTAGAGGAGATATGAACATGAGGGCAGCTTAGGATCTCGAAGGAGTGAGATCTAACATCTGGACTTCCTCAAATTCTCCAACAGTGTCTAGCATATCAATGTTAGCTGTACCTAGTTGCTAACACATCATAAATTATATCTTGTTAACTACAAAAGACTATTCTAATTAAGCAAGGAAGTGGTTTTCTCTCTACATTCTAGACCAAGCAGGTCTTGTAGATTCCTACCCTTAAACAGGATGGTCACAGGAGCTCAAACAGTGCAGTGAGTGGGCATTGCCGTAATACAAAACCCACCCTTGTAGTGCAGAGGAGGTCATTCCTCTTTTATTGGCACTGAGCCCAGTATTTCAGATAGAACCACTGGCCATTCATCTCCATGGTGACCTCCATGTCTTGGTCATCAATGATGGTCTTTGACAACCATCAGCTGGAAACAGAATCTGTGTTTCTGAATGTCCTGGAGGAGATCACACACCAAACTCTCACTGATCCCTGCAGCAAAGTATTGGGTCAACAGTGGCATCTCCAAGCTCAGTACCCAGCAAACTCTTACAAAGATAGAGAATTCTCCTCTGTGTACCCTCAAAGGTGTTCTCTTACAACATTCACACAGTTGGCCAATTTAATTACAGTCCTCCCTCAAAAGGCCCACGTGGGGGATATCAGCTCTTAAAAAAGGCCTTTCTGCCCTTTCAATGTGGTGATTTATCCTGGAGGGAGACCAGATGATGTGGGATTCACGATCTCACGGTTGCCCCTCTCACCTGTTCTGGCAGCGAGCTCATAGTGGCAATATTGAGGAACTTGCCACCCACTGGATCCGGTCTAGATGGCCACATCCTCTCTACACCAGATTCCCTCACTTTTTCTGGGCTTGCCAACTGGCTGGGACCAAATCTAGTTCAGAGCTAATGATTCAGCTCATGATCTTTCATCAGAACATATTAAGACTTTATGGTGCAGGCAGGGCGTGGAGAATGATCAATGTGACATGGCTCAATTCAAACAGGGTCTTAGAACCCATCTAAATTAAATTACCACCTGCATATGATCCGGTGTGTGGCAAGTTCTTGAATATAGACAATGTGAGTTTGCTCTGAGACACACTATGCCACAATGTGTCCATTTATAGAGCTCACCTTACCAGAAATTGCACAACCTGATAGTGCATCATTTGTATCCGAAAAGAAACAAAAAGGTCTCATGTTCACATAATACTTGATTAACCTTTCAGAACATTTCAAATCAGTTCACATATCAATTACTTTTGCAGTTGACAAATATAATACATTCTGTGCTCTTATTGTTGGGAATGTTGCCACAGCTAATCACTAGGTTTCAGTCTGTGAGGAAAATTGTTTTATTAAAGAAAGCTTAATAGATTCTATGTGCTTAGTTGGTTTGAGATGAAACATAACAAATGCATCAAAGGTCCATTCCCATTGAAGAGTAAGCAAGGAGATTTGTTAATATTTATTATACACAACCAAGCACCTCAAAAATAAAACTAACTTTTTCAGTGTTTCTCTTAGATTTTTAAATCTTCCTTCTGACGAGACGATTTTCTGGAGCTTGTCCATTTGAGCTTTGGTCTAAAACAAATAATATCACATTTTTTTAATGATCACAATTTTAAAATGTTACCAACTAATTAATCAAGATCACAGACTATAAATACTTCATGATATGAAAATATATTACAATGTGCATAGATTAAAGCACCAATCTTAAAATCTAATTCTGTTTTCAGTAGATTGGAAAGATAATATTCGGACCTTTAACAGGGAATTGCAAGACAGATCAACAGAAAATCATGTGATGGCTTTTCATCTTCCTTAGCCCAAGGAGTACAGAGGCCCACAAATTATCCTAACTGCTAACATGATTTACATTGTAACTTAACTGGGGGAAATTCCTAAGTATTTCCGATCAGGCAATGACATTCATTATCAGATCATCTTTAATGGAGACTTGGAATTTTTCTGAATATTCTAAATTTAATCAGCTGTATCAGTAAATTTTGCAGGTTAGATAAGCAGAAGAAATATGTTGGGGTTTTGCTTGCGAGGAGTAAACTGAAGAAATTCTGTCATGGAGATGACTGGGCCCATTGGTGGGAAAACCCTGTAGGGGCTCTGGGCTGAGTTTACCAAAAGACAGGAAATCTCAACACTGGGCTCAATGCAGGTCACATGGTTTCAAGGTCAGGTGATCTGACATCCACAAGGACTTTGCTGGATGCAGTCATTTAACATCTGGGGTTGCTGACCAATAATGGGTGGCAGATGGAGGAAGGGTCGGCAGTTCAAAGGCAGGCGCCATATTGAATGGGAAAGTACCTTTCTACAGGTCATCCACAGAGATCCAATGCTGACCAAGAATGGCTGGAGTCAGAGGAAAGACAACACCATGGTCTACTGAAGGCTCCCTAGAGGTGCTTCTGCAGACCCTGAGGTAACAGAGGAAGGTGCTGATCCCAATGGATGAGAGGTGGTAGTCAGCAAGCCTCATGAAGAAGGCACAGCTGGAGGTGGGTCAAGGAAGTCAGCAGCCATTTGGTGGTTACATAATCATGAGTGCATTGCTGTAACATTAAATTGACCTGGTACATTCTTTCAAGGTGAGTAGCTATAGTGAGTTCAAAATAGCAAACTGCATTCTTGCAGATCAGAAGTGGAAGCCGGCGTGGCAAGTTCATATATAACCTGACATCAACATCCCCAGAGAGAAGCAGAATAGGCTCATACAGGAGATTCATGATCAATCAGGGGTGATCGTTGCATAATCAAGACAGAATGGCTACTTGCAGCAGACTTCCCAAAGGCCCAATTCTTGTCAAGGATGTTGGCATTGAATGAGGACTGCCATGGACCTATGAGAGACGCATGACACTGTGTACATTGTGGACTAAGTTAAGGCTGAAAGATATCAATTTTAAAGGACATGAGAATCAGCGTTACAAGGGGCAAGCAGGAAAATAGTGTTGAGGCCACAGTCAGATCCATCTTGGACTCATCAAAAAGGGGAGCAGCTTGAGGATTCAACGATCTTCTTCTGCTCCTAATTTTTGTGTTCTTGTGGGTTCAGGGGAATACCAAGGAGTGCAGAAAAACTGGAGCTGATGTGCAGTTCATAAGAAACATATCTATCTCCTTCTTGAAAGCATTCAATGTTTTCACCTCAACCGCTTTCTGTGACAGAAAATTCCACAGGCTTTCCATTCTCTGGGTGAAGAAATTTCTCCTCATCCCAGTCCTAAATGGCTTACTCTGTACCCTTAAACCACAACCCTGGTTCTGGACTCCCTAGAACATTGCTCCTGCATTTTCCCTGTCTAGTCCTGATGGAATGAGACTTACATTTGTCTTCACTAATTTTGGATCCAATTTACCAAATTGCCCTGGATTCCATGGATTTTTACCTTCTCAGCCAGTCTGCCATGCAAGACCTTGTCAAAAGCTTTATTGAAGTTCATTAGACTACATCAGCTACACCAATCTCATCCATACACCTGGTCACCTCCTCAAAAAGTGCAAACAAATTTGTTAGACATGACCTCACCCTGACAAAGCCATGCTGATATTCTTGATTATTCCTTGCCTCTCCAAATGGAGATTAATTCTGTCCCTCAGAACTTTTTCCCCCAATAGTTTCATACCACAGATGTTAGATTCGCTGGCCTATAGTTTTCAGGTTTAACCCCTACCATATTTCTTAAATAATGAAATCACCTTAACTGTTCTCTCATTCTTTGGCACCTTCTATATGGCCAGAGAGCATTTGAAAATTAATGTCAGAGCCTCTGCAATCTTCTTCTTTCTCTCTCACAGCAGCCTGGGATACATTTCACTTGGGCCTGCTAAAACTGCTAGTAATTGCTCCTTCTCAATGCTAATTTTTCAAAAATATTGCAGACCTCTTCCTGATTTCTATCCCTACATCATCCTTCTCTATTGTGAATACAGGTGCAAAGTATTTATTTAAAACCACACCTTCCATCTCCTCACACATATTGCTACTTTGCCCCCTAAAGGGCTTCTGCTCTTTCCTAGTTACTTTTGCCCCTAACGTACTGATAAAATGCCTTTGTATTTTCTTTTATTTTACTCATTAGTGTTTTATCATGACTGTACTGTACTTTGCTTTTCTAATTCCTTTAAATAATTCCTGCACTTTCTATATTCCTCTAGGAGCTTCAACATTCTTGAGCCTTCAGTATATGTCATAAGCTCCCTTTTTGCTCCTTATCCAATCAATGCCTTGATATCCAATGTTTTCTGGACTTGTTGATCCCACCATTCACCTTTATGGGAACACATTAATTCTGCACTGTCACAATTACCCTTTTAATTGATTCACACTGCTTTAATATGGACTTTTCTCAAGTAGTTGCTTTCAGTCCACTTTGGCAACATCCAGTATTATTAAAATATTAAAATCCACCTCCTGCCAATTCAGAACTTTTGCTTGCAATTGTTCTTTTACTTTTTCTATAACTACCTTAAATCTTGCTGTATTACCATCACTATTACCAAAATGTTGCCCCACTGACACTTCTACCACCCACCCAGCTTTGTTCCCTATAATTAGGTCCGGTACCGCCCGCTCTCTTGTAGGGCTTTCCACATGTTGGCTTAAAAAGTTCCACTGGACACATTTTAAGAATTCTGCTCCCCTAACCAATTTACAATTTGTCTATCCCAGTTAATATTGGGGAAGTTGAAATCCCTTGTTATTACCTTATTACTTTTACACTTCTCTCAGATTTGCCTACATACCTGACTTTCCATCTCTCTCTGACTGTTTGACTATCTACAGTACACTCCCAGCAAAACAACTGTTCCCTTTACATTTTTAAATTCTACACATATGGCCTCATTTGACAAACCTTGCAAGATATTATCCCTTTTTAATGCAATAACTAACTCCTTGATTGATATTGGAACACCATCTCCTCTTTTATACCATCTCCCATCTTGCCTGAATATCCAACTGCCACTCCTGCCTTTCTATCAACAAGGTCTATGTGATAACAATGATATAATATTCCCATATATTAATCAGCACCTTCAACTCATCTGCCTTACTTGCAAGGCTCCTTGCATTAAAACAGATGTCATCCAACTTTGCCAACCTTTAACTATAAATGGTCCACCTTCCAGACTGATTTGGTTTCTCATCTATACTTTGCTGTGCATCATCTGCTACTCTACCTCCACTCTGTAACCCATTCCCAGCAAAATTAGTTCAAACTATCATTAATAGGAAAACCCCCAAAAGGAACATGGTCCCATTGCCATTCAGGTGCAAGCTGTCGGACTTGTACAGACCCAGTGATCCAGGAATCTAAAGCCCTCCCTCCTACACCAACTCTCTAGCCATATGTTCAGCTGCTCCATCTGCCTATTCCTATGCTCACTCACTGTGAGTAACCCAGAGATTACAAACTTTGACGTCCTGCTTTTTGACCTGCTTCCTAAATTCTCATTGCAGGACTTCATCCCTCAATCTGCTTATGTTGTTGGTCCCACTGAGAACCGTAGACTCTGACTGTTCATTCTTCCCCTTCCAGGTGCCCTGCCATCGTTCAGTGACATTCGTGACATACTATCCTGTCTTTACCGCTCTCTATTCACTCTCCTACCACTACTGCTCTTCTGCTCTTTCTCCTCCCCTCCCCCCTTGTAAATGAACTCCGCCTTCAGTCCCACAGGAACCATCCATCTCTACATTTTTTAACATACAAAAGCTGTTCTTGACCAAGCTGGCTGGTCTAATTGGTATGATAGCCCTGTTTCCTGGTACACTCTAGGGCTTTCCTGACTGCCTGCTGCCTCGCTTCTTCTGACTGATGGTCACCAATCCCGTGCCTAAAGCTGCAGGTTGACCATCTCTAAAAGCTTGTTCTCCACATCAGCCTCAGGCTCACAGTGCCATGCTTACAGCTGATGTTCAAGTTCCAAAATCTAATGCTCAAGCCAGTCAAACCCGTTCCAGGAGAATCTAAGAATTGCCACTTACTGCAGACTGTGTAATATATGGGACTGAGCTCCACATCCATTCTTTCAGTTAAAATGCTCTTACCTTCAATTTTAGCCAAGGAGAAAACTATTTAAGATTTTTTCTTTAAAAAGGAACCTAGAATCCATAGCTTTCTTTAATGCAGCTTTAAAGTGGAGAGAAACAACATATCCACACAGGACAGGTTATAGGTTGGTTCATGCGGTTTACTGGACACTTGCCTTTGTCAGTCATGGCATGGATTATAAGAGCAGGGAGATTGTGTTGGATCTATACAAAACCTTGGCTAAGTCACACCTGCGTGCAGATCTGGTCACAGCGCTATAGTACATATGTAATTACACTGAAAGGGTTACAGAGAAGGTTTACCAGGATATTGCCTGGGATAGAGCAGTTTAGCTATCAAGAGAGGCTGGATAACCTCAGGCTGTTTACTTCTAAGCATACAATACTGAGAGGGGACCGGATTGAACTGTATAAGATTATGAGGTGCATGAACATATTGGATAGAAAGCAACTAATACCTTTAGCTGAAGGCTCTATAAAAAGGAAGCATTATTTTGTACATTTTAAGGAAAAAGACAGGAGATTTATAGTGGATTTGAGGACTTTGGTTTCACTCAGAGGATGGTGGGAATCTGGAATGCACTGTCTGAGAGGATAGTTAAGGTGAGAAACCTCACAACTTTTAAACAGCACTTGGATGAGCATTTGAAGTGTCATAATATTCAAGTCAATAGGCCAAGTGCTGGAAAGTAGTACCAGTGTAGATTCAGAGAAGTTTCTGTCATTGCAGACTTGATGGGCTGGAGGGCCTTTTCTGTACTGTATGATTTTATGATTCTATCAAACAGCTTTTTGCTTTGTGTTAACGTCACTTTCATTAATCTTTTGGAATATTGGTTTTGGGGTGGTTGAGAAGAGCACAGATTCCTGTTAGAGTTAGATGCTGCTCTATCTGAATCAATCGTTCATTCATCTATTGATGTTATGGCTGCAAAATCCTTTGAACTCTCACTCTTTCCTATGTTAGTTTTATGGCCTGAACTCCTCCACTTACACCTTGTTATGGGGTCCCCACCTCAACCACTCCTCTCCAAGAGAATGAAACGATGGCCTTGAATCCCATCACCCTCCCAAGCTGGCTGGTCTAATTGGTATGATAGCCCTGTTTCCTGGTACATATCATTGGTTTGATAGGCTACTGACTGAGAAAGCAGACAGATATTTTCAAATGATCCCAGGGATGATTTTAAGGTGTAAATAATAAATGCCCCAGTCACCTTAACTCCCTCAAGACACTGGTAATCTTGGTGGCCAATAAAACCTCCAGCATTCTGAACAGCTTTACTACCACTACCATAGAGATATTGTCTTCAGGGACACTGTGGCATAAGACTGAAACAAAGTCGCTGCAAAACTTTGATCTGAAAAGCACCTCTGTGGCAATGAGCCGACCTTTTTGGCCTTTGTGCCTTCCTCGACAACATTCACTCATCCCTTATTGCAAATCTGACTGGCTTAACTCCACTCCTTATGGCAGGAAAAGCTAGAGTCAAACCTGGAGTGTGCATTAACAACTGTAACCCTCAAAGGCTCTGAATTCCCTCATGCTGCCAGCACTGAGAAACTTGTCTGGCAATAGGAAGACATCAGGCTTCTGCTCTATTGTAGTCTCCCAACAGTTTACAGTCCCTCCCTTTACTATATCTCTCACCAAAGTGCCAGTAGAATTATGTCATTTTGTGGATTCCTAAAATGGATTAGGATTTTAAAGGGTACCCTATGACTTGAGCTGTGTTAATTGGATAAATTCAATTGGATCCATTCATCTAATATGGAAAAAAACCCAGAAACTCGTGGTGTATATGCTTTCATGTCTTTTTCCCCAAATGTAGCCTTTTTTTTAAACCCTTTAACAATGTGTTTTCTTGCTAAAGTATATTTGAGGAAAAGAAGCAGTATGGAATTAGTAAGGCATCTAGAATTTAATTTTCAAATGCTTATTTTAGTTTCCCTTTGTTTGAACAGAACGGGAAGCATTTTGACAATAAAATCACAAGTAACGTATTAGGATCTTGCACAGGAACTCTCACGATTGACATTCATTACCTGTTTGGAAACCTTTGCCCAGGTTTTCTTCAGTCTATAGATAGCACTCCTGTTCAGGGCTGATGTGATCTCAAGGACTCCATTGTAGTTGTGCAGACATCGGCAAACGTCTCCCACTGCTACCCATTTCTCAATGGAAACCGTGCGTGAACTGACATCAGCATGCATCATGATTTGAGAAGCAACAAGGTTACTCATCTGAAGGAGAAATTGTAGTAATAGGGAAATGAGTGGTGTTTATTATCATTGGGAAGAACAGCAGATGACAGGATATAATTACAATGGCTGTAATTTAATGAAGGGTTTAGGCTGACATTTTATTACAGACTCTAAATAATTCCTCTGCAGTAGTCATTATTTAACATTGATCCAAGATACTAATTTTTTTTTAGAGATAGTAGGAACTGCAGATGCTGGAGAATCTGAGATAACAAGGTGTAGAGCTGGATGAACACAGCAGGCCAAGCAGCATCAGAGGAACAGG
>NC_063334.1:93194043-93233631 GCF_021869965.1 Rhincodon typus
ATCACTAATTTTTTTTAGTCGACTCATTTTATTTGCCATGCTCTATCTGGATCCTGTATGAGTTAAGAAAGTAAAAGGAAATGTGCCGCTGATAAAACAGTTGCAGATAACTTTTGGTACATTACCTGCATCTCGTTGATAAATAGATTTTATTATTGAGAAATCGAGATGAAAAGTCAAAACCAACAAGTCAGAATCTCATCAAGAGTGAAAACAGAAGCAAAGAAAACAACAAATCGGTCTTGGGTGAAACTAAGCGCTGGGTTCCGAAAGGTTTTAGGAGCTGAGTGTACAGGAGGTGAGAAGACATGAGTTACAATTCCTATACAGTGTTAATGTGAGGAAGGGAAAAGTGCAAGGAACAACTGATTTCCAGCTTTGACAAAATAAAGGAAGAAAAATAGATTTCCTTCTGCGTATAAAGCTATAATACTGCAAGTTCACAGAACCAATGGATGTTAATTTTCATTGCATTATTGCAGCATCCAAGGTAATTCCTTCTTTAATTCAATAATTCTAATATTACTGGGATACACTTCTTATAGTTTCTATAACAAAATAATAACTGAAAGCAAAACACCAGGAGATAAGCAAAATGATACAAAAGGTGCCACAACTGCAGACAAATTATCCCTGAACCTTATATCCAGCATATTTAAGAAAACTAAAAGTTCCCATATTTCTGAGTGGCCTAATACAGACAATTTTCTGCCAGCAGCATATTTTACCAAGACCTAGCCAGTTTCCAGCTCCATGCCATGTCTGGAAGCCTTGCAGCTTAATCAAGGTGGCCAACTAGTAGCAGGCCTGTGTGTCATCAAAATGGACTTTCCATTCTCCAAGACTGCAGTGCACAGATTAAAGGTCACAGTACCATCCATTAATAGTTCCATGCAGAAGTTTCTCCTTCAACCTGCTGGTTCTATTGACTTTGGGCATCTAAAGCTTCAATGAAAGCAGTTGAGGGGCCTCCCTCCACATTGAGGCAGTCTGATGCGTGCCTGCCTACTTCAGTAGCGTCCATTTCTCCCAATGAGGAAGTCAGCCAGATATCACAATATGAGCCCTATTGAAAAGACCAGCACAGTGGCAGGCATCCAGGGAACTAATAAAATAGACAAGCTCATGTCTACCATTTACGCTTGATGTCGGGGTTATTGCCACTGATCATAAAATTTAGCCCTATGTATTTCTAAAGCTTTCTTTCATCTCCTGAACTTATCTTGTTGATTCTGTTGATAAATTAAAAATTGATGATAAATATTTGGATAAACTTAGGGAGGTGATGGCCTGGACAAGTAAACCAGAGACACAGGTCCCATAGCAGATGGTGGAATTTCAATTCAATTTTAAAATATCTGGGATTAAAAGTCTAATCATGGTCTTTGTCAATTGTTGTAAAAACCCATCAGGCTCACTAATATCCTTCAGGGAAGGAAACTGTCATTCTTACCTGGTCTGACGTACATGTGACTCCAGACCCACAGCAATGTGGTTGACTCTTAACTGCCCTCTGAACTGGCCTAGCAAGCCATATAGTTTTGTCAACCTCTAGAAAGGGAAAAATGAATTAAACTGGACCACCTGATATCAACTAAGGCATTGGAAATGACAATGGCAAACGTAGCCCTATCAACCCTGCAAAGTGCTCCTTGCTAACATCTTGGGGTTAGTACCCATCCCTGAATATGTCCTGTCCCACAGGCAGGACAGGCCCAGCAGAGGAGTGGCAGCACAGTGTTATACAGTCTGAAGGGAGTTTTCCTCAGAGTCCTCAACATTGACTCCAAACCCCATGAAGTCTCATTGCATTGTCAAAAATGGACAAGGAAACCTCCTGATGATTACCATGTACTGCCCTCCCTTGACCAATGAATTGGTACTCTCCATGTTGAACAACACTTGGAGGAAACACAGAGGGTGCAGAATGGACGCAGACTACTCTGGATGGGCATCTTCAATGTTCGTCACCAACAATGATTTGGCAGCAGCACTATTGAACAAGCCGGTCGGTTCTTAAAGGCATAGTTGCTAAACTGGGTCTGTAGCAGGTGATGAGGGAACCAACAGGAGGGAGAAACATATTTGACCCCATCCTCAGCAGTTTGTCTATCGCAGATATATCTGTCCATGACAGTGTGGTTAAGAATGACCACCGCACAGCCCTGTGGAGACTGAGTCTCACCTTCACTTTGAGAAGAACCTCCATCGTGTTGCTAAATTGGAAAGTTTTCGAACAGATAGGCCGTAAGATCATAAGAAAAAGGAACTGGAGAAGGCCACTCAGTAGGATTCTGGTTGATCCAACATTCCTCATGTCCCCTCTCCTGCCCTTTCCCCATAATTCTCCATTCACCTACTGATCAACAATCTATTTAGCAATTCAAGACTGTGCATCCATCAGGCATTACAGGCCATTGACGGCAGCAGAATTGTACTTCAGGACTATCTGTAAAATCGTAGCCCAGCATGTGCCCCACTCAACCATTACCATCAAGCTAGGGAAACAACCCTGGTTCAATGGAGAGTGCAGGAGGGCATACCAGGAACAAGCAGCAAGCATACCAAAGGAACATGTGTCAACCTACAATTCAGGACTACTAGCATGCCAAACAGCATAAGCAGCAAGCCATAGACAGAGCACAGTGATTCGGCAACCAATGGATCAGATCAAAGCTGTTCTGCCTCATCTGATTGTGATTGGCAGTAGAAATCAAACCAATTGATCCATCCTTAATGATGGGCTAGCCCACAACATTAGTGCAAAGCTAAGGAGAACCTAGGGAAAACACATATCTTGGAAAGCTTTTCTCATGGCAGTGTGCAGAAGTCCTGGTCAAAGTTAGATATACAAAACTACATCTCCTGGAGAAAGGAGGTAGTTCAGGACAGTTAGAAAATAGATTATATCAGTATATAAGTATTTTACGTTGAAAGTTCCAGACCAGAAGTATTGCATGGAACCCCAAAGAGTTTTTTGAAGCTGAAACCGTCTAAGCTCAGCTGATTGAATACACAAGAAATAGACAAACTCTGAAGGCGGGAAACTTAAGTAAACAGTTAAGTCAAAACTATAAATGGGATAGAGAAGGGTATTCTCTCTGTTGTTTGAGACCTGTAATGTAAGTTCCCTACTAGTCTTGTGTTGGCTGTGGAAACAGGATTGTTCAGCTCTGTTAAAAGAGAATACCAAATAAATCACACTCTATACTCCAAATCTTGCTGGAGAGCTACCATTTATTTTGCTAAATATGATTTGAAAATCTTATGACAAAAGAATAGGATGATAAAATTCGCTATCAAATACAAATAGCATGTGACAATACTAAATCAAATCAGATAGAAATAAAAATTTAAATTTCTCACAAAAAAAACTAGGAGGCACCAAATACTTTGTGTATAATAACTGTAGAACATTTCTATTCTATTAGCCAAAATACTGTTGGGAAAAATAATAATGCATTGCAATGTTATTAACCTCCTGTACAGACAAACAGTTGTCCAGATGCAGATTCAACATTTGTATTTTTTGTTGGTTGTTTTATCCCACATCAATATCTATAGCTGGAATTAAATTTTTTAACATATGGATATCCACAGATACTTACATCATTAAAATGCTGACTAGTCTTCATGATGTACGGTGTCCGTTCATTTTTATCAAGTTTCATCCACCCTTGGCCAAGGAACTCCCTGGAAGAAAGTTTTCAAATTATTGAGATTCTCATGCTATACTTTGGGACTGTATTCCATGGCTCCCCTGCCAGTGTATTGAAGGCAGTGAAACAGCCTTGTGAAATATTATGTGGCCTTCCCCCCAAACCCTGTAACGTCTTCTATTTTCTGGTGAGTGGGGAAGGAATCAGGTGGCTCACTCACCCTGGGGCCTATTAAGGGTCTGTTGTAGCCAATTTAAGGGCCTCATTCTGCCTCCACAGTTATTTTATTTGCAACTGGGGAAGTTTCAGGCAAAGCATATAGCTTTCACTGCACGTTGGGGTGTTGAGTGTTCCCATTGGTCATTACCCCCACTTCACTGGACACCAAATTCACCAGACCCCATCCCCATTGTTGAGGTCTGTCAGCAGCTCCCATTGTTATCATGAACTTGGCTATTGGTTTGGATGCCATAGCCTGTTCTTCATCAGAACTAAGTATAGTCCCAGCAGTCCCAATCAGATTGGGCAGCAGCTCTCTAAGGCAGGACATCACAGATGTCTCCATCTTAAACAATTAATGCTGCTTAAAGAAGCTGCTAAGTATCCAACTCTCAGATGGGCATGCTTCCTTTTCGGTTCAGGTAAATATTCATATAAAGCCCCAAAAGGATTTTGCTAAACAGCACTATGTCTTCATTAGATAGATGTGATGCCTAAAAAAACTGGATTAACCCTTTCACAATCAAGTGAAGGATGGATTTTGTCAAGGTACAAGAGAGCAAAGATATTACTGGTATTTATCAGCAGGCAGAGTGTATCAGTGCTGTCAAATGCTAGATACTACCAACATATCACCTAATGTACAAGTGAAAAGGTAATTTTTAAAATATAAACGTAAACAAATTATGGTAAAAATTGACTCAGAAAATGTTGTACTCCAGCTTAGTTTGAAACAGTCATATGATCTAGCCCCTTCCTCACAGTCCTACAAGGATAAAAGTTCCCATATAAAATGCAGTGTGTAGAGATTTTCGCTGTATGGCTGCTGACCCTCAATGGTGCACTTTTAAGTAATTTACTAAAAGGGAGGGAAATCCCAAAAGCATTTTTAGGTCAGTTAATCTTCCTCAAGTAGTGAGCATCAGTTCACATTCTGTTTCGAAGTTGTCAGCGTATGTTCAGAAAGTTTGCACCCAGATTGTTAACACCAAAAAATACCTTTTCCAAGACAAATTCAAACTCACTCATATGGTATGCTTCTGAAAACAATATGATCAAGGAGCGTTAACTGCTCAGCTATTTCCATGACTGATAGCGTCTCAAAGGTTTCCATTCTGGGGCCATCTGTCTGTGAAGAATCATATTATGAGGCTGATTAGTACAACAAAGGAAATGGAGCTTCACCTGGGTTAAATTACAGGACTTTTCATTTCGAGGTTTTGCTCAGTGGGAATATTTACTAGAAATTGTGTCAATAAAATTAGTGCAAATAAGAAAATATCCAGAAACTTAATTCACGAAGTAGTCATTAACAATCATTGTAGATTTTCTTCTGAGAGTGTAGTAAGAAATAGCAATAAGAATATCATTCATTCTGTAGCTTTTTGCTCAGTAGTAACCTGAGTCTGTTTCTTTTGCTTACTTCCATTGAATAATGCTGTAGTTGTACTTGAAATGAAGAAACACAAATGCTTTCTAATACAGTAAGAGGCTAAAAAAAAAAGTATGTTCATGACTAATGCTGTAATTTTGTAATTAGGAAATTCTTCCTCTCTATTTTGGATTGTTGTTAGATTTATCAAAATACTGGCAGAGCCAATGGTGACCTAAGTTATGGATTGAAGTGGTCTAGATGCATCAGCGTTGAACAAGGCAGGAAGAACTCCGAGATCCTGGAAACAATCAGTGTGAAAGGAAGAGTGCCAATCTTTCCCTTTCAGCAGTGCACTAATAACACATAAATGCTTCAAGATTCAGTAAAGTTCAATTGCTAATTGTTAATCAAGTGGTGACAATTAAGGGTGTAGATAATCAGGGGATTGGTATAGGGCCATACTATTTAGGAATTAAACTAATTCTGCCATAACTTTACAGGCAACAGATGGAAAAGACCTACATGCTAAGAGGCTGGACAGCATTTATACCTAGAGCTGGAATCGATGCAACTTGTGATGTCTGCGAACAGACAATTGGTTCTGATTTGTGAGGGAGACCGTGTATCCGTCTCCCAGGGGAATGGACAAAATTCCTCCACCGATTAAACCAGTGGAAGAAAAGGCCTGAGACAGGATTCAACACTACCAGTGGAGAAATGTCAATTAGAGTCATTAATGAGTCAGTCGACATGCCCAATCTAACATAGCTTTCCTGCACCTCCCAAAGGCAGCCCAGAAGATCCTGTCGAGTTTGTCAGCAGTTTTGGGAATGGGCAGGTGGAGGAAGAATGAGAGATAGGAAGGGGCCAGGTATCCTCATTCTCAAGGCATCTGGCATCAGGCAAAGATAATGCTAAAAACCACCACTCTACACTTGCCTCAAAAACTTAAGTCCACTCCTTCCCACTCTCTCCCACCCAGCAACTATGCATCTTTCACTCCAAGATATCCATCTGCCTTCACTCACCCTCAGGCAGGTGTCTCATGATGATCTTGCCGCTAGTAGTGCTGGCCCCTGACCTGTTGTCAGTTCTCAGCAGGCAGAACTTGCACAAATGGAGTCCTCAATTGTGGAAAGGCCTGACGGTGGCATCTTAAGTGCCTGAAGGATATTTGATTCTGTCAGGTCTCCCTCTTGGAACTGATGGGGTTTTCCCACTGATTCCTTGACTGATGGGTGAGACCCCTTGTCAGATTGGAAAAATCCTATTCTAAATCTTAGTGTGAAAGGCTGGTTCCTAAATCAATGTGTAATCTATTTTCACTAAAATTGCTGTTAACAAAACCTTCTATATGTTGGTTCTTGAATATCAATCTGTTTAAAAATTACAACTTCAATTAACTTTACTTAAATGTATCAAAGCTATATTATTAATCAATCTTAAGGACTGTAACTTTGCCGAGTGTGTTCCAAGTTAAAAGCCATGCAAAAGAAAAGTCATCTAAAGGAAAGAAAAATTAATATCATAAAAATAAATAGCACACAAGCAAGTGTATGGAGAAGTTAGTTTATTTTTAATAATTTATTGATACGTATGGCTGCCTTATTATTTTTTATACTAAATTGAATCCAAGAACTAGTTCATTAATTCAGATACCATGTGGGTTCATCTGAGAATTGACATACTCACCATCTGAATTAAAACTTCCATCCGCAGCTGAGGATCATCCAACTCGTCTTGTGAAAGCACACTGACAGAGAGTTCAATGTAGATTAGAAAGACATACACTGTGGAGACAGATTTAACTCAACCAAATCACTGTACTACTAATACATTTTGAGTCATTGTTGTATAAAACAGATTAATTAACTTGCAGTTTTTTGAGGGGCTGCTGGTAGGCATTTGATATATGCAAATAAACTATTTTGCTGCAATTTTTGTAGACAGGTTTTTGCAAACAGTTTTGACTCTCTATCAGACTCAGTTTGACTAAGTTCTGGCTGTATTGGACTGATATTACCATGTTGCAGTCACGTTATTTTGTCTAATGCATTGACACAGAAGTAACAGTGTACCTTATGAGATAACCTCAGTCATGACTTCTGAAAACAAAAGGCTTCCAACAGCCTACCCACATGGCTTAGTCTTTGTAAGAACAATAATTTACAGAGAACAGTTAACACAATAAAACATCTCAAAGTGCTTCACAGGAGCATTATAAAACAAAATTTTTCACCGAGCAATAAAAGGAGATATTAGGACAGATGGCCAACAAATTTGGTCAATGAGGCAGATTTTGAGGAACATCATGAAGGAAGAAAGAGAGGTGGAAAGGAGTCCAACAGGAATTTTAAGTGTTTTAAGAACTGATGTAATGAAGGTTAATTGTGGAGCAAGAAATGCTGAAGAAGCTGGAATTAGAAATGTAAAACTTTTTAGAGCATTGTGGGGCTGAAAAGATGCAGAAATGGGGAGGGTTGAGGCCATGCAAGAATTTGAAAACAAAGATAAGAATTCTATAATCAAAGCTTTGCTTACTCAAGAGCCAATATAATTCAGTGAGCACTGATGTAATGGCTGAACAAGACTTAGGGAAAGTCAGAAAATGAGCAGCAGAATTGCAGATGACTTCAAGTTTATGGAGGTTAAAGTGTGGATAGCTATCCAGCCATGGTAACAAATGCATGGCTGAGGGTTTCAGCAAGTGTTTCCATACCTGTGTCAGGGATAGAATCTGCTGACAGGGGTAAAAATAAGCAATACATTGATATTTGCCAAAGGAAGGGATGGAGTTGGTGGCTAGGGAGTGGGGTTTGTAGTGGAGATTAATTTTTAGTCTTCCTAATAGTTAAAAGGAGAAACTTCCTGCTTATAAGTGACTGAACGGTGATGGAAACTGATCTCATGGAGTAAAAATAAGGTGAACCATTGTCTAACATTAACATTTAATATGGTATATTCTTAATGTCATTTATGACTTCGACAATTGGGCTGAAATTGCAGATAGCTTCTTCCCAGAGCTATTATATATTTGCTTAAATGTACTCAGCTTTAAGAAACCTCTTCAAGGTTTTAGACCATTGCTGGGACTGGCAATAACTCTTCATGCTCAATTCATTAAATATCCCTCCCTCCTCAGGAGCACTGATCTACACATCCACTTCTAATCCAACAACTTCCCAAACTGTCTCACTCAAAGAAAAAAAACTAAAACCCAAAAGTCTCCCTCTCTAAGCTGTGGTTATTTCCCTTTAGCTAAATAAAAACAAGTTCTAGAAGTCTCTGAAAAACTTGAGACTCCAATATTTACCTTGCTCAGTCACATGACAATCCACAATAACAAAAATCCATTGCTGCTGCACAAAACCTACTCACTCTAAAGACAAGCCTTAAAAACTTTTACAAATGCAGATTACAATTGACCAGGACCTGTATTGGACCAGCCATATTAATACTATAGCTACAAAAGCAGGACTGAGGCTGGAAATTCTGCAGCAAGTAACTCACCTCCTATGTTCCCAAAGTCAACCCATTATCTACAAGGCACAAATCATGAGTGTGATGGAATACAGTTTACTTGACTGGCTGAATGCAAGTCCAAGAACACTCAAGAAGCTTGACACCACCCAGGCCTAAGCAGTCCACTTGACTGGCAACCCATCAAACAGCTTCAATCTGTATTCGCTTCAGTGACAATGCCACTGACATCATCCCCTCTGGAGATCTCCCACCACAACTTCCCACCTCATAGTAAATGGGTAAACACATGGCAGAAGCAGTCCAACAGGACTAAATGTGAAAAACAGAGAGGCAGAGTACTATTTAAATGGTGTTATATTGGGAAATGTGAATGCAGACGGGTTCTAGATGTCCTTGTACACCAATCAATGCAAGTAGACAAGCACGCTAACCGCCTGCCCTGTAGTTCTTGTCTCACCCACTCCTCTAGGTGCTGCTAACTCCAATCTCAGAGTCCTTCTCTCACCTGCTCCACTACATGCTGCTGACTTCTTGTCTTAGAGTCTTCTCTCACCTACTCCTCTCCTCTTGTCGTTTACAATTATTTTAATTTGCACCTATTTGTTATGCTCTCATTATCCTGAAACAACCAGCCATCATTTATCTCAAATTTATAAAATCATGAATGCATCTATCAAATTGCTACTGAACCTTCTCTGTCTTATAAATGTTCTCATTTGTCCACTCTCATTTTATCGTAATAACCTCTGCCTAGTAACAAGCCAGCTAACCTACATTGCATCTTTCCTATTGTTTATTCTTTCTACAGTGTTCATTGAGGTGGGTCGGGGGGGTGGGCAGGGGAAGCTGCTGGAATTTTGAACAAAATTCATGTAGTTGCTTAATTCGGATCTAATACTTAATATGATCTACTGGATTTTGCATTCCATACTTCAAAACAAAAACTTTTTTTAAAGCAGTAAAATCCTGCAATGCACTTAGAAAATTCTGTCATCCTATGAATTTAGGTAAGTTTTGAAGAGGTGGTAAACATAGCCTGCAACAATAAACTTTTGGCACAATCTTAAGATATCACCTTAAAATGTTGGCTGTTGCTTTCCTTTCTTGGGGCAGGAGATCATGGTCACGCATCACTTCCTCTAATAAATTTACAATGTTGGCTTTCAGTTCACTGTTCATCTCGAAATCCTAAACAATGAGAAAATAATGAACTTATTACTATTCACAGGTAAGTGTCCATATCATGCTAGTAAATTTGCATATAAAAAAAATTTGATATTTTTATTGGTCTAAACATTTACTCACAGTCAATTACTTCTAACAGTGTTGAAGAGAAAGGATCAAATTTATTTAAGTATTAAGATAAAACCTGTGCAGCCCAATATTAAGAAAATTACTTCCTCACAGGCCAGTGCATGTCTAATAACATGACCATATTGCAAGAACAATCAAATTGAACCTTGTCAACACTTCCAACATCTAAAACCATTTCTCACCTTGTTAAAAAACAAATATAGAACAAGAAAATGTCACACATTTACGTATCTTGATCCTTGTAATGTTATACACATTCTGGACGTTAGATTCAGCTTTACACATTAATCCTTCTGAGTAAAAACCCTGCAAAATTCCTCCATGATCACCAAAATTTCAGGATTTCCAAATACACTATTTCCCTTCTATTCAAATACCTCATGTTGTTTAATCAGTTGTGCATTGCCAGTCTTTATTTCACTTGAGATTTCCAGAATTCCCCGGTTTTTTTTCCTTTTATCTCCACTGCTTTGCTTCAATGAATTACAATTCACTGATGTTTCCTTGGTCAGAGCAGCACAAGAACAATTATATTCTACTTCAAAATGCCAGTTCATATTCAGTGGCATAGACAAATGATGTTTTGTGCCAACAGCACTGGCTGGCTATTTTCTATATAATGGAGTGTTAAGATCTGAAGCATACAAACTTCTCTGCAGTACTCAATGGCCTGATCCAAATGTGTTTAAAGCAATTTTAGCTGATCTAGCAGTAAATTGCTTAAGGCTCCTGCTACACTGAAATAGTTTTCCATTAGTTAAGCGAACATGCAATTAGATTTCACAAGAACAAACCCTTCTCTTCCACTGAATCCTTGCATTACAAGAATAGCTCTATCCGTGACCATATAAGTTACAAATGCAATGAACATTTGTGTAGATCGTCTTTCTAAGCAAGGCTGGGAAATCACTTTCACATTTCCCAACCTTAGTTCAACACTAATGAAATTAGTTGAAGTGCAACAAGCAACCAAAAAGACTGCTGTTCCACGTACATGAATGTTCATTAACTGGCCATGTGCATTTTTGAACCTCCAGTGGACAAGGTTGCAAATGGTACTGAATAACCACAAATAATATTCAACTGCTATGTCATTGATCTTCTCCACCCATGCTCCACACCCCTCATCATGAGGTCAGAAGTGGGCACATGGCTGATTATTGCCCAGTTGTGAAAACTATACACAAATCCTCAGATACTTAAGCAGCCGTGTTCAAATGCAGCAAGATCTGGACAAAGCCAGACTTGTGTTAATAAAAGGAAAGCAACATTCACATCACGCAAGTGCTTGGCTATGAAAATCTTCAACAAAAGTTGAACCTAACCAATTGGCTTAGCTGTCAATGGCATTACCATTACTGAATCCCCACAATAGACATCCTAGACCATTGACCAGAAGCTGAACCTGACTATTCATATTGCTATTGTGGCTACATCAGTATAGTCAACTAAGAAGTAGAAGGACTGGTGGTCAACCTGAGTGGAATTCAGGACATAAACAAGGATAAAGGATGTCATGAAAAGGCTTCAGGGTGCTCTGAAGGAGGGGGTGAAAAGCCTGAGGTCATAGTCCATGTTGGGACAGATGATATAAGAAGAAACACAAATGAGATCCTGCAAATAGACTTTAGGGAGTTAGGTAGGAAATTGAAAAGCAGGACTTTGAAGGTAGTAATTTTCTGATGCCACTGAGTAATGAGTAAAGGAAGAAAAGGATAGAGTAGTTGGAGAAATGGTGCAAGAGGGAGGGCTTTAGATTCCTAAGAGTCATAGGTAGTGTGGGTACGAAGGCACCTTTTTTCAGTGGTAGAGGGATCTATAGCCAAGCTATTAGATTTCAAGTGAGAGATGGAAGGCTAAGAGGAGAGTTGAGGAGAAATATTTTCATCCAGAGGGTGCTGAGAGACTGGAACTGACTGCCTGAAAGGGTTGTTGATTCAGAAACTCTTGTAACATTTAAGCAGCATTTATATATGCAGTTGCATTGCGAAAGCCTCCAGGGCTATGGGCCAAAAGCTGGAAAATCTGATTAGTGTAGCCAGGTCTTTGTTGACCAGTGCACACACACACAATGGGTCAAATGGCCTCTTTCTATACTGTAAATATCAATCAAAGTTTTTTATTGTAATGAATTAGCTCTTTAATTAAGTTTAGGAAACGGGCTGTCTTGTTTCTCATCTGAGCAATATATATAATCTAATATGTTTGGCAATAACATGTTCCTTTTCAAATTCAAACTTTGTGATGGCCAATGGAAGAGTGGGACAAAGAAAGAAATCCATATTTCCTAAGTCGGTCATGACAACATCTGCAAATTATATTGAATGCTCTTACATTCTGTAGTGAATGTAGAATTTAAATTTATAGTAAAAACAACTTAATTGTGGTCATTCATATGAAATATGGTGAATTATCAATGGCTAAGAGAAGGGTAAATTTTACAGTTCTGAAGAATGGTTACTGGACTTGAAATGTTAACTTTGTTTTCTCTCCACAGATGCTGCCAGACCCTGCTGAGTTTCTCCAACAATTTCTGTTTCTTTTCAGCATTTGTAGTTCTTTGGTTTATATTATTGTGTCAAGTTTCGCAAATCTGTTTTCCCAGTTAATACTCCCAACAGTTAGAACACCTGTCACAAGTTCAACTGTGTGCTACATATGATTTACCACCCATTCAACTGAATGCATGCTGACATTTTCAATCAATTTCTGACATTCGTTGGCCCTACTGTTGGCTTGTTAAAAAAAACCACAAAGTGCCTCTGGAATTACAGTGTCTCAGAAATTTAATTTCATTGAAATCGATTTTTTCAGTTTAATGCTCTGTGTGATAGGGAAATTTATATAACAAAAACTCACATATTAAATCAACCATAATAACCTTTGCCCAGAGGCAAGACTTTAGCTAATAATCAGGAACATACTTATCTTCATTAGACTGAATGGGACAAAGCAGAATTCAATTTTCTGTCCTAGGTTTTATTTTTTCACATACTGTCAACTACAAATACGGTTAAATTACACCTTGAGACAATAATAACAAGCATATTAATGAAATTAATCTGCTTTCCTAACAAAACCCATCTAATATCATTAAGTACAATTCCACCACCTGAAGGGAAGTCCTAGAGGATTTATCAATGGTGTATAAACATTGGAACAATATCCACAGACTACCCTGTGTACACTGAGCACAGTCCTCTACAGAAACTCCTGACATGTTGCTGTCAGAAAATCTCCAGAATGCATGTGGCAAAATAACAGTTGTTTTAAAATGAACACAAGATTATCAAAATTCCAGGCGTGCTTTAACACATTTGAAAGCAGTGGCACAACTATGGTGTAATTGTCACCATTCACTCAGGTTCCTGTGACACTTTAGAAATGGGAATGTGCAGATGCACACTGTTTGTATGTGTTATTTTTATATATGAAAATGAATGCATGTCAAAAATACAATTGTTTTGGGATATTTTGGTTGCATATTCATGAACTATATCTATAAAAGGCTATACATACTATCAGTCCATCTTCCTGTCTCTATCCAGTTGTATAATGAATTTCTATCAGTCATTCAAATCTACCTGTAGTGTTTAGTGATTTAGCCATCAGGCTGTTGTCTGCCACTGTAAATGCTGTAATCTTATAAAATCAGAGTGTTCTGCTTCCGAACTGTGTTCACAATAAGTAAAAATAACTGCTATCGCTGGACCAGACACAGTTTCTTATCCAGTTAACAGATCTCAACCAGGTCAACAGTAAAGGTTACTTAATTGACCGCAGTGCTCTGAGGTTAGAGAGGAGAAAAATATCCAAAGCAAAGAGCTCCTCTTTGCACTGACTATTGTGATATGTTAAACACACACAAACAATATTTCCAATGCTGTGACACCACATGCACAGAAGCAATCTGCAAAGATCAGGTCTAGAATGAAACTCTAATCCAAATTGCTCTTCTGATGTTGTCCCTCAGTCCTTTTAGTCTGCATTCATCATCTCTCTTTTCAAAATAAAAACAATCCTTGGTCCAATGTCTTTGAAAACTATGACCCTATCTCCAGAATTATTTCTTTTCCATTCCTTATCTCCTGAATCCATGTCTACCTTTTTCAGAACTCCATGTTTGAGTCCCTCCAATCAAGTTTCCACTGTTGCCACAGTACAGTTCTTATCAAAGATATAAATGACATTCTATGTGACTGTCAAAGAGGTAAACTATCTCTCCTCAGCCTTATATATATTCTCCTTCTTCTCCTTGTACACCTCTCCACTGTCAGCAGCTGGGTCAGACAGCTGCAAGCTAATTTTATTCTCATCTGCCTAATTGTAGCAAAAATATCACTTGAACTGGCTACCCTTCCAGATCCAGCATTGCTGGGTAAATTTTACAGGATTTGGAGGGTGGGAATATTCCCCCGGTGGAAAAGATAAAGACAATCAACTTTTTACAAAAAGACTATGTTAGATTAGGGGTGACTTTAACAAGGCACATGTGGGACTTCTGCCCCTCCAGAAACGAGAAGTACCACCCCAAAAGGTAAGAACATGGATACTGGAGTGTACCTTCGAAGGAGGTAAACTCCCTTCCTTCCTGCCTTCTCACCCGAGGCAGTGAAAAACTAAGCTGGCCACTTTCTTCTTCTTTCCTCCACCCAATGTATTATGGCAGCAGAGGCAACGTTAGGCCCTTAACTACCCATTAATTGGCCTGGGAAAGGTATTAACAGGCCTAAGGGTGGGTGGGCTGACTGATGTTTTACCTGCCCATCAAATTAGGGAATAGCCAGATAAAGGCATTAAAGCAGGAGGTTAGCCATTTTATATGCACACCCAACCTTACCCTGCTGGGATGTTTGCATGATGGTTTTGTACGCTTGTGCATGTGTGCGTGCGTGTGTGTTTGTATTGCAGTGGTGGGGGACATGGCTTAAAGTCTCCATGGCTACCTTTCCCAATTGATCCTTAGCTCCCTCTTTTTCTCATCAGTATGCTGTACCTCAGCAAGATCATCCAAAAACAGCATTAGTTTTCACTGCACACTGATGAAATTCACCGCCATTTCACTGCCGTATCTTCCAATTCCTCCATTGTTATTAAGTTGTCAGACTGCTTAAATGATTCCCAAAATTGGATAAGCAGGAATGCTCTCCAAGCAAGTAATGGGAATACTGAGGCCATTGACTTTAGTCCCCACTCCACGCTCCATCCTGCTTCCTTGGCACAGTCTGAGACAAAGCCAAAAGTGTTTGTATCATAGATCACTCAATTGGCTCAAAAATCAATTCCTGACCACATATTTGAATCATCACTAACAGCACCTATTGCTGTATCTGTAACAGCATTGGAGTTGGCTCCTGCCTCAGCTCATCTAATGCTGAAACTGTCACTTATGTTTGTGTTGTCTATAGATGTAAATCTTTCATTTCACCACCATTAGCCATACCTCAGTTACTGAGGCCCTAAACTCTCGAATTCACTATTGATATTTCTCTATTTCTCCAACTCACCTTCCTCCTTTAATAGGCCCTTTCGTGTATTAAATCTACTTCTTTGACCAAGCCCTTTGGTCATCAGACCTAATATCTACTCATGCAGCTCAATCATATTTTGTTTTATATTGCTTCTGTAAAGGATCTTGGCAGGTTCACCAGGTTAAAATGGGGATGGTGGTGTTGTGACAGTACATGCCAAACAGTGTAAGCAACATGGAATAATAATCCCACAGCCAACAGATCAGAGCTAAGCTCTGCAGTCCTGCCACACCCTGTTGTGAATTGTGGCAGATGATTACAGAATGAACAGAAGGAGCAGGCTCCACCAGCTATCCCCACATTCAATGACAGGAAAACACAGCAAATCAATGCAAAATATAAGACTGAAGCATTTGTATTCATCTTCAGTCAGAGGTGGGACTGTAGGATCCATCTTGGCCTCCTCTTAAGATCCGCATCATCAAAGATGCCAATCTTCAAACAATTTGATTGACTCTATCAATAAAATTCTGAAACCAACCGATGCTGCAAAGGCAATAGGCCCAGACAGCATTCCAGCAATTGTACTGAAGACATGTGCTACAGAACTAGCAGTAGGCCTAGTCAATCTGTTCCAGTATAGCTACAACATTGGCATCTACCTGACCATGTGGAAAAGTAGTCAGGTGAGTCCTGTGCACAAAGACAGAACATATCCTACCTGATCAATAGCATCAATCAGTCTACTGTCATTTGGTACTGAAGAGGTGGAAAGGGTCATCAACAGCGCTATTAGCACTTGCTCAGCAATACCTTGCTCACTGACATTCAGTTTGGGGTCTGCAAGTACAAGTCATCAGAGGTAAGATGAGAATGATTATTCTTGATATCAAGGCTGCAATTTGACCGACTGTGCGATCAAGGAACCGTAGCAAAACTGAACTCAATGGGAATTGGGGGAAAACTCCCTGCTAGTTGTGCAAGCTAGGTGGAATAGTTATGGTAAATGTGAAGATACAGGGATAGGGTTGGAGGAGGGGGCGCTCCCTGGAGGAGCAATGCAGACTTGATGGGCCACATGGCCTCTTTCTGCAATGTAGGAATTCAACGATTCTATGGTTGGAGACAGAACCTCCCACACAGGAAAACAGTTGTGATCGTTGGATGACAATCATCTCAGTCCCAGGACATCTCTGGAGGAGTTCTGCAGGATAGTGCCCTGGACCCAGCCAACTTCAGCTGCTTCATCAAAAGCCTTATCCCCATAATAAAATTAGAAACTAGGATATTTGTTGATGTATGCAGAATGTTCAGACCAATTTGCAACTCCTCAGATATTGAAGAAGCTCATGGACAAAATGTGGACAATATCCAGGTTGGGTAGATAAGTGGAAGGTAATATCCCTACCATGTGAATGCTAAGCAATGACCATCTCAAATAAGAGAGAATCTTATGTTCAATTGCAGGTTAGCATTGACCAGAAACTGAACAGGACTAGCCATAAAAATCCAATGGCTACAAAAAGAGGTCAGAGGCTAGGATTTCTGCTGCAAGTAATTCAACTCTTGTCTTCCCAAAGTCTGTCCACCACATATAAGCCACAAGTCAGGAATGTGATGAAACATTCTTCATTTAGCTGGATTAGTGCAGATTCAACAATCCTCAAAAAATATAACACCATCTAGCAGCAAGTAGTCTGCGTAATTGGCACCCCACCAACCACCTTCAACATTCACTTCCTTCACCACTAACACAGTGCAGTAGTGTGTACCATCCATAAGATACACTTTAGCAATTCACAAAACATCCTATGATGTACCTTCCAAACCCATGGCCATTTCCATCTAGAAGGATAAGGGCAGCAGATACACAGGAAAGCCATCCACTTGCAACTTTCCCTCCAAGCCACTCACCATCTGGATTTGGAAAAATATTGCCATTCCTTCAGTGTTGTTGGGTCAAAATCCTGGAACTCCTTCCTTAATGCCATTGTGGGTCGAACTACAGCACAGTGATTGTAGCTGCACGAGAAGGTGGTTAATTGCGGTTAGGTGATGGCCTAGTGGTATTATTAATACAGAAACCCAGGTAATGTTCTGGGGACCCAGGTTCAAATCCCACCATGGCAAATAGTGGAATTGGAATTCAATAAAAATCTGGATTTAAAAGTCTGAAGTTGACCATGAAAATAAATGTCAATATTCAGAAACCCTATCTGATTCACTAATGTGCTTTAGGGAAGGAAACTGCATCCTTACCTGGTCTGGCCTACATGTGGCTCCCGACCCACAGCAATGTGGTTGACTCCTAACTGCCCTCTGGGTAATTAGGGATGGGCAATAAATACTGCCTGGTCAGCAACGCCCTCATCCCGTGAATGAATAAAAAAAAGTCACCATCTCAAGCACAAATAAGAACAGGCAGTAAAAGCTGGCCAGCCAGTGATGCCTACAGCCCACAAGTGAATGAAAAGAATGCAAAAAGATTGCTTTAAAAAGGATTTAAAAAGGACTCACCTTCATTCCCCTGTGCCCACACATCAATGTATTCCGTTCATGTCGGGATGTTGAACTCTTTTTTTCACCAACTCCGCCTCTCCACGCCTATTTCTTTAACCGCGAGTCTAACCCACCCTCTGCAGACCCCTTCTCCTGTCTCCAACACACCCCATCCTCCTGGACATCACCCCAAGGCCTCCTACCCTCCCTCGACCTCATCATCTCTAACTGCCGTTGCGACATCGATCGCCTGAATCTCTCTACCCCTCTCATCCACTCCAACCTCTCCCTCACGGAATGTGCAGCCCTCCATTCCCTCCGCTCCAATCCTAACCTCACCATCAAACCTGCGGATAGAGGGGGCGCAGTAGTGGCATGGTGCACTGACCTCTACATAGCTTTAAACTAACTCTCTGACACCTTCTCCTACTGCCCCCTCGATCATGACCCCACCCCGATCATGAAACCATCGTTTCTCAGACCTTTCATAACCTCATTACCTCAGGTGACTGCCCACCCACAGCCTCCAACCTCATCGGTCCCTAACCCACACTATCCATTTCTATCTCCTTCCCAAAATCCACAAACCTGACTGCCCCAGCAGACATATTGTCTCTGCCTGCTCCTGTCCCACTGAACTCATCTCCACATACCTTGACTCTGTTTTCTTCCCCCCGGTCCAGGAACTCCCCACATACGTCCGGGACACCACACCCTCCACTTCCTCCAAGACTTCCAATTCCCTGGCCCCCAACACCTCATCCTCACTATGGACATTAAATCCCTATACACTTGTATCCCCCACGCTGATGGTCTAAAAGCCCTCCACTTCTTCCTCTACTGCAGGCCCAACCAGCCCCCCTCCACCATCAACCTCATCGCCTTAACAGAACTTGTCCTTACCCTGAACAACTTCTCCTTTAACTCCTCCCACTTCGTACAGGTTAAGGGGGTAGCTATGGATACCTGCATGGGCCCAAGCTATGCCTGTCTCTTTGTAGGATACATGGAACAGTTCCTCTTCCAGTGTTACATGAGCACTATCCCCCTCCTCTTCCTCCGCTATATCGGTGACTATATCGGCGCTGTCTCGTGCTCTCATGAGGAGCTTGAACAGTTCATCAACTTTACTAACACCCATCACCCCAAACTCAAACTCAGCTGGATCATCTCTGATGCCTCCCTCTCCTTCCTGGACCTCTCCGTCTCCATCTATGGTGACCGCGTCGAAACCAATATCTATTTCAAGCCCACCGACTCCCACAGCTACCGAGACTACACCTCCTCTCACCCACCTTACTACAAGAATGCCATCCCCTATTCCCAATTCATCCGCATCCGCCATGTCTGCTCCCAAGATGGGGTGCTCCACTCCTGAACTTTCCAGATGTCCTCTTATTTCAAGAACCGTAACTTTCCCCTCCGGTGATCAAAAATGCCATCAACCACATCTCTTGCATTACCTGCACTTCTGCCATCACACCCCCTCCCCCCAACAAAAATTAAGACGGACTCCCCCTGGCCCTCACATATCACACCACCAACCTCTGCATCCAGCATATCATTCTCCACTACTTCTGCCACCTACAATCCGACCCCACAACCAGAGATATTTCCCTCCCCACCCCTATTGCCTTTCGTAGGGGCTGCTCTCTCTGCGACTCCCTTGTCCACTCCATACTCCCCAATAACACCACCACACCCGACACCTATACCTGCAACCGCAGGAAGTGCTACACCTGCCCCTCCAGCACCACCACCACCCCTGCCCCCACCTCCATTCAAGGCCCAAAACAAACCTTTCATATCAGACAGGGGTTCACCTGTACATCAGCTAACTCAGTCTACTGTATCCGCTGCTCCCGGTGTGGTCTCCTCTACATTGGTGACACCAAGCGTAGACTCAGAGACCATTTCGTAGAATATCTGCGCTCTGTATGCGATAAAAAACAACACCTTCCGGCCGCGAACCATTTCAACTCCCCTTCCCACTCTGTAGGTGACATGTCCACACTCAGCCTCCTTCAGTGTCACAATAACATCACCCACAAACTGGAGGAGCAGCACCTCATATTCCGCCTTGGAAGCCGCCTGATGGCCTAAACATAGAATTCACCAGTTTTAAAATCTCCCCACCCCCGGCCTCATCCCAATGTCCAACCCACCTTCTCATCCCCGCCTCCTTGACCTGACACAACCCTGTCCATCTTCTCTCCCACCTATCCTTCCCACGTATCCCATTGACCAATCCCTACCATTGCCTACTTGCACTCACCTATCACCATCCCACCTACCTTCCCCAATATCACTCCTCCTCTTTCTATTTATTTCCGAGCTCCCTTCCCCCTCCCCATTTCTGAAGAAGGGTCCTGATCCGAAACGTCAACTTTCCTGCTCCTCTGATGCTGCCTGGCCTGCTGTGCTCCTCCAGTTCCATGCCATGTGGATTTAAAATGATAATTGTTTTTGTTAGGAAAGTGATTTTTTGAATAAAGTAGCCAGGTCATGCGGTAAGCAAAGCATCTAAATAATTGTATCCATTTAAACAAATTCTCCCAAACTGTAAAAACAAATGCTACCAAAAGATGGCACTCTGAATGTTGAATTGGCTTAATGTATTCTTACAACTCACTGCTAAATCCCAAACACCACAACAAGTTTGAACTATTTCTCCTCAACTTTTGCCATTCCTATTCTTTGTGGTTTTAACTCGCATATGCTAGCATTTGCTAACATTGCTTCCATTAACCATAAGCAAGTTATTTATCACAGTCAAAACTCAGGGTTCAGAAAAAGGGTCTGAAGCATTAACATAGCCTTTCTCTTTACGTATGTATACAAGCCTGTATGCCTTATTAATAAGTTACTTAATTTATTTCCAATTCCCGCAAATTGTCTCTTTTTATTTATACTAACCTGCATCATATCTCAGTTTTGCAATGGCTAGTACTTTTGCCAATTGAGACATCACAGATCTCTCATGCCAACATGAACGTAGAGACATAGAAAATTTATAGCACACAGGTCATTCAGCCCAATGTGTGGGCATCAGCTAAAAAAGATGATCGAGCCTAACGCCACTCTTGGCCCATAGTCCTGGAAATTAGAAAATGTTAAGTGCATATTCAAGTATTTTTCAAATGTGATTAGGGATTCTACCTCTACTTTTTCTCAGACACCAAGGAGGAAACCATTATCACTCTCTCAATGTGAATAATCTCCTTAATTCCCCTTTACTTCTTTAACCAATTATTTTAAATTTATGCCTCCTTGGTATTGATCTCTGTTTTAAGAGATGCAAGTTCTTCCTATCCACTCTGTTTCGTCACCACATTATTTAAACACCTCAATTAAATCTTTCCTCTGTATCAAAGAAAACAATCCCAGCCAAGCCGATCATTCCTCTCAGTTAATATTTTCTGTTCCTGACAACGTCGTAACCAATTTCCTTGGTACTCTCTCCACAACAATCACATTTTCCTGGAAATGTGATGACCGGAACTGGATGTAGTAGTCTAGCTGTATGGTAAATGATCGATTTCCACTAAGCTGACAGCTATAAATGCTTGTTTGCAACATATTGTCTTGTACAACTCTTACATATTTCATTAACATTTTATCCTTGATTTTTGTTTTGGGAAACCACCTTGCAAGATTTGCTTTAAAGAAGATGAATTTCTAGAAACATGGAGGAGACTATGATTCACTTCATTTCAATGTTTTATATTCAGTCACTCTGAAATATTGCTGGACCTATCCCATATAAATTAGAACTGACAGAAAAGTTCCTTGGGTATGTTTGTCTCTGTGAGTGAGGAAAATGCTTTCAAAGCTGTAAAGTTTGTATTTTATTAGATGCTATTTCTATGGCTTTTTGTAAGTCCATTCTCACGCGACAGATTTCATCAGAATCAATCCCATCATTAAATTCAGTCATTACCACAATAAGTTTTCAATTCCTATCTCCTTTATAATTTGTTTGTATTACAAATACAATCATAAATTTTCTCAATGTTAGAATTTGAAAGTATACTAATGCCATTAGGTATTGTCAAATTGTCAAATAAATTATGATACTTATAGAACAGATCTCACATTTTTGCTTTAAAATTTAAGGCAATTATAATTTTCTGCAGTGGATTTTGAGTAGCCCTTGTGCAAATGGTTGTCAAACTCCTATTCAAGCAAAACCAACAATGCTTCTAATTAATCTGATTCAGTCAAAGGCTTTGCTAGCATTTTAGAATAACAAAACATAATCGCTGGAGGATTTTATTGCAGGATAGGCACTACCTTGTTCCACATTTTAGTTTTGTAGTCATTAGAATAGATAGGGCAAAGAAACTTCAAATACTGGAAGGCTGGGAAAGATGCATAGTGAATGTAGCACATATCCATCGATCAATTTGAAACCAGTACATTTATCTAAACTGTATCATTAAACATATTCTATTTTCCAAGACAAACAAAATGTTCCTCCTCCTGACATCATTTTTGAGATTAGGAACTATAAAATGTACATTGGAGAGTTTTACTCAAATGACCCTATTAACATGCAATTCTTGTGTCAATATAGTCACATTGAGGCACAGTGTGCAATGTGACTGACAAGTGAACCTGCCTACCTAGCTGTTCTGATGGTGGGTTATCCCCAAAAATATTAACTTTACTTTCCTCTTTATCAAGGATGCTCTATTTGTTCCAGTATTTTTCGATTCTGTAATGAAGTGATCTTGCTGTATTTCTGTTTTATGTGACTCAGTCATGAGTGATTTAGTCTCCATGAGCTCATCTGTGGTACAATATATGCAAGGTTCATTGGGACTGAAAATGATCATCAGGGGTAAGACAAAACAAACTAAAGCAACTTTACAACGTATGATTTTCTCTTCTGCTGAAGTTAATCTGTTATTATTTGTGTTGTGCAACTTCAGTTGTCCTGTAACAATGTATCAAACATAACAGCTTGAGTGTTGTTTAGCAGGAATTCCTCACCATTAGGTATGCCCTGCCCAAGGCAGGTCCACACCACCCTGTCTGATATTTCATCCTGAGTCATTTTCTTGGATTGGGAACAGGAAACGAATCTATGCCATTGCCATTATTGTGAAGCACACACTAGACAAATAGCCATCTAAAGCAAACGGCCACCTGCTTTGAAGGAATTAGGACCTGAATAAATTTTGCACACTTTCAGCCAACTGTTTAACATTGGCATAACTAGTACCAAGGCCCAGGCCATTCCAAATTCAAAATAGGGTTCTCTAAGAAGTATTGGATCATAATATAAATTCTTAAGTAATATTCAGTACTGAAATAATTCTAACTTCTGCTTTGCATGACTATGCAGAAGCCAGATGTAATACGCTGGTCAGTATATTTCTGATTTGTATTGAGTACGCAGTTCAACCAGAAAAGCCAAGTGGTCATTCATCTCAGCCTACTCTAGAAGGTCTCCAGGATGACAGATGCCAGATTTCAACCATTTCAATTCACTCCATGTGATATTCAGAAATGATTGAATCCACTGGATACTGCAAAGGCTGTGGACTCTGACAACATCCTGCAATAGTACTAAAGACTTGCACTCTAGAACTTATCGCACCCACAGTGAAGTTGTTGCAGTACAGCTACAACATTGGTAGCCACCTGACAATGTGGGAAATTACCCAGGTATGTCTTGTTCACAAAAAACAGGTCAAATCCAATGTGTGCAATTACCACTATATCCTTCTATTTTCAAGGTTCAGCAGAGTGATGGAAGGAGTGGTCACTAGCGCTATTAAGTGGCACTCTCATGCTCATGTTGGGCTCTGTCAAGGTCACTCAGCTCCTAACCTTATGGCAGGTGGCAGGCTTAGTTCAAACATGGACAAAAGAACTTAACTCTGGAGAAGAGGTGAGAGTGACTGCTCTTGACATCAAGGCATTTGTTGAAGTACAATGATAAAGAGCTGTAGCAAAACTGATGTCAAAGGGGCAAACTCTCCACTGGTTGGAGTCATACCTAACATGAAAAAAGCTGGTTATAGTTGTTGGAAGTCAACCATCTCAGCCCCAAGTTCATCAGGTTGGAGTCATCAGGCTCAACCATCCTCAGCTGCTTCAGCTTTAATTATCAGATGCACTTTACTGGAGGATGAGGTGCCTGTTTAGGACCCAGACAATAGGCATGGCACACTTATGTTTCTAGAGTTGTTGTCCAACACTTTGTTTCAGCAGTTTTAAGAATCAGACACTTCTGCACGTTATGGAGTTGCCAAGCTAACTCTTCCCCCTTCTCTACAATTCTTCACATGAAAAAGAATGATTGGGTACAATCAAAATAGTCAGATATTTTATTCCAAAATATAATAGAATGAAGAAGGGTTGTATGCATCATCAGACCTGTCTCTTGAGGTTTTTTTATTCATTAACGGGATGAAGATGTCGCTGGCGAGGCAGCATTTATTGTCATAGAATCCCTACAGTGTGGAAACAGGCCCTTCAGCCCAACAAGTCCACACTGACCCTCACAGCGTCCCATCCAGACCCATTCCGCTATAACCCACCTAATCTACACATCCCTGAACACTACGGGCAATTTAGCATGGCCAATTCACCTAACCTGCACATCGTTGGACTGTGGGAGGAAACTGGAGCACCCGGAGGAAACCCAAGCAGACACTGGGAGAATGTGCAAACTCCATACAGACAGTTGCCCGAAGGTGGAATCGAACCCGGGTCCCTGGTGCTGTGAGGCAGCAGTGCTAACCACTGAGCCACCGTATCGCCCGTGTCCATCCCTAATTGCCCAGGGGCAGTTCAGAGTCAACCACATTGCTGTGGGTCTGGAGTCACATGTAGGTTAGACCAGGTAAGGATGGTAGTTTCCTCCCTTAAAGGGCATTAGTGAACCAGTTGAGCTTTTCCAACAATCAATTCATGATCATCATTACGCTATTAATTCCAGATATTTTATTCAATTCAAATTCCACCATCTGCCGTGGCAGGATTCAAAACCCGGGTCTCCAGAATGTTATCCGGGTCTCTGGATTAAAAGTCCAGCGATAATACCACCAGGCCATCACCTCTCCCGAGTAATATTATCCATCAAGGTTAAATATGTACAATCAGTTGCCACCACATGTAATGTTTCCTCCATTGTTCAAGGGTGGAGTGGTTACATAATGCAACTTCAGTGCAACATTAGGTAGCAAACACTTTCTAAACTATTAAATTAATATCATTTTGGGAATTGTAACTGTCACCTGGATCAGCTTTTTCAATAGAAAAGCTTGGAAAATATATCTTTATGGGAGTCTAAAATGAAACTAAGAAAAATTGAAATTCCAATCGGAGATTGGATTCTCCTTATTTGGCCAGAGCAACCAAAAGTCCCAATGAACACTGTACTGGATAGCAAGCCTAATTCATTATATGTTGATGATAAGTACATGTGGAAGTAAAACATTTGAAATTACAAGGAAGAGCTTACTGTGTTACTATAGATGTTAAACTATGTGTGTTCAAAGCAGACATTTCATTGAACTCACATCATTAAATTATTGCAAAAAATTAATCTGTCTTTGTCTAATGGCCATTCTGATATCGTCTTGTCCCAAACCAGAGCAGATACCAATGTAAGTAATTGTAATATTTTTATGATAATTTAATCTTCATACTCTAGGAAGGAAAGGAAAATTCACTTTGGATTATAAATGGCACCAACATTTGGTGGCTCAGTAGGTAGCATTTCGCCTCATATCACAAGGTTCTAGGGTCAAGTTCTGCTCTAAGGTTAAAAAAAAATTGATATTAATATCCAGTGCAATACTGCAATTAAAGGCACTGATGTAAAAGATCTCATACAACTCTTTCAAAGAAGAATAGGAGACTCATCTCTGGTGTACTGGTCAATATTTATCCATCATTTAAGATCAGCACGTACAGGTTATCACACTGCTATTTGTGAGAGTTTGCTGAGAACATATTGGTGGCCATGAATCCTACATCAGACCAAATGTTACAGTTCAAAAGTATTTCATTGACTGAGAAGTGCTTTGAGATGTCTGCAGAGTTCTGAGGAAGGGTCACTGGATCCAAAAGGTTAACTGTGATTTTTACTTCACAGACGCTGCCAGATCTGCTGAGCTTTTCTAGCAACTTTGTTTTAGTTCCTGATTTACAGCATCCGCAGTTTTTTCAGTTTTTGTTGAGATGTCTGGTGTTCGTGCAAAGCACTGTATAATTCTTTCTTCCTTTATAAATTGAGTTACTCCTGAATGGCTGTTAACCCTTTGTAACATCAGGCAAAAATTGCATCATTTAGGATAGAAGTGCTATTATATTGAGAAGCGTTTTAGCATAGCTTTACAATTGAAAGACAAAGTTTGCAGCATTTTCAGCAGGATTAGTTTAAAAGTTGCAGCACCTTTTCAAAATCTTGTATTGTGATTATTTTAAGGGAAATAAATCAGGACATGGGTGTTTTATATTAGTCTCACTCAGCTCATTTAAATATTTTCTTGGTGCTTCTGATAGGCATTTCTGTTGGCAGTGTCAGGGTGAAATCAGCATGCTGCTGGATTCCATTGGCACACTTCACATTACTTTCAATCCACACTTGGGTTTACAAAGGTGAACTAAATGATGTGTTTTTCTCTAGTTGTACAGAAGTATTTTCACCAACAGTACACAATTCCTAAATTCACTATTGAAATTAAACAGATTTAAATTAATGAATTATTAGTTCAACAATCTAAAACATTGCAAATAGATTAATGGAGCAAACATTGTAGTTTTTGATTAATCCCTATTGTAATAAAGTATGCAAGAAACTTCACACCAGAAAACAATTTATAAACTGCATTTCTCAGAAAAGTGAACACGTTGTGCAAAATAGATTAATTACTTAACAGAAATTGTTTGAAGTTGTATTATGTACACTATTCTAATGGTCAAATGGCCTAAAATTCTGTACCTGAGTGTGCTTGGAAACCCAGTGTCGAAGTACGTTCAAAACACGGTTTGTAGCTGCCCTACGTATTATAAATTCTTTGTCACACATGCGCTCTGAGTTGTTAAATCCTATGAAAAAGGGAAAAAAGGACAGTTTTAGCATAACAAGTGTTTTTTATTTATCATATCACAATAGAAACACTCCCTCAACAATGTTTAGATTCAGTGTCAGCTTCTGATTAGCAGGCAGAAGTACTAGGTCGAAGAAACAAGTGGCTTTTTGTACAGTAACAAAAGAATTTCTCTGTAAAGTCTCTCAAATTGACTATCAATTCAAAGTGAACTTTGAGAAGAAATGTTGCGAGATATTCAATTTGCTCATCCCCAAATATTCCTGACATATTGGTCCAGAAATATCTAAAAATATAAAGTGTCTAATTCACACACTCATAACTGGTGGAAGACAAAAAACAACAAGAAATCTGTGGTGAAGAAAAACAGTGCCATAAATTCCAATTCACCATAAATTATTGGACATCTTGTGCATTCTGATCTGCTATTGACCCCCAACAAATAAAAAAAAATCAGTAAGCATTTCAGTTACAATTAATTATGTTATGAAATTGCTGAATTTGCATAGTAAAGCTGAATTTATCTTACTACTGCCATGAGGGTGGGTAATTCCTGTTATACGAATCCTGGTAATATCACAATTCATTGTCCTGATGTGAAGTTCAATGTTGGACACCCAGTCAGAGTCCAAGTGAAACAATACAGTCTCACTCGATTAGACAGGTTATCGTTTCTTGAGAATTTTTTAAAAAACCTATTCAAAAATGTTATGACACATATCTGGGGCAGGCAGGACATGAACTCGAACTTCCTGGCCCAGAGATAGGGGCACCTTAAAATTTACCAACTGTCACAGAGGGATTTGAACCCATGCCTCCCAAGTTTTAGTCTGGGGCTGTGGATTGCTAGTCCAGTGACATTACCATGATGCTTTTGTCTACCCCAAGTACATAGGAATTTTAAGATTTCTTTTGATTGCACTAGAAATAATTTAATGTCTTCTTGCCAGCCTGTTAGTATCCAAAGGCAGTAAATATCAAGATACAAAGGTACTTTGACATTCACATATGCAAATTACACTGTTTTTGTTTGAAAAGTGATTTGGGATGGAGATTATATAAGAACATCATATACCTACCCTGCCACATGTGTATTATTGATTCTCAAGGACCAAAACAAAACTGAATTCCAAAATCCTCTACTTCTGCTTGATCCTTATTTATTTATTTCTCCTCTCTGTGCTTTCCTCTGTCTTCTAATCCACCCCCTTTTGTTCCAGTATTTATTTCTCATTCTGTCTGCAGACTACAATTCATTCTATTTACTTCTCTGTAGTTTCCTGTTTCTTTCTCTATCCTTTTTTTGCGTGAGGGGCAGTAGGAGTAGAATATAAATGTGGTTAGTTCATTATGAAATAGTTTATGGGAAGAATAACAGATGTGTCGGTGGGGAAGAGGTGTAGTATAAGGGGGTAATAGCTGTTATGCTAACAGCTAGAGTGCATCATCAGTGACGTTCGAAGATGCCCTGTCACATGGACCTAGCATGTGAGGGATGAAGGTTCTAATGGAGCCCCATTAAACCAGGTCTCTGTAAATGGTGTAAATGGTTAATAAATGCTCCTTTGTTTGCATTAATTTGTTTCCAGTCCTCATCTATCAAAAGCATCCAATCCGGAGCCAGGAAATTAGGATAAGAACTACCTACAACTTCACAAGTGAAATCCTCTGGGTGGCAGTGGAAGAAAATGGTGAAAGATTGCATGACTGAGGATGTCTTTTTGAAGGAAACAACATGTTTCTTTACTTAGCCGCAGTCGCATCTTTGCATTATCTTAAGGAACGAAAAGATGTTATGAGGCTCTACAGCTACAGTTGTAGTTCTTCTGTAGATGTTGAAGGTGGCAAATCATGTACTCTGCTAAAGCATTTCTTCTGTCAAATTAGGATAATAGCAAGCTCCAAATGGTGTAGACAAACTTACAGCTGAAACTACTACTCCTATGTCTCAGGGACTTGGAAACAGTAAGGACTGCAGATGCTGGAAGCTAGAGCCAATAAATGTGGAGCTGGAAAAGTACAGCAGGTCAGACAGCATCCGAGGAGCAGGAAAGTCAACAGTTCAGACCGAAACCCTTTGTCCAGCTAAAATTTAATTGAGGTGAATAGGGGCTCACCCATTGGTTGGAGAGCCATGACAGAGACCACCTTTCAGGAACGGCCATTGTATTAAAGACCACTCAGGCACTTAAATGGTCAGCAATGAATCTACTCTGAGATCAAGGATCTCCAGGTGCAAATACCCAATGGCTAGCAGCCAGTCAGAGGTTGCCTGCACTCTCTCCAGCAGAATGGTGGTAGTTTTTGGGGGTCAGGATGTGACTTACTTGCTTCAGGATTCCTAGCTTCTGACCTCCTCTATAGCCACTGTACTTATATGGCATGTCCTGTTCAGTTTCTGGTCAGTTGTAAACCCTAGGACGTTGGTTGTAGTGAGGGATTCAGTGATGGCAATGCCATTGAATGTCAAAGGGCAGTGATTAGAATGTGTCTTATTACTGATGGTCATTGCCTGGCATTTATGTGGCATGAACAGTACTTGCCATTTTCACTGTTATTATTTGCTATTTTCACTGAAAATATCATTTTTTATGCCCACATTAGTGTATTGTAGTTGTTTAACTATTAGGATTATGCTATTACTTTCCTGTCTGCTGTTCATCATGTGAAATTTTAAGGAAGGTAAAATGCATGCTGCATATAACAATTCAAAACCAAAAACAAAAATGCTCGAGAGGACCTCCTTTTGTGCAATAGAGCCTAACTGAGCAGTTTAAAATGAAATTGCAAACTGTTATGTTTTGTTCCACGAATCAGTTATACTACCTCATTGTTTGTTCTTTCATGGGAAAAAAACACTTCCATTTCTTTCAAGTTCACCAAACTCCTAGATTGAAATTTGTCCCCTGTTTTTTGAAGCTGAAAATAAAGGCTGAGATCCTCAGATTTGCTCCTATTCTTTCACTTCGAAGTCACCAGGCCACCAACAAAAACACAAGACTATGGACAGGTGGTCTCAATTTTGTCAAAGTCTAGTGCTGCTGAACATGAGGAGCTGGCTCCATTTCTCCCTAAACCCAGAGGATCATCCTCTCAGTCATAACAAAGCTTAGGATGTTCATATAAATGGCACAATATCCCATGATCATCTCCTATCTCGCAAGCAGCTGAACTAAACAGGAGCTGGAAATTCTGGAAAAGCAATAATTGAAGCAGAAAATGAGGTGCAAAGGTGACAAGAGCTCCACGAATAACTGAAAAACAACATACAATCTGTACTCCATCATTTGTGCCAGGGGTAAACATCTTCACATGTTCAGGATTAATGCTTTAGGAATTCAAAAGGCCTTCTTGTCTAATGCAGTAACTCGCAAGGTGATCAGTTGCTTTGATGAAGGTGAACCTTTCCCAAGACGCACCATCAGATGAAAGAATCCCACTGCAGACTGCCAAAAAATGCAGATATGTCTGTTTCCAATATAATAGACCAAGATGATGATCTGATCTGTCATGGCACAACTGATAATGTTTAATAAAGAATTTGGGAAGTATGAGCAATCAGTGATGTGTATTAATGAATTTATTGCAGACACAGGCAAATCAATATGAAAAAAAAACATTACGTTTGATAATCCATAACAATTTACTAAATAAATCCATGCATAGATTGTTGGATATTTCACTGGCAAGGGTATGGTGATATTATGTTGCCTTGTTATTCTTATTCTTAACGAAAGCAGACTGAAGTAATTCTGTAATATCTTCCACAAGATCGATTTGTAACAGGGATATTGAGATATGATTGACTTCACTTTTTACAAATTTGTTTGTAAGCAATTTGGACTAGAAACACTATTGCTCTGGTCAGTCAATGTGCATTTCTCAACTGTGCAGCTAAGATTTCCCAGCTATATTCTCAGATCTATGTTCTATAGTGTCCCAAAGCTATGGTCATTATTGCTTATTCATGGATTTTCTTGATCCCCAATGCTGTTACATTTCACAATGTTCCTCTGGGGTCAGCTTTCCGTGTCGAAGGATGCCAATTTCTCTATTTTATCATGCCCCAAATATGCAAACAAGTACTCGACTGAAAGTGATGGGAAATTTTCTGCCTGGTGACATTGTTCTTGATGGCTGAACCTCCATAAATTAGAAGATGGAAACTGCATGGGTAACAATCCCCCCAGTCATAGCTGAAAATGTACTCCATGCAGATTCAGTTCATACTGCTCACACACTCAATTCACTCTCGATCTCCTTTTATGTAGAAGCCCTTCTAAGAATATATGCAACATGTAATGAAGGTATATGGAAGACCCAATTCACTTTCCAATATTTGGTGAAGGTCTTGTCCTGGAGGCTTTTTTTGCTAGCATTGTTACATACTGTATCAAAGAAAAGCTGTAAGTAGTCTCAATAAAAAGGAATAGAAGAAAATATTCCAAAATTCATTTGGGCTTCTTTTTTCAAGTGTTTAATATATTTTCCTCATGTTTTTATGTAGCAAAAGCAACAGTTTCTTAATCATATCATAGAGAAAATTACAGTTCAGAGACTCTTTGCAAGAGTACTGCAAAATAGTAAGTTTAACATAATGTAGTTTAATAGCTGAACACATGGCTGAGACAACACTGCTTGATGAGAGAACCCATTTTGCAGATGAAGCATTAAAACAAGACTTGGCTGAATCCATGCATACCACACAGCACAATTTATTCTTTGGCATCCAAATAGCACCCAAAAAGAAATGGTGTCGTGCAACCAAATTCTCTACAGTCTTGACCTATTATTAATTCAAAAAATGCAGACAGTGAAAGGCATTGGCTGAAGATAGAGTCCAGTATACAGGTCCTGACAATAAATTATATAGCTGATTTGTCTTACAATGCATTCTACATGAAGCTCTTTGGAGATATGTGAATGTGTGTCCTGTGGGTTTACATGGTTAGCAATGAATGAAACTTGAGGTTAATTTTAACTCTATCTGCCTGACAGTTGGGAAGCTAAAACCATCACCTAGATTACTTAGCCATCAGAAAGCCACCAGGAATTCATCAATCGAAATTTTAACCAAATCTATTGAGCACATGGTAAAGATACCTGCTCAAAGTCAACATGGTCCATCATTACATACTGGTCAGCATGGATGAGTTGGCTGAAGGGCCTGTTTTCATGCTGAATGTTTCAATGACTATGACCCAATAGTTGTATAACTTTTCCTTCCTTTTGGGAGTGAGGAAAACCAAACACTGCTCTGGGTTCCCAGAGGAAAAGTTAGGTCTCCTCTAGTGTTGAGCCTTACTGTCATTTCGTCAATCTGAGAGTCACATGAGATTGCCCCCAAAGCCACACCCTTGTAACTACCTCCAAGCCACATGATATTCTCCATCTCTCACCAATTCTTCCCAGGACATTGGCAGTGGGATTTAAATGACACTGAGGAAATAATCTGGACTTCATTTCAGGAATGGCAAGTGATTTTCCATCTCACCTTGTTTCTGATTCACTGCAGTTCAAATGAAAGATATTGCATGGATCAGCAGGAACTGTAAGGACAGGTTGCTTGGCAACACTTTGCAATGCAGATATATACATCCTATACCTGGTGAAACCATCATGTAGTTTTCTCGTGGTTGCTTCCTTAAGTTACGAACAAGCATACAAAGAACGAGATTCCAAATCATTTATATAAATTGTAACGAGTTGAGGCCCCAGCACTGACCCCTGGGCATGTCACTTGTTATATTCTGCTGGCCTGAAAAAGATCCATTTACTCCTTCTCCCTGACTCCTGTTTGCCAGGTTCAAGAACTGCCATTATTAAACTGCTGAATCAGCCTCACTAACTTTAAATAATGTTGATCTTGCTCATGTTGAACAAGGCTACTCAGCCCATCGCACCGGCTGTGTCACTTATGAAGATCATGGCTGATCTGGTTTTCACCTCAAATTTACATTCTTACATACCCTGATAATCTCTAATTCTCATGGTTAACAAGATTTATCTACCTCTGTCTTAAAAATATTTAAAGATTCTGCATCCACAGCCTTTTGAGGAAGGGAATTCCAAAGAAACATAGTCTTCAAAGAAAAAAGATATTTCCTCATCTCTAGCCTTAGATAGTGGCATCTTATTTTAAACTATGATCCCTAGTTCTAGATTCTCCCACAAAACAAAACATCTTTTCAATATCCACCCAGTCAAGCCTCCTCAGATTCTGGTAAGTTACTTCTGACTCTTCTAAACTCCAAAGGATACAGGCCTAGCCTGCCCAGCCTTGCCTTATAAGGCAAGTTGCTCATTCTAGGTATATGTCTAGTAAACCTTTTCTGAACAGCTTCCAATGCATTAATATTCTTCCATAAGTATGATGGCCAGTACAGTACACAGTACTCCAGATGCAGCCTCACCAATGCCCTATGTTAGTGAGGCATAAGCTCCCTACACTTGCATTCAATACTCTCACAAACAAACATAACATTCTATTGCTGTGTTCATTCAGCTCTACACCTTGTTATCTCACATTCTGTTAGCTTTCCTGATTACTTGCTGTAGTGGCATACTAATCTTCTGCAATTTGCATACTAGGACACGCAGATCTCTCCGTGTCTCGGTGTTGCACAACTTCTTACCATTTAGATAATATGCTTTGTTTTTATTCTTTCTGCCAAAATGAACAATTTCATGCTTTCCCACATTATACTCTGTGATATTGTGATATTCTGCTAGCCTGATAGAGAATCCCACATGGTGTGTTGCCTGCCCGTTGCCAGGGCGCGAGACATCTCTGACCGGCTTGAGAGGATACTAGAGAGGGAGGGGGAGGATCCAGTTGTTGTGGTCCACATAGATACCAACAACATAGGCAGGACGAGGAAAAAAGACCTATTTCGGGATTATGAAAAGCTAGGAACAAAATTAAAAAACAGATCTTCAAGGGTCTTAATCTCTGGATTGCTGCCCGAGCCACGTGCAAATTAGCAAAGAGAGGCGAGGATCAGTGAACTAAAAGAGTGGTGTGGGAAAGAGGGTTTCCTTTTCATGGGGCACTGGCATCAGTTCTGGGACAGGAGGGATCTATACCGCTGGGATGGACTACACCTGAACAGGGCCGGGTCCAGTGTTCTGGCGAAAAGGGTAAATAGGGTGGTTAGTAGGACTTTAAACTAGTAAGTAGGGGGGAAGGGAGAAGTGAGTGTAGAGGGAGAATAACAATTAATGTAAGGCAAAGCAGCAGGTTAGCAGGTAACGAGGAATCTTCAACTCCATTGAAAATTAGGAAAAAAGTTAAAGGGAAGGAGAACTCAACAGCTGCTAGTAATGGCGGTAATAGAACCCAAAAAGAAGGTGCAAAAACAGGCATAAGGGCACTTTATCTGAATGCTTGGAGCATTCAAAACAAGGTGAATGAGTTGACGATGCAAATCATGGCAAATGGGTATGATTTAATGGCCCTTACAGAGACATGGTTACAGGATGGTCATGACTGGGAGTTAAATATCCAGGAGTATCAAACTGTTGGAAGGACAGACAGGAAGGTAAGGGAGGTGGTGTCGCTCTGATTTTTAAGGATGATATCAGGGCGGTAGTGAGAGATGATATAGGTTCTACTGAACAAAACGTTGAATCCATTTGGGTGGAAATTAGGAATAGCAGGGAGAAGAAGTCACTGATAGGTGTGGTCTATAGGCCACCAAATAATGACATCATGGTGGGGCCGGCAATAAACATAGAAATAGCTAATGTATGTAAAAATGGTACAGCAATTATCGTGGGGGATTTTAATCTACATATCGATCGGTCAAACCAGGTCGGTCATGGCAGCCTTGAGGAGGGGTTCATAGAATGCATCCGCGATAACTTCCTTGAACAATGTGTAATGGAACCTACGAGGGAGCAAGCTATCCTAGATCTAGTCCTGTGTAATGAGACAGGAATAATTAATGATCTCACAGTTAGGGATCCTCTCGGAAGGAGCGATCACAGTATGGTCGAATTTAAAATACAGATGGAGTGTGAGAAGGTTAAATCCAGTACCCATGTCTTGTGCTTAAACAATGGAGACTATGATGGGATGAGGAAGGAGTTAGCTAAGGTAGAATGGGAACACAAACTTTATGGTGGGTCAATTGAGGAACAGTGGAGGACTTTCAAAACGATTTTTCACAGTGCTCAGCAGAAGTATATTCCAGTGATAAGGAAGAACTGTAGGAAAAGAGAGAGCCAGCCATGGATGTCTAAGGAAATAAAGGAAAGTATCAGATTGAAAAAAACACATACAAAAAAGCAGAGAGTAGTGGGAAACTAGTAGACTGGGAAATCTTTAAAGGCCAACAGAAAGCCACAAAAAAAGTTATAAAGAAAAGTAAGATAGATTACGAGAGTAAACTAGCTCAGAATATAAAAACAGGCAGCAAAAGTTTCTATAAATATATAAATCGTAAAAGAGTGGTGAAGGTAAACATTGGTCCTTGAGAGGATGAGAAGGCCAATTTAATAACTGGGAATGAGGAAATAGCCGAGACATTAAACAGTTATTTCGTTTCGGTCTTCACAGTGGAAGGCATAAATAACATGCCGAAAACTAATGGCAAGAAGGTTATAGCAGGTGAAGACCTAGAAACTATCATTATCACTAAGGAGGCAGTGCTGGGCAAGCTAATGGGGCTAAAGGTAGACAAGTCTCCTGGTCCTGATGAAATGCATCCCAGGGTACTAAAAGAGGTGATGGGGGAAATAGCAAATGCACTAGTAATTATTTGCCAAAAATTCACTGGACTCTGGGGTGGTTCCCGCAGATTGGAAAACAGCCAATGTGACGCCACTGTTTAAAAAAGAAAGTAGACAAAAAGCAGGTAACTATAGGTCAGTTAGCTTAACTTTGGAAGTTGGGAAAATGCTTGAATCTATCATTAAGGAAGAAATAGCAAGACATCTGGATATAAATTGTCCCATTGGGAACACCCAGCATGGGTTCATGAAGGTAGGTCATGTTTAACTAATTTGGTGGAATTCTTTGAGGACATTACTTGCATGGAGGACAATGGGGAACATTTGGCAAGATGCCACACCAAAGGCTGCTACATAATATAAAGTTGCACGGTATTACAGGTAATGTATTGGCATGGATAGAGGATTGGTTGACCAGTAGAAAGCAAAGAGTAGGGGTAAATGGATGTTTTTCTGGTTGGCGGTCAGTGGCTAGTGGTGTGCCTCAGAGATCAGTGCTGGGACCACAATTGTTTACAATTTACATAGATGAGTTGGAGTTGGGGACTAAGTGTGGTGTGTCAAAATTTGCAGATGACACTAAAGTGGGTGGTAGAGCAAAGTGTGCAGAAGACACTGAAAGTCTGCAGAGGGATATAGATAGTCTAAGTGAATGGGCAAAGGTCTGGCAGATGGAGTACAATGTTGATAAGTGTGAGGTCATCCATCTTGGTAGGAATAACAGCAAAATGAACTATGTTTTAAATGGTAAAAAATTGCAGCACGCTGCTGTGCAGAGGGACTTGGGTGTCCTTGTGCATGAATCGCTAAAAGTAGGATTGCAGGTGCAGCAGGTAACTAAAAAGGCAAATGGAATTTTGTCTGTCATTGCTAGAGGGATGGAGTTTAAAAACAGGGAGGCTATGCTGCAGCTGTATAGGGTCCTGGTGAGGCCACACCTGGAGTACTGTGTGCAGTTTTGGTCTCCTTACTTGAGAAGGGATATACTAGCACTGGAGGGGGTGCAGAGGAGATTCACTCGGTTGATTCCAGAGTTGAGAGGGTTGGATTATGAGGAGAGACTGAGTATACTGGGATTATACTCATTGGAATTCAGAAGAATGAGGGGAGATCTTATAGAAACATATAAGATTATGAAGGGAATAAATAAGGTGGAGGCAGGGAGGTTGTTTCCGCTAGCAGGTGAAACTAGGACTAGAGGGCATCACCTCAAAATAAAGGGAAGCAGATGTAGGACTGAGGTCAGGAGGAACTTCTTCACCCAAAGGGTTGTGAATCTGTGGAATTCCCTGCCCAGTGAAGTGGTTGAAGCTACCTTGCTGAATATTTTTAAGGCAAGGCTAGATAAATTTTTGAACAGTAAAGGAATTAAGGGTTGTGGTGAGTGGGCGGGTAAGTGGAGCTGAGTCTCAAAAAGATCAGCCATGATCTTACTAAATGGCGGGGCAGGCTTGAGGGGCCGGATGGTCTACTCCTGCTCCTAGTTCTTATGTTCTTATGTACTCTATTTGCTAGATCTCTGCTCACTCCTTGAACCTATCTATATCCCTTTGTAGGCTCCTTCTGTCCTCTTCACAACTACTTTCTCACCTATGTTTGCATCATCGGCAAATTTAGCTACCACACCTTCAGTCTCTTCTTCCAAATCATTTATATAAATTGTGAAGAGTTGAGGCCCCAGCACTGACCCCTAGGCACGTCACTTGTGATATTCTGCTAGCCTGAAGAAGACCCATTTACTCCTTCTTCCTGACTCCTGTTTGGCAGGTTCAAGAACAGCTTCTTCCCTGCCATTATTAGACTGCTGAATCGACCTCGTTAACTTCAAGTAATGTTGATCTTGCTCATGTTGATCTTGATTTGTGCACCTCCTGTGTAGTCATAACTTTATATGCCTCGCTCAGTTTAATCCCCCTATGATCTGTATGTCCTTGTTTGCTATGATCTGCCTGTACTGCTTGCAAAACAAAGCTTTTCACTGTACTTAGGTACATGTGACTACAACAAATCAAATCAAATCAACCAACCTTCTATCCCTGGCAATATGTTACTCACTACACCACTTTCCTTTGATTTGGCATCTTATCAAATGCCTCCTGGAATTCTAAGTACAATACAAGTTGTGCTAACATTTTCCATGTGGACTCTCAGATCTGTGGATATTGTATACACAGAGCTGAGCTTGACCATTATCCACTGCCAGATTTGTTACTGGTTTTCGGTTCAGCACAATCTCTGAGGTGGCAAACCTTCCTCACACCGACTTCATGCAGCAGCACTTCCAAGTCACAAGCTTTTTAAAAAAGGAAACGCGAGGGCTGCATTGTTCTGGCACTAACCTCTAAACTCTATTTCCTGCCTTCTCGTTTCTTATGCCACCTGCTAGATTTTGGCAGCCAACTTTTGTTGCTGCACACAACCTTTGGATATACTCAAACTTACCTCAGAAAATGAGGCTTCAAGTCAATATTTGCTTGTTTGTATGTAGCCTTTGTCATTGTGTTTCTATGCAGAATTTACTTTGGAGTTTAATCAATGACCAACAGCCAGGTGCAGGTAAACATTCTTATTAGGGTACCATTCAGTTGAAAATGGACAGAAGATTAGAATTGCGAGGAGCTGTCAGTATCACAAAATTAATTGGTTGTAACTATCCTGGACAAACAACACCTCACATCTGAGTAGCCTGTGAAAGATTGTTAAAAGTCATCATGAAATGGAGAACATCCTTGCAAGTAGATGATAGCTCTGCTAGTCTCCTGCTGTAACTGCCAGGATTACATTCTCCAGATTTTATGTACCAGCACAGTGATATTTCACTTGCAATACTAAGGCTTTCTTGAATTACACATTTTCTGTATCAAAAGAAGTATCTGTAGATATTTGTCACTTTCATCTAGAGATGAAACTACAAATGCTGGAACCCCACTGTAAAATAATCTCAGCTAAGATTAGCCAAAACAAAATACTGCAGGCACTGGATATCTGAAATAAAAACTCAAAATGCTGGAATTGCTCAGAAGGTTTGGCAGCAACTGTGGAAAGAGATACAGTGTTAAAGGGCAAGTTTTCTGCACTAAGTCCAGGCCCCCATCATTAAAACCAAATGTGGACCATGGCTGTATTCATTGCTCCTGAATTAGCTAATTAGTGGCTGAAGGACATGCCTACCATTCAACAAAAGCTGCCATAGTCCTACTGTGGAGGGTCAACACAACATGGTTGGCATCTGATCCATAAGCTTTAATTAAATTAATTTACTGGCTACTTTCTCAAAAATGGCTTGGAAGCATGATGGTGCTGACAAAACTAATCACCAGCCTGTGGTGAATAGGACCCTTCCTTGTCATTAGATAATTTGGGAAGAGAGTATCTTTACAAGACTAGAACAAAGTTGAAAGTCTTTCCCTGGTTATCCTCTTCCCTTTAATATGTTTAAAGAACACCATGGGATTCTGCCTAATTTTACTCACCAGTGTTTTCTCTTTGCTTTTCCAATTGCTTTCTTTAACTTTCCTCCCCCCACAACCATGTATTTTCTAAACACCACTAGGCCATCTGTTGATTTGCCTCCTTTGTACCTGCTAAAATTCTCTTTTTTCCTTCTTATCCTGAATATTTCCAGACATCTAGGGTCCTCTGGGTTTGTTGCTCCTACATTTCACCCTAAAAGGAACATAAATTTGGTTTGTGACAACAAGGTGCAGGGCTGGATGAACACAGCAGGCCAAGCAGCATCATAGGAGCAGAAAGGCTGACGTTTC
>NC_063334.1:93234031-93268011 GCF_021869965.1 Rhincodon typus
CTGTGTTCGTCCAGCCCTGCACCTTGTTGTCTCGGATTCTCCAGCATCTGCAGTTCCTACTATCTCTGACATAATTTGGTTTGTATTCTCCCTATTTACATTTGAACATCCCCCTACCCCCACTGCTCTGATGTAGATTTTCCCACAAGAAGCTTTTCCCTATTTACTTGAATGAGATCCTCCCTTATTTTAATAAAATCTGTCTTTTGCCAAGTCAGAACCCTTTCCTGCAAACTGTGATTCTCTTCATTCCATAACAAACATAAATCATACGGTGATAACACAGTAGGTCAAGCAGCATCAGAGAAACAGGAAAGCTGACTGTCAGGTTTTCTGAAGAAGGGTTCCGACCCAAAACGTAAGCTTTCCTGCTCTGCTAATGCTGCCTGGCCTGCTGTGTTCCTCCAGCTCCACACTTTGTTATCTCTGACTCCAACATCTGCAGTTCTTGTTATCTTGTAAAGCATACAGTGTTGTGGATGCAATAATAAAATGCCCCCATACCCATACTTGAACACCATCCAACTTCATTCCCCAGAATTAGGTCCAGCACTGTGCCATCCTTGTTGATCCTTGTACAAGTTGACATAAAAAGCTCTCCTGAAAGGATTTCAAGAAATCCACGCTTTCTGAACCCTCTACAATATGATTATCCTGATTAATTTCAGAAAATTGAAGCCCTCTAATATAATTGCCTATCATTACACATTAGGCACTACACACTACCTATGGGTGTTCAAAACAACCCATGGGATACATGTAACATCAGACAACTTGGCTCATTGAAGTTTATAATCTCGGTTTTATTTGTGTGTCTAGTCTTTCTTTATTTTATCCTGTTTGACACTTATGGCCCTGTTGACTTTCAAAGTACTGATCTTAAAGCTATTGCCTTGTTGATGCATAAATCTTAAATCCGAGCATATCATCTGATAATAGCGCAATTTGATATATAAAAATATGAAGGAAAATTTAGATTTATAAGTAGAATGTGATGTGACAAGACATGTACTCCGATTCAGAGCCTATGAAGACAAACAACCTGGACACTTCTCTATTAGGCATCGTCTTGAAATTTCTCTGGTTGCAGTTGCAATGGCAGTTGTCACTTTCAGGTCCAGCAATGAGCCAGGTTAGCCGGCAAATCATTACCAGTGTCTGGCCTGTCACAGATGATGAACAGATCCAAACTTTTATGCCTATGTGTGTCATATTGGAGTCAAATCCACCCCCTAAAAATGCCTTCAAACTTTCCTGCCAAAGGAAGATGAGCACTTGTTTATTAAGCAAGTGGCAACCATAGGTCTGAGTCCAGAAACCCATCATGAGCAATATGCAAGTTAGCACCGTTCACCATAAAATACAAGGTGGAAATGTAAAGAATCAGGCATCACATAAGGTCATCTCAGGCAGACCTGAAAACAAATATTAGTAAAACCAGGTGAGGTTAAACATGGTTCAAAAATAAAAAACTACAGAGGAAATGTGAATAAAAGAATTCCAAAGGAAAATCAGGAAGATAACCAAACTTTTGAAGATTTTGAAGTCAATGCTCAAGTCAGAAGGTCTTCTAAGAACAAGATGAAGCTCTTTTTCCAGAAGGTTGTTTTGGATTTGTTTAGTCAGATACCAAAGATGGAATGGTTTCTTTCAGAATGATAAGGGAATAAGTGAGGACCTATCTTGTCAATAGAAGTCACAGAAATTTGCTGAGGTCACCTAATGTCCTTTTGCTCTCTTCAGTACAGAAGAAGCCAGAAACTGAATACAATGGATGAGTTTGAGGGGGAATACTTGTGGACCACTGTTAGGGGGCCCAGGCACAAGTGAGTGAAGACCCAGGTATACATGTCATTTGCAGTAACTGGCTGTCTTTCTCTTTCATATGCCCATCAACCTGCTTTGGCTCTTCAAGGAATTTCTCTTGATATGTTTTCAACCAATTTGCATACTGAAGCATATAAAAAAGAGGAGAGGGTAGCATTACCTCCCATTGAAACTCGTCTAAACTTTTCCTGCACTCCGGAATTTTCGGATGGTGGACTCCCATGTCCTGCTGCAGCTGTGGCAATGGCGAATGCTGAAGTAGGAGACACAGAACATCGTACATTGTCCATTTCCCTGCAGCCAGGTCCCATCACACCAGATTGAACTGCATTATTTAAATCACAGAAAGAGAATTCTGAATTTTACCAGGATGTAAGCACATACACTTAATGCAAATTTTAAGCAATAAATAGTACAGTGTTCTAACACTTTATCCTTGACCCCAATGACATTAGTTAAGCCATTAGTGAGATGTGAATTCTTTTGTCAGTTGTGGAATATTGTAAATGTTTCCAAATGAAACTTTAACAGTGGACTGTGCAGAATATCAAGTGATTGTTACAACATATTCTTTCATAAGACTTTAATGTGTATCTATGGCATTGCTGAAATCAACTTTAGAGTTTCTACATTATGTTTAGAACACAATTGTTATATACAGCACATTGTAGCCTTGCATGTGCAATGTATAATATACTGGCCCTGAATTTTCTCAATGATAATTACACCATTACTGTACTGGTAAGTTACATTTTTTTTTCCAGTGGAGAGAGTTACTCTGATGTAATTGAGTGAAGAGGCTATTTTGGCTTTGGGCAATTTTGGAATTAAAAATTGTGAGATATGCATACTGAATGGTTAATCCAGTTTTACCCCATAACCCAAAGTCAAAATGAATTCCTGTGTAACTTGCTAGCGTATGTCCAACCCACCAGGAAATTTCACTGAACAATGCCCTAACTGTTTACAAACACTGAACAGAAATCCAAAATGCAGCAGAACCCTCTTCAACATTAAGGCAGTAAACATGAGGTTTTGGACACATCTGTCATTATCACCAACAATATAGATTTGCATAATGGTGCCCATTGGGTACCTAAGCATCACTTCATACACAGGAAACACAACTTTTTTTTTAGATGAAGATCTCGAAGTCCCCCTTCAAGATCTAGAAGACAGGAGAGTCTCCATCCTGGGTCACCTTTCACCAAGGTGGGCACCAATATTAGACAAACCAGTGATGTGGAGAATGAAAAGCTATTCTTCTCTATTTTTCCACTTGCCTGTTGTCTGTAAGAATGTAATAGGATGTGCATTCAGAAGGTAATGACGAGACTGGGAGTGACTAAGACTGAGAAGGTTTTGAAGTCAGTTGTGTTGGTTAATTTTAGAGATTTTTTAAAGAGCAATGTTAACATGGAGAATTAGAAGTTTGTATCTTTTGCCTAGATGCTTGCAATAAAGAGTTTTTGACTGAACCATCTCTAACATCAAGAATGGCATTTGTCCCACAACTTGGCATAGCTAGCAGAGTCCACTGAAGGCTTCAATTAAGAAATGGCTCAATGGACAGCGCTAGAGGTTGCCAACTGTTTATTTTATACCTCCCACAGGTCTGACTGACCACTGGGGCCACCTCAAAACCTCAACACTCGCTAACATTGCAATGGAGTTGGAGTGGCTGGAACTCTGAAAGTAAGAATATGAGAAGGTTAGGAGAAATAAAGTTGTTATCGTGTATGTTGTCACTGACAGCCAAAGGGGAGGCTGGAGGACAGGACTTAGTGGACACTTCTCTGTGATGAAAAGCTCTGTGAATTGTGTCTAGACATACTGATCAATAGACTGCTCACAGTGAAAGAACTAATGTATGAGTCACAAACAGCTAGTACATATGTACAGTAAATAATTGGGAAAACCTATGTTATTGTTTACTCTGAAGGTAAGTAAATACAAATGGAGGAGATTATGTTTCAGTTATGCAGGACATTGGTGAGACTATATCTGGAGTGCTGCGTATAGTATTGGATCTCCTTATTTAAGGAAGAATGTAAGTGCATTGGAAACAGTTCAGAGAGGGTTTACTAGACTGATATGTGGAGTGGGTGAGTTGGTTTATGAGAAAAGGGCAGACTCCATTGGAGTTTATAAAAGTAAGAAGCAACATGATTGAAATAAATGACATCTTTAATGGGTCTTGACAGAGTGGATATAGAAATGAATTCTCTGCTGTAAAAACCAGTGTTTAAAAATAGAGGGTCATTCATTTAAAACAAAGACAAGGAGTTTTTGTTTCTCACAGGGAATTGTCTTTGGAACTCTCTTCCACAAAAAGGTGGTGAAAGACTTTGAATAATTTCAAGGTAGAAATACATAGATTCTTGATAAACAAAGAGATTAAGATTATGAGGAGTAGGGTCCATTTATCAAGAAATGGGGTAGAGATAAACCAGAAAATTACAGACGAGTGAGTCTCACGTCAGTAGTGGGGAAACTATTGGAGAAAATCCTGAAGGAAAGAATTAATATCCACTTGGAGAAGTAAGGTTGGATCAAGGATAATCAGCATGGCTTTGTTGGATGGAGGTCATGACTAACAAATTTGACTGAAATTTTTGAGGCGTGTAGATGAGGGTGGTGCTGTTGGTGTACTTTAAATGGATTTCAGCAAAGCCTTTGACAAAGTCCCAAATGGAAGACTGATAAAAAAGGTAAAAGCACATGGGATTCAGGGTATCTTGGCAAGTTGGATCCAAAACTGTTTAGTGGTAAGATACAGGGAGTGGCTCAGAAGGCTGTTTGCAATAAAGGAGCCCAGTGTCCAGTGGCATTCCATCGGGATCAGTGTTTGGTTCCTTATTGTGTTTTATATAACAATGTAGATGAGAATGTTGGTAGGGAGGAGGGGTGTCTGATAATTAAGTTTGTGGATGACATGAAGATTGGGCACGTGGTCAATAGTAAGGAAGAAGGTCTTAGAATAAAGGGAGATAGAGACAGGTTGGTCAGATGGGCAGATAAGTGACAGATGGAATTTAACCCTGAAATGTATGAGGTGATATATTTTAGAAGAAGTTAAAAGACAAGTAAGTACTCAATGAATGGCAAGACATTAGGAAGCTCTGAGGAACAGAAGGATCTTGGATAAGAGATAACAAGGTGTAGAGCTGGATGAACACAGCAGGCCAAGCAGCATCAGAGGAGCTTGTCCACGGATCCCTGAAAACAAAGATTTGAAAAATTGGTTTAGAAAAGGAAACTGAAATTCAGAAGAAATTGACATTAATCTGAAATGTTGCAATTTACAGTGCTAAGAAAAAATAAAGCTGTGAAAAGGATACATTTCTACATATAAGCCTGAAGTCTTGGCAAGAATAATAGTTTGAATTCAGTTAGCCGGTTGAAATGCTGCATACTTAGTCTGTTTTGAGCAGAATAAATCTTCATGTTCATTCCCTTTTGTTTATAGGTAATTGCAAGTGTAACAAGATTTCCAGCAACTTTAAAAATGTGATTAGCCTCACAGATGCAAAGAGGAAATAACACCTTTTGCTGAGAGCTTTGTAACAATTCTCCACACAACTTTTATATTGCTGAAGGTATATTTTGATCATTGCTAAAATTCAAGTTTCTACATTAACAGATACGATTGGACATTATTAACCAATTGGGCTACAAACCAGTGACACATGCTTTGAATTTGTGCTTTTTAAACATGTTTCCAATGCTATACAAGTACCGATGCCACAGCAAGGAACCTAGCAAATTTGAAATCCTACTAAAGATATCAAATTTGGACTCAAGACTTTGCCTTCGGAGAACTCAGTCAGTTTCATGTTACCTTTTGAAAATAGTGATGTGCACGTTGTCTCTAAACTGGCTGCAACCATTTGTGTCTCTGACGTAAAAGCACTATTGAAAACCACCAAGCCTGGACATAATTGTTTCTGGAATTCATAAAATAACTTGCTACGAGCTCCTTAGTCAAATACTCAAAGAGAAATTTACTTCAAGTTTAAGGGAACAAACAGCATATTAACTCACAAAAAAATGCTAATAGATTGAGGCTCCCTGCATGATGGAGATCAAGATAATATTTATCATACTTAATTTGGCTAATCATGTTCCAAGCCTGGGTGGACATCACTATCACATTCAGCAAGGCTACAAAACAATCATAAAATCATCTGGGAGTATATACAGAACTACAAACATAATCCCACAGGAGTGCAGTAGATCCCTGGATCATCCTGTTGGTCAAGTTGCATCCACCTGAGGCAGATTTAAACTATCCTGAGGCCAACAGTCGGAAGAATGAAGAAATCAAGCTGTATTTCTGTATTTTTCCACTAAACTGCTTGTCTGTGAGAATGTGGTGGATTTGATTTCCAGAAGACAATGTCAAGACCAGCAACCACATAGGCCAGGTAAGACTCAAAATATTTTTAAGCCAGTTGTGTTTCTTCTCTTTAAGAATATTTATAAATAAATCTTTCTTGTTATACCTGATTGTAGACAGACAGAACAAGAGTCTACAAAAGATAGGGAGAGACTTTGGAAGACAGGATTAGGAGTATGAATCTTTCACCTGCAACCTTGTAACAAAGACATTTTGATTTGACCATCTCTGACTTTCCACCACTCTAAACTATGTACACATCTATCTGTGTCAGTTGTAAACACAGGAAGTTATTGATAAAAACAGGAATGCAGAGCTAAGAAAGCACTTCGCTGCGACTTGTTGTCAGAGTTTCAAGTCAAGTGGGCAGAAGTAAGATGAAGGCAAATACTTGTATGAGGTTGCTGGAAAGTGGGTAAAGATAACATTGTTGTTGTGCAGTTTCATGACTGGCAAGCTAATGGAGCACTAACCAAACATAGAAAATACCAGGTGAGTATTATGAATGTTTATTGTTAGAGACCAGGAAGAACCTTGTTGAACCTTACACTTTATCCAATTACAGCTAAGCAATGAAAAAAATATTCAAAGCAGGCAGAGAATGAAGAGCTGAGAAGAAGGTGAGGTGAGAGTGACTGCCCTTGCCATCAAGGTTGTATTTGACCAAGTGTGACATCAAGAAGCCCAAGTAAAACTACAGTCAACAGAAATTGGGGAAAATCTCTCCGCTGGTTGGAGTCATACCTGACACATAGGAAGATGGTCGTGGTTGTTGGAGTTCAGTCATCTCAGCTCCAGGACATCTCCGCAGAAGTTCCTCAGAGTAGTGTCCTAAGTCCAACTACCTTCAGCTGCTTCATAATTGACCTTCCCTCCATCGTAAAATCAGAAATGAGGATGTTGGCCATTGATTACATATGTTCAGCACCATTCGCAATTCCTCAGATATTAAAATTGTCCAGGTCCAAATGCAACAAGATCTGAACAGTATCCAGGCTTGGGCTGACAAGTGGTATTTAACATTTGCACCAGATTAATGCCAGGCAATTACCATCTCCAATAAGAGACATTCTAACCACCATCCCTTGAAATTCAGTGTTAGCACCACTATCAAAATCCTGAAACCGTAAACTGAACTGTCATATAAACACCACCCTTCCCCTCCCCCATTTCTGAAGAAGGGTCTAGGCCCGAAACGTCAGCTTTCCTGCTCGGCCTGCTGTGTTCATCCAGCTCTACACCTTGTTATCTCAGATTGTCCAGCATCTGCAGTTCCTACTATCTCTGTCATATAAACACAGTGGCTACAAGTGCCAGTCAGAGGCAAGGAATACTGCATGTCACCTCCTGACTTCCCAAAGCCTATCCACCACCTACAAGACACAAGGAAGGAGTGTGATGGAATATTTTCCACTTGCCTGGATGAGTGCAGCTCCAATACTAATCAAGAAGCTTGACAGCATCCAGGACAAAGTAGTCCACTTGATTGGCATCATATTCACAAGCATCCACTCCCTCCATCGTGAACGCTCAATAGCTGAAGCGTACAATCTACAAGACGCAGTACGGAAATTCACCAAAGGTCTTCCGACAGCACCTTCCAAACTCACGACCACTTCCATCCAGTAGGACAGGGGCAGCAGATAGACAAGAACACCACTACATGCAACTTCCCCTCCAAGCTACTTTCCGTCTTAACTTGGGAAATCCTGGAATTCCCCCCTTAACAGCATTGTGGGTCTGTCCATAACACATCGACTGCAGCAATTCAAGAATGCAGCTCACTGCCACCTTCTCAAGAGTGACTAAGGGTTAACAATAAACGTTGGCCCAATGAGCCACAGCCAGGTAATAATCAGGCAAATGAACAAGCTGTAGAAACCACTTGCAAACAATGTAAACTGAGCTAATAAATTAGAAGTTGTATTGGATTATCAATTACATGGAAGTTTCTTAATCTTAGCAATTATTTATTGAATTCAAAGAAGTCACTGAAAGAATTATGAATCTTCTTTGAATCATTGAATTATGAATCTAATTTCCTATGTGTACAATCAAATGCAATTTTTGAGTCAAAAATCAAACTGCATTATCGAAAACCTCCAATTAAGTTAGCAAGCTGCAGACACACTGTTAAAATATCAATGTATAGCTGGTTTGTGAATAGGGGTTGTGTATACATTGTCTCCATTTACAGACCAGTTTACTTTTAAAGAAATTTGAGAAATGGCTCAAGAAATGTCACCAGGGTCTCTAAGAAATTAATGTACTATCCACTATACCTATGATATTGCTTGTTACTGCAAAGATCCAATTTGAAAAGCTACAATAAAAACACCACCTGGCATTTTCCTGGGACTTGACCTAACAATGAGGATGATCCCAAATGGTGTAACCAGCAGCGAAAAATTCCACACTTTTATTTTACAATAAATTTGAGAACAGATTAATAAACTAATGAGAGTAGAAATAATCAGCACTCCTCAGTGAATTGTAAGGCTTTAATCACATTGAGGGGTTCAAATGATATCCTAAACCATGAAAGCAATATGTTTGTCATTTGAACCCTACAGCTAGATCATGCCTGCATTATAATACATTTCAGGGAGTGAATTTCCAGCATAATGCTTCATCCTCCTGTTTGTGATGTTTTGTTCCCATTGCTGATTAAAAATGCATAGAATAAAGCAATATTGATTTTATGGAAAATATTAACTCTTTTTTCACCACTGGACATGCTACTAATTTAATGCAGCCTGTGGTATTCTGGGTTACATTTATAGTGAACACTGGGAATATTCACTCCACTGCACAGATTATAAGGCATCAATCCAATCAGGAGACCGAAGCCATGGGATTGAATTTCATTGGGTCTTCTCTTGTTTTATTGGTTTGAACAGGGTTTTGGCTGAACTCTGCCTGTAGCCAAACAGAAGAAGCCCTGAGGAAATTCACCATGATACCATAAACCAGGAAACTAAAGCTTCATTAGTCTACAGATACACCTGACCTCCGTCACTGGGATCTAGCTTTAGCTCTCTCCTACGTACAATCCAACTACTTTGAGTGCCTTATCTAAGGTTCATAGACACAGCTTACCATTGAGTCTTAGCAGCTGCTGGCTGAGGGGAATGTTTCTAATATAATATTTCTGCCGTAGCCCTGAGTATGCCAAGTGTGAAGTGTTAATTATTTTAAAAACAACAATCTGCACATTTTTTTCAAGAATTTTATTTTTTTTCCATAAATATTTAACCGTTTATGTGCAAACAAAAAGGGTTCAAGAAATTGAAAAGGAAACACATTACAACTTACTGTGATGTAAACATAAAGAATGATTCGATCATGTCAGGTAGAGAAACATAAGATCATAAGACACAGGAATAGAAGTGCACCATTCAGCCCATCGAGTCTGCTTCACCATTCCATGAGATCAAAGCTGAGCTGATAATCCTAAACTCCACCACCCTGCCTTTTCTCCACAAGCCTTGATTCCCTTCCTGGGGCAGCACAGTGGCTCAGTGGTTAGCACTGCTGCCTCATAGCCCCAGGGACTTAGGTTTGATTCCACCTTCGGGTGACGTCTGTGTAGAGTTTTCATAGTCTATTGTATTTGTGTGGGTTTCCTCCTTCAATCTATAGATGCACAGGTTAGGTGGATTGGCTATGCTAAATTGCCTATCATGACTAGGGATATGCAGAAGGTGAGTTAGCCATGGGAAATGCAGGGTTACAGTGAAAGGGTAGGAGGGTGTGGGTCTGGATGCGATGCAGTTAGGAGGGTCAGTGTATACTCAATGGGCCGAATGGCCTGCTTTTGCACGGTAGAGGATTCTATGACTCTATGATTAAAAATATTATCATCCCAGCCCTGAATGCACTTAACGACCCAGCCTTGACAGCTCTCTGCAGTAAGGAATTCCCCAGATTAGATTCATAAAGCTGTACAACATGGAAGCAGACCCTTCCATCCAACCTCATTCATGCCGACCAGATACGCCAAATTAATCTAGTCCCATTTGCCAGCATTTCACGCATTTCCTTCTAAAACCCTTCCTATTCATATGCCCATCCAGCTGCCTTTTAAATGTTATGATTGTTCCAGCCTCTACCACTTCCTCTGGCAGTTCATTCCATACACGCACCACCCTTTACATGAAAAAGTTGCCCCTTAGGCCCCTTTTAAATCTTTCCTCTCTCACCTTAAACCTATGTTTTCTAGTTTTGGACTCCCCTACCCCGGGAAAAAGATCTTGACTATTCATCTTATCCATCCCCCTCATGATTTTATAAACCTCTATAAGGTCACCCCTCAGCCTCCAATGCTCCAGGGAAAATAGCCCCAGCCTATTCAGCCTCTCCCTATAGCTCAAACCCTCCAACCCTGGCAACATCCTTGTAAATCTTTTCTGAACCCTTTTAAGTTTCACAACAGCATTTCTATAGCAGGGAGATGAGAGTTAAACACAGCATTCCGAAAGTGGTCTAACCAATATCCTGTACAGCTACAACATGACCTCCCAAAACCTGTACTCAATACACTGACCAATAAAGGCAAGCACACCAAATGCCTTCTTCACTACCCTGTCTACCTGCAACTCCACTTTCAAGGAGCTATGAACCTGACCCTCAAGGTCTCTCTGTTCAGCAACACTCCCCAGGACCTTACCATTAACCCAAGTTTCTCCAACCTCTCCTCATAGCTAATGCCCTCCATAGCAGGCAACATCCTGGTAAATCTTTTCTGTGCCCTCTCCAAAGCCACCACATCCTTCTGGTAGTGTGGCAACCAGAATTGAACACAATATTCCAAATGCGGCCTAACCAAGGTTCTATAAAGCTGCCACATTACTTGCTGATTTTTAAACTCAATGACCCGGCCGATGAAGGCAAGCATGCTGTATGCCTTGTTGACTACCTTTTCGACCTGCATTGCCACTTTCAGTGAGCTGTGTACCTGTACACCCAGATCCCTCTGCCTATCAGTACTCTTTATCTTTTCCATCTGGATTAGATCTTCCAAAATGCATTACCTCACATTTTTTCAGATTAAACTCCATCTGCCATCTCTCTGTTTACTCTCTACAGATACTGCCAGACCTGCTGTCTTTCTCCAGCATGCTCTGTTTTTGTTCCTCCTCATCTCTGTCTTAAATGTGCAACTCCTTATTCTGAGATGATATCCTCTGCTTCAAGACTCTCCCCAAGGGGAGAAAAACCTTTCCACATCTGTCCTGTCAAGTCCTCTAAGAATTTTAATGAAACAAAGAATTGCGGATGGTGGAGATCTGAAACAAAAATACAAATTGCTGGCAAAAACTCAGCATGTCCAGCTGGATCTAAGGAAGAAAGCAGAGTTAACTTTTTGAGTCCAGTAACTCTTCATCAGAATTGTTAGTAGCAAGGAAAAAGTGGTATCTGTGCTGAAGCCAAAGTGCAAAATCATGGGTGGAGTGAAGCAATGAGTAAATTGGTGGAGACAGAGCCCAAAGAGAGAGAGAGAGAGAGAGATATGAAAGGATAGGTGAAAAAGGAAATTAAATAAAGGGATAGTGGGTCAGGACAGAAGGAAAACTGAATAAGTGATAAATAAGGGCTAACAGTGAGAAAATGGGTTAGTTGTGCTGAATGCAACCCACATAATGTGATAACAACTGAAAGAACTGCGGATGCTGTAAGTCAGGAACAAAAACAAAGTCGCTGGAAAAGCTCAGCAGGTCTGGGAGCATCTGTGAAGGAAAAAACAGTTAATGTTTCGGGTCCGGTGAGGAAGGGTCACTGGACCCGAAATGTTAACTCTGTTTTCTCCTTCACAGATGCTGCCAGACCTGCTGAGCTTTTCCAGCAACTTTGTTTTTGTACAGAAGGATGGAATCAGGCTCTAAAGTTATTGAATTCAATGTTGAGTCCTAGAGGCTGCAGGGTCCCTGAGTGAAAGAGGGGATGTTGTTCTTCGAGTTTGCACTGAGGCTCACTGGAATACTGCAGTGGGCTAGCGACAGAAATGTTGGTAAGGGAACATGATGGTGTGTTGAACTGGAAGGCAACTAGTGGCTCGGGGTGATTTTTCCAGACAAAGATTTTCCGCAAAGCAGTCACCCAGTCTGCTTTTCATTTCCACAGTATACAGGAGACTGCATTGTGAACAGCAAATAGAGTAGACTAGATGGATTGAAGGACAGGTAAATCACTGCTTCAGCTCAAAGGTATGCCTGGTGTGTTGGATGGTGGAGGAGAGCAAACGTAAACAGACAGGAATTACACCTTCTATGATTGCATAGAAAGCTGCTGTAGGAATGCGAGGAGATATTGGAAATGGAGGAGGAGTAGACCAAGCTGTCCCAGAGGAAATAGTTCCTGCAGAATGCTGACAAGGGAGGGGATGGGAACCAACATCAAGTTCAATAACTTTAGAGCCTGATTCCATCCTTCCATGTTTTATTTTACCCACCCTACAACTGGTCCTATTAAGACACAGAACAAAAACAGAAGTTACTGGAAAAGCTCAGCAGGTCTGGCAGCATCTGTGAAGAAAAAAATTTTGTTCCTGATTTACAGCATCCACAGTTCTTTCGGTTTCCATTATGACTTGGGTTGCTTTTAGCACAGTCTCCCATTCCCATGTACTCTGAGGCCCATTATCACACTATACAGCTTGCATTCAGCACAGCTAAGCCAGTTCCTCACTCTTGGCTCTTATTATCACTTATTCAGCTTTTCTTCTGTCCTGGCCTGCTATCCATAATTTCTTCGTTTACCTCCTACTTTTACTTATCCACTAACAGTTCTGAAGAAGAGTCAGTGGACTCAAAATGCTAACCCTGCTTTTTTCCCACAGATGTGGCCAGACCAGCTGAATTTCTCCAGCAATTTCTGTTTTTGGCTCTAAGAATCTTGTATATTTCAATAAGGTCGCCTCTCACTCTTCTTTATTCCAAGTACAGATCCAAACTACTCAACCTCTCCTCATAAGACAGTCCCTCCATACATTGTATCAGCCTAGTAAACCTTCTTTGGACTTCTCCAAAGCTACTACATTGTTCCTTAGAGAAGGGGCCCAAAACAATTCACAGTATTCCAGCTCTGGTCTGACTAATGTCATGCAGAGTTTTAACAAAACCTCCATACTTTTATTATTCATTCCATTTGAAATAAAAGACCAGCATAACAATTGCCTTCCATATTACTGTTGAACTTGGATGTAAGCTTTTTGTGATTCATGGATGTGGATTTCTAAATTCATCTGTTGTGTAGTTTTCTGAAATCTTTCTCCATTTGAATAATATTCAGCTCCTCTATTCTTCCTGCCAATGTGCATAACTTCATATTTCCCCACATTAAATTCCATCTGCCAAGTTTCTGCCCACTCACTTAACCTGTCTATATTCTTCTGCAGACTCCTTCTGTGATCTTCACCACTTGCGTTCCTACCTATTTTTGCATCATTTGCAAATATGGCTATAGCACCTTACAAGGCCTATTGCAAAAAATAAGGATCCCAACCTGAAACGTCAGCTTTCCTGCTCCTCTGATGCTGCATGGCCTGCTGTGTTCATCCAGCTCTACACCTTGTTATCTCTGACTCCAGCATCGGCAGTTCTTACTATCTCAAAATATTTGGTCTTGTTACTTTATTCTAATTCCTTCATAAGTAGGTAAGAAATAGCAGCAGGACTAGACAATTTGGCCCTTTGAGCCTGCTCTGCCATTCACTAAAAACATAGTTGATCTAAATGTGACCTTAACTGTACTTTCCTGCCTGCCCTATATAATCCCTAACTCCCTTCTTGATCAAGATCTGTCTAATTCAGCATTAAATAGATTCAATGACCCAGACTCCATTAATCTCTAAGAGACTCCAACATTTTAGTGTTTAATGGGGCGGGGGGGTGCATTTTATTTTATTTTATTTTATCTGTGCTCCCTAGTTCTAGTTCTAGATTCCTCTATCAAGAGGAAACATCATCTTAGCAATTACCCTATTATCTTCAGTTATTCAAGAAAAATTAGACATGGACAACAAATGACGGCCAACAGTGATGTCTATTTGTAGTGAAAGAAATTAAAAAAACTTCAGAATTTTCTACATTTTAATAAGATCACCACCCATCTTCCAAACATCACTGAAAATAGATCCAACCTACTCAACTTTTCCTGGGGCAATCTTCCCATTCCAGGAATCAGCCTAGTGAACATTTGCTGCACTGCTTCCAATGCAACTATCACCCTCCTTAAATAAGGAGATCAAAACTGCACACAATATTCTTGGTGTGGTCTCATCAAGACTTCCCTACTTTTAGAATCGAGCTGCTTCCAGTAAAGATCAAAATTCCTTCTGCCTTTCCCTAATTATTTATGCTTACTTCCATGCTAACTTCTTGTGATTCTTGTAAAAGGACACCCAGATCCTTCTGTGACCCAGAATTCTGAAGTCTCTCTCATTTTAAATAACATGTTGCTTTTCTACGCTTCCTGCCAAAATGGCTAATCTCACATTTTCCCACATTATACACTACCTGCCAAATTTTTGCCCACTTATCTATCCTCTCTGTATCACTTTGAAGAATGTTTGACCTTGATCTTTGCTAAGCCAGGGTGGACATGGTGGTAATAGTGGTGGGTCCTAATTCCAGGGTTCCTGACCCCATTCCAGGGTTTCTGATTCTCAGGAGTGCATTGTGAGGGTGTGTGCTTGTTCAGACTACAAATTAGACCTGGAACTCCTGACATGGCTAATTCTATTAGGGAGAAAGACAACTCTTAGACCTCTACAGCTTTCACAGAGTTCAGCCAGCTTTAAAGGGTTCATGCCTCATGAAATCTCAGAGATCTTGTGAATCATAGTCTACATGAGGAAAATTGTGAACAGTAAGTTCAAAACGTCATCTTCATGCCCTCCCATGCCAACCAGATTGCCAAACCCACTTCCTATAGACACTTGTGCTCTCTTTGCCAGACTTCCCAAATTATGGCTCCTCACGTCCCTGATGCCAGGCTATTCCCTCCATTCATTGCCATTGGCTTCTCATGCCACCCATACCAGGCTATACTGCTCTACTCACCCCCATAGCTCATGCCCCTGTGCCAGGCTACAACACTTCCATGCTCATTTACCCAAAATACACTATACAGAAACAATGAACCCTATAGTGACAATAGAATGTGAAAAAGTCATTAGGTCATGACTTTCCACTTACTACAGTCTTCCAGGTCCTTTTAAGTATCAGTATAAAAAACTGCAAACAATGGAAATGTTTTAACCTCATGTAAGTGATTGACAAATGCTCAGTTGTTTCAGCATTCCAATGGCTATCTGGGTTCTCAAATTTCAGGTATATTTTGCTTATATAAATCTTCTCTATTGTTAGGCTTTGTAAGAACGATGGTGGAAAAGCTGTATGTTTGGAAAAATAATAATACTATCAAGATTTGAATGCTACAATATAGCAGCATTTGTCTCATTAACATATTCCACTACTGGGGCTAAAACATGAGAATTCTTGTGGGGACAAGATGTTACTATCAATGAACCCTTAAACTGTGTGAAGGTACCATAAAGACAGCTCAGAACTGTCCTTTTTAAAACATTGCAAATAAATTTATGGGAACCATATTTTGAAATAATTGAGAGACCATGCATTTTGAAGTAAATTTAGAGGGATGATTATATACCAGCCAGTTTTTCTCAATCCAGCCTTCTTAGCGAACATTTAGTCTGTCACCTCTTGGAATTAAGCAAGGCTCCCAGCAGATAAACAATTCCCATGCAATAATTTGAACTACTCATGGTTAACTTAAATGGAATTGTTTAAAATACTACAGTGTGGTGGATAGTTAAGAATGACCACAAGTCCCAGTGTAAGGATAAACAAAGCAATATCAACTCTTACACTTACACACACAAAAACGACAACACCAAGAAGGAGATAGGGGAGACATTACAAGTGATAACCAAAGGTGCTGTTAAACAGATCAGCTTGGAGTGATGTTTTGAAAGTTGGATGTATGATGGCAGGGATTTAGAGACAGAATTCCAGAATGTAATGAAATAGTAGCGAACTAAAAATGTCAGTTATAGCTCACTGGTAGCACTCTTGCCTCTAATCAGAAAGTTGCATGTTTGTGTCTCAGACTCTGAAATACACTATCAGCAATGTCATGAAGCAGGTCTTACTAACAATAACTGTATCCACGAAACTAAGAAGAAATTTCTTGTTGGATAGAGTGCATCATCTATCCTACATACATAAATGACAACACAATATGGAACTCAGTAGCTCTCTCATGCCACAAGTTTACAGGGAATGGCACAGCTACTGTGGTTGTGTAAGACATACCTCTGTGGCATCAATGATTTTAAAAGAACATTATGTTTCTAATATGAAGCATCATTTGTCTGGAAGTTAACGTTTAATGTTAGCTCTGATTTTGATATTAAAATAAGAGTTATAAAACAGGAAATCTTGCTCATCTTACTTTGTATTTGTGGGTCTTTCAATAAATTTGCTTATTTTCATTTATGCCTATATCATGGGATCATAACAATGGTTAAACATTCTGCAGAGCTTTAGTGCAACATTGTCAAATGAAATTAGAGCAAAGTAGAAATCAAAGTACTTAAGAAACCAGAATTGGAGGAGAGGAATGCAAAGATCTCAGAAATGTTATAGGTTTAGACGAGATTGCAGAGATAGGGAGGAGCAAGACAATTACAGGATTTGGAAACAAGGATGGGAATTTTTAAACTGAGCTATTTCACTGAGCTGAATCAATGTTACTCAGTGAGCACAGAATTGATGGGTTAATGGGACTTGCATACAAACACACAAACTAGAAGCAAAAGCAGGCCATTCAGCCCCTCAAGCTAGCTCTGCTATTTGATTAAATCATGGTTGATCTATTTGCGTTGAGTTCCACATTTCCACTGACCTCTGGTAACATTTGATTCCATTGCCCAACAAGAATCTATCTTCCTCCAACTTAAAAATATTACATGATTTCGCCTCCATCACCTTTTGAGGTAGATTTGGTGTGCCTTATATTGCAGACAGCAGAGTTTTGGATGAAATTCAAGCATGTATCAGGTGAAAAGAAATATCTTGGCCAGGAGGGTATTAGAATATTCAATCTAGAAATAAAAACTGCATTGATGAGTGCTCTGATAGCTGAGGGTATAGATTTGAGAGATATTATGGAGGTGGAAGTGAGTCTTGGTGATGGAGTAGATATGTGGTCAGTAATTCATTGCTGGGTCAAATATAGCACCAAATTGCAAACAGTTAGATTTTTACCTCAAGCAATTGTCTGGAAGTGGAATGGGGATCTATGGCTAGGAGACTGATTTGTAATAAAGATCAAAGGTAATTGTGATGGTTTTTTTCCTTGTTTTAAATATTTTATTTTCTCCTCATCCATTACTAAATGTCAGAGAAATCAGAAACAGTGCAAGGGCCAAAAGAAATGATGGTGATATAGAAGGGCAGCGTGTTGGTCAAAGTGGTCAAGCATGGATTTTTCATGGTGGTGGTAGTGGTGTTGGGGAAAGGTTGCGAATGAACAGAATCAGATGATCACAAGCCCACCTAATGGAGCAACAAGAGGCTTTAGAAGAAGATTGTGCAGTGTGGTCAACCTCATCAAAGGCTACAGATAGGATGAGGAGGAATAGTTTACCATAGGTTATTATTTGTTACTTTCTGGAAGGGTAATTTCAGTGCTGTGATAGGGAAGGAAGCCTGATTCAAGGGATTCAAACACAGAGTTCTGAGGAAAGTAACCACAGGCTTGGGAGGCAAAAATAGAATGTTGTAAGGCAGTTAGGTACAGCACATAATATGGAATCATAGTGTTATAAAGAAGGGAAACAGAACCTTCATTCTAATCAATCCATGCTGACCTTTTTCCCAAACTAAACTAGTCCCACTTGCCTGCATTTGGCCCATATCCCTCCAAACCTTTCCTTTTCATGTACTTATCCAAACATCTTTGAAATGTTGTAACTGTACATACATCCATCACTTCCTCTGGCAGTTCATTCCACACACTAACCATTCCCTGTATAAAAACATTGCCCCTCATGTCCTTTTTAAAACTTTCTCGCCTCATCTCAAAAATATGCCACTTAGTTTTGAATTTGCTCACACCCCAGTGCAAAAAAGCCCTTGCTATTCACCTTATCTATGCCCCTCATGATTTTATAAACCTCTGTAAGGACTCCTGTCAACCTCCCACACTCCAGTCAAAAAAGAACCAGCTTATCAGCCTATTTTTATAACTCAAACCGTCGATTCCCAGCAACATCCTGGTAAATCTTTTCTGTACCCTCTCCAATTTAATAATATCCTATAGAAGGGCAACCAGAACTGCTCGCAGTACTCCAGAAGAGGCTTCACTAATGTCCTTTTGCAACCTCTTGTCCTTGTTTGTGTTACCAAAATGCAATACCTTGCATTTATCCAAATTAAACTCCATCTAACACCCCTCAGCCCATTAACCCAACTGATCAAATGTCTTTGTAGTCTCAGATAACCTTCTTTACTGTCCAATATAACACCAATTTTGTTGTCATCCGCAATCTTACTTATTATGCCTCCTATGTTCTCATCCTAATCATTTATATAAATGACAAACAAAAGTGAGCTCAGTGCTCATTCCTGTGGAACACCATTGGGCACAGGCCTCCAGTGCAAAAAACAACCCTCCACCACTACCCTCTGTCTCCTACCATCAAGCCAATTTTGTATCCAGCTGACAAGCTCACCCTGAATCCAATGTGATACAACTTTACTAATTAGTCTACCATGTGGAACCTTGTCAAAGGCTTTACTGAAGTCCATAGAAACAATGTCTACCACACTGCCCTCATCAACCTTTTTGGTTACTTCCTCAAAAACTCAAACATGTTTGTGAGACATGACTTCCTTTGCACAAAACCATGCTGACTATTCCTAATCAGTCTTTGCCTTTCCAAATGCATGTGAATCTTATCTTTCAGAATCACCTCCAACAACCTATCCACCACAAACCTCAGGCTCATAGATCTATGGTTCTCAGGCTTCTCCTTACAGTCTTTCTTAAATAAAGGCACAACATTAGCCACCTCCAGTCCTCAAACACCTCACTCATGGTTATAGATGTTACAAATATTTCTGCTAGGAGCCTTGTAATTTCTTCCTTAACTTCCCACAATGTCCTGGGATACACTTCATAAGCTCCTGGAGATTAAACCACATTTATGTTTTCTAAGAACTCCAACACTTCGAGAAATGTTATAGATCAAATTTGAAAAAAAGAATAAAGACCAAACCTGGAATACTATTCTACCAACTACGAAATAAAATTCTCTTGTTTACGTCATAGAGAGATATCCCCTGAGTTACATAATACGAACAGTAGTAAAGTCAGTGATGATAAGGTCTAGATTTCTTTAAAATGTCAAAGCAAACAAAAAAAGACATTTGATCTTGTAAGTAAGTAGATAGTATCCCAGATATAGTGCCTGATTAAAAAGGACAATAAATGGCCTTGAAGGTAGTCAATGAATTAATCTCTTAAATAGTTTATTTAACATTTTTTATCCAAAATGTAAACAATTTTTGACAACATTAGTGTTGGTACTCACTGTTTTTCATACTGTTACTTTATTTGAACCAAGTTCCCCTCCTCCAAAAAGCTCTGAACCAGTGTCGTAATAAAAAGAGGATTACCGTACATACTCGAGTAAAAGTCAATCTCATGTAAAAGTTGACCCCTTATTTTTGCCCAAAAAATCTGAAAAATTTTACATATATATCATGTAAAAGTCAACCCCAGTTCTTCACAGATCAACATTTGTAAGTCAAGGTATTATCCTGTACGTAAATGTTACAATGAGGAAATAATCAATGAGACTGTATGAGAGTCAAATGTCCAATAACGTTTTTATCAGAAATAAAAGCTTAAAATGTTAGTTTGATAAACTGAAACAACAGAAGATGAGAGAAAACAGAGGGAAATGGAAGAATTTGGCGTGAAAGTTTAAGACACATCACGTCAGAGTCAGGCACTTGTGGAACTTTTGTATTTGACATGTTTAGTTTAAGATGTAACATGTAATTGTAATTTAAAGCTGTATTATATTTCTAGTTCACTTTTTGTATGTATAAATAAGAGCTTTTTGATTTATTTTTGTTTCTATTCTCTTTATCCAGTAATTACTGTAATTTGTTGTGGTTTTTTTTATTCGTTTAGAGATCATTTGGGCTTCTGCTAATGATACAGTATTTTACACTGCAGCATGAATTTTGGTCCCTCAAAAACAGTATTCTTGTAATAATCGACTTCATAAATTTAACCTTAAAAAGAGTCTAAAAAATTCGACTTTTACATGAGTATGTTTGGTACCTCAAATTTTGGAACCGATTCGAAAGAATGTTTGGAAGATATTTTTTAATAAACCTGTTCAGAAATATTGTGGCACACCTTAGCAGCAGCTGAGACTTGAACCCAGGCCTCCTGGCCTAGAGGTAGGAACACTACCACTGCACCACACGAGCCCTAAGAATGTTATTTTTTTTTATTTACCTATTTTTCTAGTCAATCCGTTCAGAGATGTTATTAAACATGTCTGGAGCAGGTGAGACTTCAACCTGTGTCTCTCAGTCCAGGGTAGGGACACTACCACTGCACGACAAGAGCCCTAAGAATATTAAAAGATAACAATAAACTGAAAACATTTTTTTCTATCATAAATGAATGATGAACGAGTTAAAGCACCATTATCTAGTAGTGGTCCTCTCTTATTTTCTTTTCACTTTACTAGCAATTATCGGTTGACTTCTGACTATCTTTCAGCTACCTCCAGCATAAAGTTAACGACAATCAATGGAAAACATACAAATGATAAAGGTTAGGCATTACTAAAATGAAGCTAATTAAAATATACTGAAAATCAGCATTGTAAAATTATCATAACTATTTCCTGAGTGATAGTAAGACAATTCTGCCAGTCAATTGCTGTTAATTAATTGGATTTCTCAACTATTAGTTAAGTCACAAAATGATAGTCCTTCCTGGAGAGAAGTATTCTTTTTCAACATGATAATGTCACGGCTGCCTTACAACTTGAACACCTCCACATTCCCTATTATATAAAATATCAAACCACCTCTAAAGTTTACGGATAACCTTCCAAGTCTGTCTGTCAGGTAAATCCATCAAAAATTGTCATTTAATAGTGCATAACTTTAATATTGCTAAAAAGACATGTCCAAGTTTTTTGCCTTGCCCACATCAGGACAACTTGCAAGAAATACTAATGATAAAGGGGACACATTAATACAATATGATAAGAGAGGGAGGCTTAATCAGCAAATGGACTCTGATTGGTTGAGTGGGATCCCCCCACATACTGTATAAATGTTGTTTCCCCCTTCCAATGGCATTTCTTATGAATTGTCCTGATGAGTGAAAACCAAAAGGCTTTTACAAAATATGTTCTTTTCAGCAATACTTATATCCGTTAAATGTAGTCTGGTGGTCTTGAGATAATGTTTACAGATTATACCAATCTTATTAGGTAACCTCAATCTTGATTGAATATTAAATTCCCTATAGTTTAGAAGAATAATAGGTGATTTGAATGTCCAGGTGAGCACTGGCTTTAAAGTCTTGAAAAGCATCTCAGAATAAGGAGTCAACTACATTTTAGAGATGGGAACTTTCTTTACTCAAGACATTGCGAATCTTTGAAATTTACAACAACATTCCCTCTGAGCTGCAGAAGCCAACGCTATGTATAGTCTTTGGAGGTTCATGCAACAGCAGGAAAAGTTAGAGTGAATGTAGTTCATAACCACAGAGTACTATAGATAGTCTATTATTGAGGATTTCTTTTCCCAAGCAGAGAGCAATATGTTTTTAGTATGAAGGGAATTATCAGGTAGAGAAATAGAACTGAAATACAAATACGGTCTGTGATCTTATTGAATGGCACAGCAGACTCAAAGATTCAAGAACCTCCTCTTCCTCCTAATTCTTACATTCAATGGATATTTGGTTATTTCAGCTGAATGAGTTGGACAGGAGAAGAAAGCCCACCACCTCACTTGGGTACGCCTCCTGTAAGGATTAACCTTGTACATGGAGATACCAGCCATCCTACTGCACTAATCAAAGCGGTAAATATTAGGTAAATGAAGACTTAAATAGGGAAATAAATAGTTTGTAAAAAAAAATTGAGCATAACCCATTTGCTAACCTACCACTTTTAGAACTATAAAGGCAATGGCAAAGTCTGTAATCAGGAAAATAAATACTGGTAGGTAGCCTCAAAGGATATGACATCAAAAGAGAAACAGCAGAAAAAGTAGGCAATCACAGAAGAGGGACAAAATCTCACAATCATAAGTAAGTGAAGTATTTTCTGTACCTCTCCTGATGCTTCTTCTTAACTTGCTGCATATGTCAATGCGGGGATGCTCTGAATTTTCCTCTGTGGACAGAGGGCACTGATCTGGGGAGGAGGAACCTTTGCTCAGATCCAATGGGGTTTTGCTTGCTAGGGGAGGTGGAGAGGCAGCTGGGCTATAAGCAAAAGTAGAAGTACTAGATGTGGAGGATGTGGAAAGATCAAGGACTCCTATTCTAGAATTCACAGGGGAGCTGAGTGAAAGTTTCCGAGTTCGGACAGGAGAGGATGTTCGAGAAAGAGACAGCGGAGGAGGCGAAGAAAATTTCCGACACAGTCTTGGAGACTTTCCGTCATTCATGTGCTCAGATCTGTTGCTTTGGTTAGTTGCAAAAAACAGTTCCAGTGACCTACGAATGAAAAGGGAATGTATTGAATTGGATAATTGAAGCAAATCAATCGCTACAGGAATCCAGGATATGTCTCACTATACAAATGATAACGATCAAATGTCAACATAAACAAGTGAAATAAGTCACATATAAACCACTTGGTAGGTTATTCTGGGTTTAGTCATTGGCTTAATATACAACATTCAGGTAAATCAGTAGTTAGCAACTCCTAACATTGTATCCTCCAATGAAATTTACTAGCCCTACATGACATAATGGAAAGCGTGAACTCATTCAGCACTATATCATCTGTGTGACATTAGCCTGAATATAGGACAAGCTTATGAGCTGTAATTTCTTTCTAAATGCAAATTAATTTCTCCCCTGGAACTTTCAGGGCCAATTTTGTCATAATAATCAATACAAGGGTTCCACCATTTGAGCAAAGCTTTGGGAAATGACCACATTGGGAATGGGGAGGTTGGGTTTTGTCAACTCATCGGGTGATGTAGGCTGATGAGAACATTAGTAGGAATGCAGTTGCTTCTAGTGCATAAACACAGTAAATATCCTTACAGCATATATTAACCCTACCAATGGGGAAAAAAATTGGTTGCTCATACCCAACACACTAAATACCAATGCAGGAGAGGACTGAGCTGGTGATGGAGCACACAGCTCTAGAATCCCCTGTTTGGTGGTTAATGAAGTAAACACAAGGTATGTGTTAGGAGAGTTTTCCTTTTTGTTAGTCCAGGTTACCTTCCTCAGAAGGTAACTTAGCTGTAAGTTTTGAATCAGCTAGCAGTCAACCTCAAATTGCACGGCCTACTCAAATGACATGCATCGAATATTAAAACTTTCTAACAACCTTATAGCACTTTCTGTTTAAATCACCCATCCCCCAAAAGATGCACATTATATTTGGAAATTATAATTCAAGTACTTAGTGCAGTCAAAGTTTCAAAGGATTTCACACATAAACATTGGAACAAACAGTTGCAAGATGTGTAGCCAAATACAAATGCTGATGAATGGGAGGTGACTTTGACAATATCTTATATTTTTATGCTCCTTTGAAACATAAAACACCAAAACACATTTCACAGGAGCATCACAAAACAAAATATGACACCAGGACATTTTAAGTCAGATAACCAAATGTTGGACTGAAGAGGAACAATTAAGAAAAGAAAGTGAGGTAGAGAGGCAAAGCTGTTTTTTAAAAAAAGTTCATTCATGGGATGTGGGTAGTGGTAGCCATGTCTGGATGCACTGCCCATTCCTAACTGCCCTTGTCAAGGTGGTGGTGAGCTGCCTTCTTGAAGTACTGCAGTCCCTGGTGTGTACGTATACCCACAGTGCTATTATGAAGGAAAGAGTAGGGAGTGAATTCCAGACCTTGGGCCCTAGATAGCTGAAGACCATAGTAGGGTAAGGAAATGTAAATGATAAGATGTAATGGGTAGAATCAGAGTCGTGGGGATAAATATAGTGGAAGGGTTAAAATGCAAATAAACATAACATTTAATCCTATATTAGAAACCTCCTGGAATATATACATCTCTCCCATGTGCAACCATACTGTGATCACTCATGTTAGAGAAATAAGGTTACTCAAGAGGCTGGAATTAAAGGAGAACAGATAGCCCAAAGAATTCTCTGGAGGAGCCTACACAAGTATGGAGCAGTGAGGCCGTGGAGGGATTTGAAAACAAGGATGTGAATTTTCAAATCAAAGCATTGCTTGACCGGGAGCCAAATCTTCTTTTTTATACTGAGTAAAGCATGATCGTGATGCTTCCCAATCATTTATGAGTTATAGAGAAACAGTGACTTGACAAAGAGTACTGTGTGTTGGAAGCAGTGCTACATCCAGGTGGTTTGAATAATGGCATTGTGGAAAAACTCAGTTCAGATTACACAGAAACATAGAAAATAGGAGCAGGTGCAGGCCACTCAGCCCTCCAAGCTTGATTTGTTCCTTTTGAACCTTTCAGTTCTGCAGAATTCTGGCAATGAGTACTAGCTATTCCTCTGCACTAGCTATTCCTCTGTACTAATAGTAACAATGATTATGCTCTTTCCCTCACTTAAAAAAAATCATCTTGCCTAATCTAGAAGACATGAAAATAGTTTAAACAACATCTCAAAAATAAGATAATTATTCCACAATTACAAATAACCAGTTTTCTTTTTAAATGTGAAAAGCTTCTTAAAATATTTCTGCTTTTCTCTTAATTTGAGGTTTTAAGCAGATTCCTTTTTGATATATTGCTAAATGGGTAAATACTGCTGGATGGGACATCATTCCAAATATAAAAGTGAAACAGGTCAGCTAAAAGCAAAAATAAAATGCTGCAGATGCTGGAAATCTGAAATAAACAGTAAATGCTGGAAAAGCCCTTGACCTGAAATCAGAGCTCTGTTCTATCTCCAGACTTGCTGAGTATTTCCAGCAATTTACATTTTTATTTTAGGTCAACGAATGACGCTTAGTACGTGCAATATGGTGGGATTTGGTAAGACACTTCTCAAAATAAGTTACCAGTACTTTGAACTTTGAATTCCATCTACAGTGACATTACTGCTCTACAGAAAATTCACTTCACATATTCTGACTATCCTGAGAGCAATGACCCTGGCTCAACATCTTCCACTGTTTCATATAACTATCCCTCTTCATAATGAAGCTGTTTACACAGGTTCAGCTTTGAGTGAAACTTAGACAATACGAAGCAACCCATAACAGCTTAAAGCAGGTAATATCTAGGCATAAACCACAAAAGTGGCAGGTAATATTCTAAGTGATTCCAACCTAAGTAAGAGAAAACCCAGTCAAATACCCTGATTTTCAATGATGACACTACCACTGGGTTCCCCATCATCAATTTTCTGTGAGTTACTACTGACCAGAAGCTGGATTAACCATGTCAATACTTTGGCTGCAACAGCAGGGAAGCATAGCTCTTTTCTGATGAATGGCTCACTTCCTGACTCCTCAGAACCTCTCCAGCCATCATTTACAAAGCTCCTGACGAGAATATGACAGAATACTTACGGCTTGCCTGAATAGGTGCAGCCGTAACACTCAAGAAGCTCACCACCATCTAGGGAAGGAACATTCAATTGCTAAGCATCACTATAACTGAACTCGGTATCTACTCTCTTCATCATGAATCTATTGTGGCTACAGTTTGTGTAATTTACATGATGTGTTTCAGCAACTCACCACAGCCACTTTGACAATACCACTAACACTTAAAGAAATGCCATGGGAATAATATCACCTTCAGCTTCCTTTCCAAGTCTCACACCATCTTGGGCTTGTATCATGTTTTTTTTCCATTGTTTAGTATTACTATTCTGGAGCTCCCTACCTAACATCATTATTGGAGCCCTATCATGAGAAAGACTGCAGCAGTTCAAGAAAGCCCACCATCATCACCTGTTTGGAACAACTATCTTTGGACAATAAAAATGGCTGTCAACATCCTGGGAACAATGCTTAAAAATGACATGAATTCTTCTCAAATTCAACATCCTCTAAATCAGGCCCTACCTGACAGGGATGGATGTGAAAGGTCTTTTGTAGATGTCTGTCAGTTTCTCCAAGACAACCAGTGCAGTAGTGAATATTCGATAGGTGTGCAGAAAGGTATTGAGGAAGTCAATGCTAAGAAAGCGTAGATCAGTCAGTCTCTCCAGCAACCTCTCAACACTGGCATAGCGGATCTGTGGCACTTTACAGGAGTTCAGTGTCTTGCGGAAACAGATATCCATATCATCACTATGAAGTCGGATATCAGATCTGAGGAAAATAATAATTTTGTTAATTAATTTCACAAAACCTTACAAATGCTATTTCATTAAGCATATTAATGCAAGGAAGCTATAGATGCAAACTCAATGCTGGCTTGGAATTGATCATCCGAGTCCTCTGCAATTTTATCCTTAATAACGGACACTAAAATCATACCAATGACCGAGGCCAGGCTAACTGGCCGTTAATTTCCCTACTTCTGCCTCCCTCTTTTCTTAAACAGGGGTCTTATATTAGCCATTTTCCTGTCCTCTGTCATCCTCCCTGACTCCAGCGATTCTGAACCATTACTATCAGTGCCTCCACAATCTCCTCAGTTATTTCCTTCAGAATTCTGGGGTATAGTCCATCCAGTCTGTGTGCTTTATTTACCTCCAGACCTTCAGCTTCTCCAGCACCTTCTCCTTAGTAATGGCCACAACACTCACTCTGCTTCTTGATTCTCTTAAAGTTCTACTATGCTGCTGGTATCTTCCACCATGAAAATTGTTGCAAAGTTCCTATTTAGTTCCTCTGCTTTCTTTCCTTTATTTAATCACCACCAGTGCTCCCCACCCCACGCCAACCTTTCCTGCATCTGTACTTGTTTACAATCTGTTACATATCAACTTTCTCTGCATAAATGAGCTGGAATGTTTTGCTCTCCATAATTCCTGTGAGAATATCCAGCATTTACAGTTTATATCCCATTCTATCTGCCACATTTGTTTTAGGTCAAGGCGTAACTAAAAGGAGTAGTGAGTTAGTTATTCCACAATTTGGCACTGCCTGCAGGAAACAGCCCTCACAAAATTGCATTGTGGACACAACCCAATATAAAAGGACAATCATTTGGAACTTAGATCAGGAGAAGTGACTTCTCTTGATAGGTTGTGATCCTTGTAGGAACAGGAGTAGGCCATTCAGCCCCTCAAGCCTGTTCCACCATTCAATGAAATCATGGCTGATCTGTGGGCCAATTCCATGTCTTTTGCTTAACTAAAAAAAATCGGTTTCTAATTTAAAATTAACAACTGATCCAGCACCCACTATCATTTGTGGAAGAGAGTTCCAAGCATCCACCACCTTAGGCCTGTAGACGTGCTTCCTAACATTTCTGCTGAATGGTCTGGCCCTAATTTTTTAGGCTATGCCCACTAGTGTTAGAATCCCCAAATAGTTTATGGAAATAGTTTATGGTTATCTACCTGATCTTTTACTGTTAATATCATGAGGATTTTGATCAGATCACCTCTTACCCTTCCAAGATCTAGAGAAAACAGGCTTAATTTGTATAAACTCATAATCTAAATCCCGAGGTCCAGGTATCATTCTTGTAAACCCACATTATTACTCCCTCCAAGGCCAGTATACCCTTCCTAAGATGTGGTACCCAGATCTGCTCTCAGTATTCCAAGTGGGGGCTAACCAAGCTTTCTGTACCTCAAACGGTCAGGGATGTTCCATCCCAGAATACATTTAGGTTTGAAACAGAAAGAGTTTTAGTCTCTTAGGAAATCAAGCAAAACTAGGAGCATAAGGAAAAGTAGAATTGAGGCAGCAGATTGTACTGAATGGTGCAGTAGGCTCAAGGAGCCCCGTGGTCTACTTCTGTTCCTATTACTTCATGCTTTCCTTTAACTCACTGCCATTAAGATGCATTCATTATGAGAATCAGCCTCTGGACAGTTTGAATTAGACTCACCTAATCATATGAGGCACAGTAACTTTTGAATATTCCTCAAACACACTGGTCATTAGACCGTTGCATCGTATGTTGTCTATACACTGCAAAAACACAAACACCAGAGAATTAGAAATAAAATGACATTTTCCAGGTTTTCAGAAAAAAAGTGCGGATTACAAAATTAATAATGCTCATCTATCCCTTTGAGGGCTACAGTTGTGTCATGAACACCACCACAAAGCTTTTTTTTCAGCTTATTTTTTATTTTCTACCCTGTAGAGTTGAATATTTGGATCAACATAAATCCATCCAGACTTTGAGAGATTACAAGGAACAGCTCCCTAAGCTGACAAAGAAACAAACACCCTCCAGACCATTAGGGATACATAACTGAATGTGGCAGTGCCATGGAAACAGATGCCATGGATATATCTAAAAACTGAAAGAATTGCGGATGCTGTAAATCAGGAACGAAAACAGAAGTTGTTAGAAAAGCTCAGCAGGTCTGGCAGCGTCTGTGAAGAAAAGATCAGAGTTAACGTTTCGGGTCCGGTGACCCTTCCTCAGTTCTGACCTGCTGAGCTTCCAGCAACTTCTGCTTTTGTGCCATGGATATACCTGTCTGTATAGAGTTCAATAGAAAAACAGATGCCTTGGTAGGTGATTGGCCATTAAAAAGCTGTATGAGTCAGGATAATAACAAAGGATAACTTGCATTTACATAGCACCTTTAACATCAAAAATTGTTCAGAAGCAGTATACAATGGGCTTTACGCAGGTTAAGACACAAAACTTTTGAAAAACTAACAAGGCACAAATGGCAAAGCCAAAATATGTGCTGATCATTAGTATGTAGCAAATTGCTAATTTTGCAATGCATCACCTTATCCTAGCACATTATTAAAAAGCAGATTAACAAATCATGTGGAATTATCATCTGATCTTTGATTCTGCCTCGGCACATAGAAATCTACTGCATTTTCCTACATTCCTCACTTCAAACTGGATTCATTAAATCTTAGAAAATTCAATTGTTACGAAAAAGGATAATTAAGCAATGTTATCCTTTCATCTGCATTTTCCACTAAGCCCAACAAAGGAAATGGTAGTACCATGGTTATGTTACCTAACTAATGCTCCAGAAATGAGCTCAAATTCCACCATGGCAGCTGGGGGTTTTAAACTAAATTAATAAATCTGGAATTAAAAATGCTAGTCTCCATAATGATGATCATGAACCTACTGACAAGGAATCTCTTAACTAATTACCATCTATTGCCTTCCACCAGCTGCTAAATAAAGCTCCTCCATGTTGAACACCACTTGCAGGACACAGAATGTACTCAGGAGGAGCACTTTAATACCAAGACTGGCTCAGCAACACCACAATGAACTGAGCTGGCCAGGTCCTGAAGAGAATATCTACCAGAGACGGTCTGCAGCAAGTGGTGAGAGAACCAGAGGGATAAACCTGCTTGACCTTTTACCAATTCACCTGTATGCATCTATGACAGTACTAACAGGAGTGGCCACCACACAGTTTTTGTGGATATGAAGCTCTACCTTCACGTGGAATACACCATCCAGTTTGTTCTCTAATAGGTTCACCATGCTGAATGAAATAGATTTAGAACAGATCTAGCAACTCAGAACTAGGGATCCAAAACTGAGGCAACATGTGCTATCAGGAGCTGAGGAATTTTAATCCACAGCAGTCCATAACCTCATGGTAAAGCATATCCTTCACTTTACCATAATACCAGGGAATGAACCCTGGTTTCAAGCAGTGTGTAGGAGAGCACGCAAAGCATATGTAAAAATGAGACGTCAACCCATTAAAACTACAACACCGGACTGTATACATTTCAAACAACAGAAGTATAATGAGATAGATGGTGCCAACTATTGGGTCAGATCAAATCTCTGCAATTCTGTCACAGCTAGTCATGGACCATTTGGTAAGCAAATAAACAAATTATTAGTAGAAGAGGCTTCACAATGATCCCCATCCTCAGTCCAATAGACAAGGCTAAAGCTTTGCATTAAGGCTGAGTGAATGATCCATCTCAGCCTCCTCCTGAAGCCCATTTGATTATCCCGTGATTTCAAGAAACAAGTGAAGACATTAGACATTGTAAAGGTCATGGGACCCGACAACATTCAAGAAATAATATGGAAGGCAGGTGTTCCAGACCCTGCTGTACTACTGACCAAGTTGTTCCAGTACAGACACAGCACCAACATCTACCAGGTATATTTTGTGCACAAAAATCAGGACAGATTGTAAAATGTAAGTTTTAACTAACTGAATCATAACTAAAATGAAATATCTGGTTGAGCTATGCAAAAGCCATTCAACCTGAGGGCATCAATAGCTCAGACAAAAGGCAAAATACTTTTTAATTCAGTCAGTTGTCAGGCTGGTTTTCCCCACAGATAAACAAGATAATGGGCCAGTGATGAAAAAGCTGTGGAATATTTAGCAGGAAGCCCAAGGCTTCCAAATCAGATTGAAACCAGCAACAGCCAAACTTCAAAGCTATACTTGCTTTGATGTGATGTTCGAAGTTTAGTGAACAATCATATTTCAATAAGCCTGATAGAAGATGAGACTGAACACAAAGAGCACACAGCCAAAATGTCTGCTTTGAGGGGTTATAAAACTCAGATCAATGTTAATTAGTGTCAAAGCTGCAGAAACTGTCAGAAGAAAGCCAGAACATTCAAACCAGCATCGTGATCCTGATGCCTAGATCATTTCTAGGTCCCAAGACCATAATGCAATATGATTTTCAAATTCAAGGCCCATTATTTCCGAGTTTGAGGAGATTTAGCCCATATTCTCCAAGGTTTAAAAGGGGAGGCAATCCCACTGAAGCATATAAAACTCTGACAGTGTTCAACAGGATGTTCCCCTGCTGGGGCCAGGGTGGGATAGGGTGGCCCCAAGAACCTGGGGGCACAGTCTCAGAAGAGAGGCAGGCATTAGGGACTGCAATGAAAAGGAATTTGTTCACTCAGAAGATGGTGAATCTTTGGAATTTCCAACCCCAGAGAGGTGTGAAAGTACAATCATTAAATATCTTCGATCCATAGGTAGATTTGTGGATGTTTGTATCAAGAGATATGGGGATAATGCAGGGACAAAGGAATTGAGATAGAAGAACAGCCATGATCTGTGGATCTTACTGAGACTGGCAGGTTTGAGTTATAGAAGAGGCTAGATAGCCCGGGACTTTTTTTCCCTGCAGTGTAGCAGGCTGAGAGATGACCTTATAGAGGTTTATAAAATCATGAGGAGCATAGATAAGATGAATTGCCAAGGTCTTTTTCCCAGAGGGTGGGGAAGAAATATGAATCCAGAGGGCATAGGCTTAAGGTGAGAGGGAAAAGATTTAAAAAGGGACCTGAGGGGCACCTTTTTCACAGAAAGGGTGGTGTGTATATGGAATAAACTACCAGAGGTGGTAGAGGCTGGTACAATTACCACATTTACAATGCATTTGGACAGGTACATGGATAGGAAAGGTTTAGAAGGATATGGGCCAAACGCAGGCAATAGGGACTAGTTCAGTTTAGGAAACCTGGTTGGCATGGATGAGTTGGGCCAAAAGGACTGTTTCTATTCTGTACCACTCTATCACTCTATGACTGTATTGGCATGGAATAAAACTCAGCAGTCAATTCGAGGTACAAGGAGCAACCTGGACGTATGACTTAGTTAATAGCAGTAATTTTAACAGGAAAATGGCAATTATGAATGAGCTTGCTGTCAACATAAGCAATGGAGCAGCAGCAGTCTGGAGACCCATTATGGCCTGGGCACAACTTCCTGTATGTTCCCAAGCATTTCAGATTCCTCCCTTGAGACTTTAATGAATGCAGTGCCCAAGAGGAGAGATGAGCTCTTGCAATAGTCCAAAAGAAGAAATCCTCAAAGATAAACCACATTTGGAGGTGGCCATTGAAGTCAGGAGGAAGTCCATCCCTGCTCGTAACAAAATTCAAGTCAATGGGAATTGAGGGGGTAATTTCAAACTTAATGGAGTCATGTCTAGCGCAAGGGAAGATTCTTGTGATGGTTGGAAGTCAATCATCTCAGTCTCAGGTCATCTCTGCAGGAGTTCCTCAGAGTGGTAAATGATGCCCAAACATCTTCGGCTGCTTCATCGATTACTTTCCTCCATCATAGGGTCAGAACAGGGAATGTTCGCTCATGCAAATTTGGCTGGCTGATCGGAACTGAAAGTAGCTTTAAATGCATGTTTTTCATAGTGTAGGAAGGTTTATAGTGGAGTTCCACAAATATCAGCGTTGGGATGCCTGCTCTTCTTCTAAGACATAACGTGGTGGTGCCAGTTTTGGACTGGGGTTGACAAAGTCAGAAGTCACACGCACGATCACAGATTTTCGGAGTGCTACAACCTTTGTCAGGTATAGTGACTTCACCTGACAAAGGAGCAGCACTCCAAAAGCTTGTGATTTCAACTAAACCTGTTGGACTATAACCTGGTGTCATGTGACTTCTGACTAAGACATAGACCTTGTTGCATAATGTCATAATTTTCAGACCATACAAAATGTAGAATGTAAAGAGGAGATTAATGTAGAATTTCAAAAGAATATGGGTGGAATGAATGAACAAGTTTCCCTCCAAGCCACTCACCATCCAGATTTGGAAACATATCTTCATTCCATCATTATCATTGGGTAAAAATCCTGGAATTCCCTCCCGACAGGAATTGTGGATCTACCTACAGCACACGGACTGCAGCGGTTCAAAAAGGCAGCACACCACCACTTTCTCAAGGGCAGCTAGGGATGGGCAATAAATGCTGGACTAGCTGACACCCACATCACATGAATGAACAACAAAAAAAAGCAGCAAATGATAGTCAATATGGAGAATTGTGATGTGATATGTTTTGGTGGAAGGAACAGGGAAAGAAACTTATAGGAGGGACATGATTGCACTAGAGAAGATGCTGAGAAAATTCACCAGGATGTTGCTTGGGCTGGGAGTTTCAGTTATAAAGAGAGATTGGACAGACTGGCGTTTTCCTTGGAGCAGAGGACACCGAGGTGGGACATTATTGAGATAAATAAAATTGTGAGAGGCACTGACAGATCATACATGAAGGAAATGTTCCTCTCAGTCAAGGAGTCAATGACCTGGGGCACAGATTTAAAGTAAGGGGCAGGAGGTTTATAGGAAATGTGAAGAAAACATCCAGAGGGTGGCGGGAGTCTAGAACTCACTGACTGGTACAGACTCAATGGGCCGAAGGGCTGTTTTCTGTGTTGCAAATCTCTGAGGCTCTAAAATATAAAACAAAGGATATAACTCTGAAAGAGGTGAAGGAGAAAACAGAGATAGTAGGAACTGCAGATGCTGGAGAATCCGAGACAACAAGGTGCAGGGCTGGATGAACACAGCAGGCCAAGCAGCATCATAGGAGCAGAGAGGCTGACGTTTCGGGCCTAGA
>NC_063334.1:93268411-93341434 GCF_021869965.1 Rhincodon typus
TTTCGGGCCTAGACCCTTCATCAGAAAAGCCTTTTCTGATGAAGGGTCTAGGCCCGAAACGTCAGCCTCTCTGCTCCTATGATGCTGCTTGGCCTGCTGTGTTCATCCAGCCCTGCACCTTGTTGTCAAGGAGAAAACAGACCTGGGTATACATGTGAATTAGTCAATGAAGTTGGCAGGACCACAATTAATGAAAAATGCACTATCCTAGGCCTTATTAACAGGGACAAATAGTACGAGATTAAGGAAATTATGTCAAGTTTGAATAAGGCACTGATTTGGCCTCAGCTAGAGTTTTGTATCCAGTTCTGGACACCGTACTTTAGGCAATATGCGAAGGCATTATAGACAGTGCAGAAACAATTTACAAAGAATTTCAGAAGTTCTTCCCAAGACTGCAAGAAACCACAGAGAATCGTGCAAACAGCCCAGTCCATCATGCAAACCAGCCTGTCATCCATCAACTCCATTTATACTTCCCAATCAAATTAGCAACCAACATAATCAAAGACTCCTCCCACCCCGGTTATACTCTCTTCTACCCTCTTCCGTCAGGCAGAAGATATAAAAGTTTGAATACATGTACAAACAGATTCCAGAACAGCTTCTTCCCTGCTGTTATCAGGCTTTTGAACAGACCTCTCAAATGTTACTCCTAATCTCTGTCTCTGTATCTTCTCTGCAGCTGTAAGACTGTATTCCACTCTCTGTTCTGTTACCTGATGCATTTTGTATGGAACAATCTTCCTGTAGAGTACACAAAACAATACTTTGCATTGTGTCTCAGTCCATGTGACAACAAGAAATCAAATCAAATCAAATAAATTGGAATTTCAGTTACAAAGGTAGATTGGAAAAGTAAGGACATTCTTCTTTGGAGAAAGTTGAGAGGAGATTTGATAGAGGTACTCAAAATCATGAAGGCTCTTGACAGAGCTGGACAGAATTATCATGGACAAGAAACGAAACCAGAACAAGTATATAAATACAAAAATAGAAAGTGCTAGAGAAACTCAGCAGGTCTGGTAGCATTTGCTGAAAGAAAAATTAATGTTTCAAGTCTAGTGACCCTTTGTCAGGACTGAATGCAACTGGGTAAGGGTGATATTTATGCTGATGACCAGGGCGTGAAGTTGGTGGAGAGGACAAGACAGAAGGAGAGAATAGAATACATGGAAACTAGACCCAGAGAGAGAGACAGATAGATGAGAGACAAACAAAGGGATTGCTGATGATAAGCCAGGAGAGAGATAATGGTGAATAGAGTGCCAAGTCAGAAGTGTAACAGAATACTCTCCATTTGCTTGGATTTGTGCAGCTAGTTCCAACAGCTCTCAAGAAGCTTGATATTATCTAGGACACACAACTCACTTGTTTAGTGCCCTATCCACCACCTTAGTCACTCCATCCACCTCCAGGGGCATAATGCCAGCAGTGTTTACCATCCACAAAATGCATTGCAGCAACTCATTCAGGCTTTTCTGTGTACCTAAAACTTCTACCAGCTGCAAAGATAAGGACATTAGATATATAGAAAATATCACCATCTGCTAATCCCACTCCCAGCCTTGCCAGTGATGCTTACACTCCATACCCTGTGCTATTTGCTCCTGCCTGTGGTGACCCCTCCCAGGAAAATTGTTGTCAAGGTGTTGCACATCCCATAATTGAATAGAAAACAAAGTCTTTGGGGGTTATTAACAGTGAAGTATATGGACATGGCATGTCTGTCCACCAATCACCTGCAGCACAGTTCCCATAGCACAACACAGTGTCAGCTCATCTAGGTAATGTAGGAGATGGAGAAAAAAAGGGAGCCTAAGGGTTTCTTAGTGTGTCTGAAGTAACACATTTTTCTGCCCATTCTCAAAAGCAACAAACAAATTCTTCCTGGCCCTGAATCTGCTGGCTGGGTCCCAGGTTAAAACTACAGTCAGACTCTATGTTGTCATCAGAGCTTAATCTGCTTACTTAAAGACAGAACCCTTTGATTTCAAACATGGGTTTGCTTGCTTCCTCAATAGAGCAAATTAAAATCACAACCCACAGAAAGAAACTGGGATGCCAAGCGGGTTAAGTCACTACAGCAATTTTAACCAGCCATCTGCTCTTGCTTCATATGGGAGCTGTTGCAAATGTTTTCCAACATACTTTGTCAATTAAATTGAAAAGAAAGTCATACTTTCATCAGGGTATGCATTTCTTTAATGTGTCAGATTTGTCTGTAGAAATACATAGAACATTTTGGAATAATATAAATCATATTTACCTGGCTTATGTCACTGGTCCATGCAGCTTTTTCCTGTCTGGATGGAGCTAGCAGTACAACTGTGAATGGTGGGGCATCGGCAGATTCAACCACAATCTTGAAATCTAGATGCCCAAAGACCTGACCAGAGCCTTTTGCTATAAGGTATAAATGAAATGTAATGCATGAAATATTATTTATTGCATACAGATGCAGCTTAACTTTCTATGCATCTAAATAATGTATCTGCCAAAAACATATTAAAAGTATAAACATTAACAGCTAATCACTTCCTTTATTTTACCCTTCCCTCCTCAACCACCCCCACAACTCCCCCACCACCCCCCCACATTAATTGGAAGAAATTTTGTTGACAACAGTCACGGTTTTTATTTATAGGTCTCAATTGGTTGTCTCCAGAAATGCATCTAATTAGCTCTTTACTATTTACAGATCTCACCAACTCTTCCCATTAATCAATCCTGTCCAATTTCCTCTAAGATTTTATGGCTGAAATCATTGGTGTGGTACTGAGCCTAGGTGGGAGCTTTTGAGAATGGCTCCATCTCCACAAGTTCCACCCGCTTCTGATGGCACAACAGCATTGTGGAATTTTTCCCCTGATTGCCTGGACTAGTAATTGGTTATGATATTCTGGGAAGACAATGAGCACTCTCCATCAATAAAAACAAATTCTAAAGGCAAATTTCTCAGCGTGTTAATTTGGAGCACGGTGATGAAGATTCTGCGTGCAGTGGACACCCAACTAATATATTTTGTTAAAAACGTTCAATTGCAATCAGCTTATTGATTTAACCAGGTAAAATTCTTCTAAAATACAGAATGCATTCCACTATTGTAAAAAGCAAATTGAGGAATCATTACAAGCTCAGTATCTACAGCATATCATTAGGATTCATTGTGTACTCACACTCATCTTCACTTGAATCAGGTTCTTCTATTAGGGTGCAGTCTATCAGGGAAATCACACCTCCAGTCTGAAGCAAAGAGGAAAATACTTAAAGATGAAATCTTTTTACAGAGACCCCATTTTGATTGTTTCTGATTTTTTCTAAGTTTAATTTTATAGATTCATGGCACCTATTTATCTCATTTGGTAACAAGGCGGAAGTAAAGGAGAGTGTTTAAAAATGGGCTCATTCTGGTTTTCCATGGCTTTACAGACCATGCTTTTGATGAATCAAGATAAAGAATCTGGTTGAGGCACAACAGTAAATGCCATATTTTCCATTCTGGATTTAGCCTTGACTGTATTTGTGATGCAAACTTCCAACTGTGTTGCTGGCTATCAGATCTGTGAGAATGCTGCATAGCAGCAAAGTGCACCATGTTTTTACCTCTCATACCGCACTCAGATATAACACTATATTAAAATTATAGTGAAAACAGATATAATACTAGATAAAGTCACCTTAGTCTCAGAGGACCTCGTTAGACGAGGCAAGTCTTTCATGTTAACCTCCACCATTGTGGGAATTGAACCCGTGCTGTTTACATCACCCTGCATCGCAAACCAACCCCATAACATTATAGAATCTTCTCAAGGGCAACTAGGGACAAGTGCTCAGTCAGGGACACCCACATGCCATGAGTCAATTAAAGAATGAAGTGACACTTCGCATACCACACAGTCATTATGAGAATTGACAAGCATGGAAACTGATTAAACAAACTAAAACTAAGAAATTGGTAAGAAACTCAGATCTGGCAGCTTCTGTGAAGAGAAAACAGAGTTAATGCTTCGAGTCCAGTGAAATATTCTTTAGAACCTGATTATGTGGCTTAATTCACGTCAAAGCATTTCCCATGGCAATGATGCTATGTGCTGAAGATCGTCCAATTAGATCACCGGTTTGCATTTTTCACTGAAATTGTCAGTTTTTTTTTAAATAAAAAGCCTAGTGGCTATGGCAACAGCAATAAAAGGGTCTTTTAAAGTTTTCCCAATGATCTGCCAATAACCTTCTCAAGGGCATTTAGGGATAAGCAATAAATAATGGTCCAGCCACCAACACCCACATCCACTGAATGAATTAAAAAAACTATTTGATATTCAAGCAAGTAATTTATTTTAATTAAATGCCGATTTTCTATGGACTGAAGGGAGGTATAAATAGTCATGACATTTATCCTGAATGAAAAGTCCTGAAAGAAGAAGAATGTACCTGGAGATGATGCTCTGTGTAATGGGGATGAGAAGTATTGCCCTAGATGCCACTAGAGGGAACTTTCCTTGAAAATAGGTCATTTAAAGGGGAGGCAATGGCCTAGTAGCATTATCGCTGGACTATTAATCCAGAGACACAGGTAATGTTCAAATCCTGCCATGACTGGGTTGCATGATTGAAATTAAATTCATTTTTTTAAAAATCTGGAATTAAGAGTCTAATGCTAACCATGACTCTACTGTGAATTGTTGGGAACAATCCATCTAATTCAGGAAGGATACTGCCATCCTTACTTTGTCTGGCCTAGTTGTGACTCCAGAACCACAGCAATGTGGTTGACTCTTAACTGCTCTCTGGGCAATTAGGGATGGCCAATAAATGCTGGCCTAACCAATGACGCCCACATGAGTGAATAAAAAAAAATGTACCTGGTAGGAGCTAACTGTCAGGGTGACTGTTTCTGGCAAAACTCAGTGAGCCTGGCTATAAATGTGGAATAAGTTCAGAGACTTGAGGAAAAATCCAGGTCAATACTACCCCGAAAATTCCTATACCACATATATGACCCTCTGAATCCCATTCCTTCAATTGTACTGTCATTTGGGTGGATATATGATCATTTAGAAGAAAGGCACATATACAGGATCCAATTTCTGTCCGAGATTTATCTAAAACTTTAATGGAAATTCTGCTCATCCATTGCAGCTACATGACGCAATTCATCCGTAGGATGCACTTCCCAAACTGCAGCAGTGAGCTGATCTTCGGCCACAATGTCATGGAGTGAAATTCAGAGTCAAAAGGAATTAAATCACTGATCAAGGAATGGTCTTCACCCTTTTCTTACTTGAAGCACTCTGCTAGGCACTGTGCCCACCTGTATCAACTTTTAACTAGGCTTTTAAATGCAGGCATAATACTTGTACCCAAACTAAGCATTTCTTATCTAGTAATGCAAATTGGATCCAAGCGCCCCCTCCACCCCACCCCCCACACACACACAATTTCAACTTTTAAGCAGAAAAGGGTGGAAAATGCATGGCAGTCCTATTACCTTTGGAATAAACAAACTTGACCAAAAATTCTTAAGGAGTTTGATAGATGCATCTCCAAAGAGATGTTGCCTTTCTTTAAAAAAAGAACTTAAACCTTTTGCCAAAAGATTACTTTTCTGTTCTGCCTCTGGCCTGTTTCTGTTGACCCCACCTGACCAGCTTTACTTGCTGCATTTACATCTTACAGATTTTGCACCATGGCATTTATTTTGTCAGTTTTAATGTAACCAAAAGCTGAAAGGTTGATCGACAAAGGGTGGTAGTGGACGGAAAATATTCAACATGGTGCTCAGTTACGAGTGGTGTACCACAAGGATCTGTTCTGGGTCCTCTTTGATTTGTGATTTTTGTAAATGATTTGGATGTGGAAGGGTGGATTAGTAAGTTCACGGACGATATGAAGGTGGGTCAAGTTGTGGATAGTGTGGAGGGCTGTTCTAGGTTACAAAGAGACATTGATAGGATGCAGAGCTGGGCTGAGAAGTGGCAGATGGAGTTTAACCCTGAAAAGTGTGAGGTGATTCATTTTGGAAGGACAAACTTGAAAGCAGAATACAGGGTTAACGGAAAGATTCTTGGCAGTGTGGAGGAGCACAGAAATCTTGGGATTCATGTCCACAGTTCCCTGAAAGCTGCCACCCAGGTGGATAGAGTTGTTAAGAAGGCGTATGGTGTGTTAGCTTTCATTAATAGAGGGATTGAGTTCAAGAGCCATGAAGTTATGCTCCAGCTATACAAAACCCTGGTTCGGCCACATCTGGAGTATTGTGTCCAGTTCTGGTCGCCTCATTACAGGAAAGATGTGGAAGCTTTAGAGAGGGTGCAGAGGAGATTTACCAGGATGTTGCCTGGAATGGAGGGAAGGTCTTACGAGGAAAGATTGAGAGAGCTAAGGCTTTTCTCTTTAGAATGACGAAGAATGAGAGGTGACTTGATAGAGGTGTACAAAATGATCAGAGGTATAGATAGAGTAGACAGCCAGAGACTTTTTCCTAGGATGGAGGTAGCTATTATGAGGGGGCATAGTTTTAAAGTGAGTGGAGGTAGATGTAGGGGAGACGTCAGAGGTAGATTCTTTACTCAGAGAGTGGTAGGGGCATTGGAATGCATTTCCGGAGAGGGTAGTGGAGTCGGCCTCATTAAGGGCATTTCAGCGGCTATTAGATAGGCATATGGATGAAAGTATAAGGTAGGGGTGGAGGTTAGATAGACCTTAGGTTTAGGGTAAAAGTTTGGCACAACATCATGGGCCGAAGGGCCTGTACTGTGTGATACTGTTCTATGTTCTATGTTCTATGAAACTCCTGACTGCCCCATTGTGATACAAAATTTCCCTCCACACATGTAAGTGACTGATTTTGTAGATCTCTGAGTAGAAAACGATGTAGAAGTCCAGATACTGGCTATGAAGGAGTTGGAGGTATAACAGTTGAGAAAGGATATAGTTTTGACTGCCACTGGCTGTGTTGTTATTGCCAGGGTAGAGATTGGCCTCCATGGGGACCACTTAATGATCCACCCTCAAAGGGTTTGCAGATGGAAGGGCTTGGTAAATTACTTGGGCAGCTTTCCCACCATCCTCCAAACGGCTCCCAATTGCCCTTAATTAACAGGGGAAAAACAAAGCCTGGGACGGCACTGACACCTTTACCCAAGTTGAGATTCTTCAGTGGCCAATCAATTCCCATTAAAGGGCCACTTCTCATCTAACGTGAATAGTGAGGGTCTGGAGAGGGGAAGATTCAAGATGGCGGCAGAGCAGCAGGGTGCTTGCGGGCTCTTCCGCTCCTGCATGCTTTTGTTTTTTTTTTCTTTTTACTTCTGTGCTTTTTCTTTCATTTTTTTTCTTTCAGTTTTTCTTTTCTTTGGAGCCTTTTGCAGCAGGTTAGTTGGCGACATCAGCAGGGCAGCTAGAGAGAGCCATGCACAGAATGGCAGCTGCCCCCCCACACACCCCCTCCCACCCCCAGTGGTTAGAGGCGGTGGTGGACACGGTGGCAGCAGGGGTTGGCAGTGGCAATGGGAGCCAGCAGCAGAGTTTTCAAGCTGGTGGCACCGGCAAGGTGACATCTTGGAGGAGGACAGCAGGAACGGGACACTTGGCGAGACGGCAGTGGTGGCCTGGTCTGGCAGCGGCACCGGGGATTCCTGGTTGCAGTAGGCGCAGAGTGGGGTCTCCTGGCTGCTGGCCGAGTGTGGGTTCAGCACAGGACCCGGTATCGACATCGCCGGTGGTGATGTTGGCGAAGTGGACCCATCCGTGAACAGAAGGTGCCTAAAGAGTGGTGACTCAAATGTTGGTGAATCTGGTGCAGGTGTCTTGGGTGAGCCAGCTCAGGAATCAGGGCTGTCTTTCAGTTATATCTTTTTATCCTTAGACTATTCAAAATGGCGCCAGATCGTGGCAACTGTTGAAGCTTTTCACTGTATTTTACTGTATTATTCACTGTAAAATGCAAGAGACGATAAATAAATCAATCATCATAATCAGCAAGGTGTGCTGCTCAGAGCTTGGATGGGAGAGGGGAGAGGGAGGAAGGAGGATGGGGGAAGAGGAGGAGGAGGATGAAAAGGGAGGGATGTCCTTCTCATCACCCATGACAACCAGCATTGGCGAAGACCAAGCCCCACATCATTACAGGGTTAACACAGCTCCGCAGTGGGTCCGTTTAGGCATCACCAATTAGGTCAACCGGGATTTGCAAATACATTTGGTGAGATTATGGTGAGTGCAATCTTCCTTTCCTGGCATTCTTTGACATTATTTGTCCATATAACATTGCCTGCAGCCAAAAATACCCTTTGAAAAAATAGGTTTGTGGTTTTTAAGGGTAGAGGTGCCCTCAGAGGCAATGATGAAATTAAAAACTAAGGCTTATCAAAACAAATGAGGCCGCTTGGATTAGATTAAACACCTCCTGAGAATTACTTTGAACAACATATAGAGTTGGTATGGTACACACTGATAAGTTTGTTCTCAATCTCCAAAATAGAGAAATGTTCGATTTAAGTAGAGAATACAGTTTTAATGTTGTTTGAAATAAACATATCTCTAATTGTTCCCCCTATTTAGATCAAGAAAAACATTAAATGAGAAATTGAAAAGTGTTTCACTAGCTAGGTATGTGTTTGTACAGCCCAATTTTTTCTCCAAGCTTTTTAAATATTAATTTATGCCCAGTCTGTATGCTTGAGGGACATTACTGGATGCATTAAGAGTTAATGAGAAGTGAAGGTCACCTTCAAGAGATGCAGTTTTCCTCCCGAACTTCTTGTGCAGATTAAGAAATGTTTTGTGAACAAGAAACACTGTCTCTCTCCTTCTTTCTTCAAAGAAAGGGAACCTAAACGAACCTTGGCAAGCTTTCCTCTCTCCACTGAAGGGAGCTGTATGAGGGAACCTGAAATGTCAAAAGAATTCAGATCAGTTGCTATACTGGGGAAGAATATTGAAAAGGACGAGTGTATTGAATTTATTACTTGTGCAGATCAGTGTTCAAATGAGAAAACAAAGTCAAGGGAAAAGAAAATAATGCAACTGTTTGATTTGTTAAAATGATCCAATGACCAGTTAATATTAGATGTTAAACAATCTTGTGTTGGGTTAGCTGTATTCAGGATGACACATCAAGTCAATTCACCATAGTCTTACCAGACCATAGGGCTGCTCTTACATTAGAAAGAGTCTACTGGTAGTGATTTAACCTGAGAGCAACCACACCTCAGGCAAGAGGACAGGTTGAGAAGGAGAGTCCTTTCATGGTAACCTCAGCCAGTGTGTGGATTGAACCTATGCTATTGGCTTCACACACCAACTGTCCAGCTAACTGAGTTAAACCAACACGCAGGATGACACATAACTACCACCAGAGGGTAAATTTTGAAGAAAATACTTACCTAATAATGGAGGCAAAAGGAACTGTTTGCTTTGCTCTACTACAGAGCCATAGGCTGTGCCAACTCCTGCTTACCCCCTCTCCTTGTGATCACCTTCCCCTACCACCTCATTACACCACATATTGAACACTACCCTCATCACAGCACCTACCTCAACAATGCTAATCTATTGCCAAGCTGCCTACAAATAGCCAGAATAATTCAGTTGCTCACCATTCTTATTTAAATGAAACCTGAGGCTCACCTAATTGTTCCTTGCACCCAGCTCAAGCTGGTATGCCAGCGTTGATACCATTTGTGGTTTTTGCTAGTCCATATAGTATTTATAACACTATCTATAATGTCATGATATCACAGACTTGCTCATGTAGTCTAGGTTCTGTACTGCTGATTTTACTGTAGCTGACTGACCACACTGACTTCATTATACAGAGAGATGACTGAAGTTAAGGTAGGCACCTTTATACCAAAAACTCACATGTCATGATGTTATGTAACTGTCTTAAAGGTGTCTGATGGTTTGGGATCTGTGCCATAATAACACTAACGAGTTTTTAGCTCACTTAATGCTAAGAATTGGAGACATCAAGGACACCAGTCAATTCTGATTTTTTTAAAATTCATTTGTAGGATGTGGGCATCACAGGCTAGGCCAGCATTTATTGCCCAGAGGGCAGATAAGAGTCAACCACATGTAGACCAGACAAGGATGGTAGATTCCCTCCCAAAGGACATTAGTGAACCAGATGAGTTTTTCCCCAACAATCAACATCAGTTTCATGGTCATCATTAGACTCTTAATTCCACTATCTGCCATTGTGGGATTTGAACCTGGGCCCCCAAGATCATTACTGGGGTCACTGGATTAATAGTCTAGTGATAATACCACTAGGCCACTGCCTCTCTCCTACATTTTGTTTCTTCTTTTTCTTTACTTTTCCATTTGTAAGAGGTTTTTACTACATGCACTTTTTGTAACTCATCTTCCTTCAATTGTACTGGAAGTGCAATTTGTTCAAATCTAAATTCTGGTTGATATCGAACTGTTTCTGAATCAGGACAACATGGAGGCCTTTTAACAAAAACTGTAAACTATCCCTCCCACATACACTTACATTATTCATTCAAATTTGACAAACATCTGACAATGACACTAAAACAAAAATACCAAAAATAAATACTAGACTTAGGAGAGATGTTAATTCCCTTGTTCTTCTGAAAATACTATACTATCACAGTAACCTCAAAGAAACAGCTGTGAAATCTGCTGCGGTTTACTGAAATCCCTGAAGGCTCATCTAAGAAATCCCATACAGAGACAAACCATTTTGGGGATACAAGCTGTGTCGAGTCCCTACCGAGCAATTTCTTACCATTTTCCCTCCTTCTGTAAAGTCACGTACACAACCCTACCTCTACACTCACCTGATGCTAAGTCACTGTGACTGTACTGCTTCCAAAATATGCAGAACTCAGTAATCTCCTGATACTGTTCATTGTCGCATGCCTGCATAATGCTGCAAACTGATATCAATGTCAACCCATTCCCCCAGTAGACCATATGAACAACTACAGAACTGAGTCTGTAAAGCTGCAATGACTGTAATAAGACTAGGATAATAAATGCCATTCTTTCACTGTACAACTTTAAATGTTCTGCTGCAGGAACCACTGGACTGAAGGGTAATCATCTTTGGAGCAGAGTAGTATTCCTCCCTGATCAGTAGCACAAGAAAAACTTTAATGGATAGAGAAAAATAATCCTTACTGTGGGAAGTTGGGAGCAGGTGAAGGTGAATTTTGCTGCTCTCTAAACATTTGCCAACGTAAGTAATCACGCTTTGTTTCATTATATATCTTTTCCATATAAAACAATTTTGCAGCCCTTCACTGTAAGATTGGCAAATAATTCACCTTTAATTAGTGCCCTTTGGCTCACGACCTCTTCACCAATGGAAACAGTTTCTCCTTATCTATTCCTCCCAGACCCCTCATGATTTTAAACTTCTCTATCAAATCTCCTCTTAACCTTCCCTTCTCTGAGGAGAATAGTCCGAGCTCCACCAATTTAACTGGAGTCCGTCATCTCTGAAGCCATCCTCACAAGCGTTTCTATGTCATCACCGAAAAATAAAATATGGAACCAAAAAATGGTACTCTGAAGAAGAATCATATTGGACCCATTGTATTAAATATTAAATCTGTCTTCACAAATACTGCAAGATAGATGAAGTACCCTTACCTTGTCGTACAAATGTCTGACTTGCATCCAACAATATGTCACATCCTTCCACAATTGTTCGTTCTATTGCAAGATTTTTCCTAATATTTTCTGTGTCACTCACTTCATCGTGCATTACCCTGAATAGGGACAACAGTATAGTCAGTAGACAATTTATAGCATTTCATCGCTCTTGCTGTACAGAAAGTTAGTCACAGCGAATTATTGTAATTAACTGTATACATATAGGGAGAATTAATATGAATGAAGGTCACTTAGCTAGGGGTGAGACTTAGTCAAGAGTATGCTTCATTATTATAAAGTATGTGTCTATAATTATTAAGCTCTGGCAGATGTTTCAACGCCATTCTAATAATAAGTGAATAAAGCTTCATAAACTACTTAAGACTAAGGTTTTGGAGTAGATTTGTAGCTTGGGTTGTGGATGTTGAGGTTGGTTGGCTCGCCGAGCTGGTTTGTTGTTCCACAGACGTTTCATTACCATGCTGGGTAACATCCTCAGTGCAGCCTCCGATGAAGCCTCGGTGTGTTTTCCTGCCTGGTTTTTAAACTCTGGAGTCCGTTGAGCTGGATTGCCTCACTTCCAGTTTTCTTTCGTAGTGGAGTGTATATGGGATTGAGTTCTATGTGTTTATTGATGGCTTTCTTCGTAGAGTGCCAGGCTTCTAGGAATTCCTGTGTCTATCTCTGCTTAGCCTGTCCCAGGATTTTGGTGCTGTCTCAGTCGAATTGGTGGTACTCCTTATCCATGTGGATTGAGATGAGTGAGTATTGGTGGTCGTGTCTTTTTGTAGCCAGTTGGTGTTCGTGTGCCCCTGGGACCCCTGTATCCTAGGACAAGCTAAGCAGAGACAGGCACAGGAATTCCTAGAAGCCTGGCACTCTACGAATAAAGCCATTAACAAACACATAGCACTCGACCCCATATACACTCTACTACAAAGGAAACCCGGAAGCGAGGCAATCCAACTCAATGGACCCCAGAGTTTAAAAACCAGGCGGGAAAACACACTGACCCTTCATCGGAGGCTGCACTGATGACGTCACCCAGCATGGTAACGAAACGTCTGCAAAACAACAAACCAGCTCGGCGAGCCAACCAACCTCAATACTTAAGACTAACTTAATGACTTCAGATCAGTTTCATAATCCTAAATTATTTAACAATCACATTCTTGTCTATTCTAGGTGAAACAAATGACTAACTATACCATGCTGCCGGTGCCATGTGCCAATATTATAATTGATAATTTAAATTAAGTTGTGTAAGTAAGAAAGCAAAACGTTCCCTGTTTTAATTTTGTTCTAAGTATACAATATACATTAATGTGATTTATACAATTTTGTTCTAGTTTTTAACACACATGGTCATGAGGGGGTTGAAATTAGTCTTCAGTGGTAACAGAAAATAGAGAAATGATGATTCAACAGAATAGAAAATCGTGCAAGTTGGAAAATGGGCTGCCAATTCATTATCATTCATTTCACACCTCTGTCATGCATCAATTTTATGCCCAGTTTAAAACTGATTTTACATAGCATTCTGAACTATGCGGTATTGTGGCTGACTAGAACACTACAAGCTGTCTGTGATAAATGCACCAATGCTCTGCAGGCTTTCGTAAACTTCCTTTTGTCCATTATTTTAAATAGACAATAACCTATTTTCAAGCATTTGTTCTGATATTGTATTGCAATTTCATTGCAGCCACATACGTAAGTTGTCTTTAACTCTGTGTCACCTTCATTTCTCAGTCTCCATGTGAACATTTTGAGAAATATGCTTCCTTAGTCTCAATACATATATCTTTTGTTTTAATATATTAAGTGAAGCATCTGAATTAATTATTGGAAATTCAAATTACGCACCCTACTATTCACTTATGTATATAATGCAATGTTTCAGTATAAAGGCCCATTAGAGTTCACTTCAATAGCAACTTTGGAATAGCAAACAGTCAATAAATATATATTTATATGCATGGACTATGTGAAAAATTAGAAAATATGGAACCTTTTGGACACTTTTCAGATTGAAAAGGCTTTTTCCAATGTGGTTTCTTTCAAAATAAATAATACGGTGCTCTGTTGTTTACCTACGGTTTACAGAAAGTCAAATGACTTTAAACAAAGGTAATTGAAACTTTTAAGGAGATAAAAGAAGTGTTTATGGCCTTTAATTGCTGGAAATCATGGCTGTGGAAAGAACTATGGGGGCTTGTGTGCTGATAATTTCCTTGTAGCCTTGTCTGTATTTTGAGTTATAGAGCCATACAGCACAGAAACAAGCCATACAGAATAGAAACAGATCTTTCAGCCTGCTATGTCTGTCCTGTTCAACAAACACCAAACTACACTAATCCCATTTATCTGCATTTGCTCCATAGGCTACAATGCCCTACCGTTTTAAGTCTTCATTCAGATGCTTCTTAAATGTTGGGAGAGTACCAACCTCCACCACCCTCTCAGGCAATATGTTTCATTTATCTACCACCATCTGGGTGAACAATCTTTCCTCGGATCTCCTTTAAACCATTTACTCCTCACTTTAAAAAAAAACAGCCTATCCAGTCTCTCCTCATAACTGAGACATTTCCTCCTGGTGAATCTCCTCTGCAGCTTCCCCAGTGCAATCATGACCTTCCGATAGTGTGGTGACCAGGACTGCATACAGTATTCCATCTGTGGCCTAACCAATGTTTTATAAAGTTGTAACAAGACTTCCTTGCTCCAATATTCTACACCTCAACTAATGAAGACAAGCAGCCATATGCCTTCTTCACCACCCTGTCTACCTATGTTGATGCCATCAGGAATCGACGGACTTGTACACCAAGGTCCCATTATCCCCCCTACTCTACCGTATTCCCTGCTCACAATGTGGTCTACTCTAAATTGGGGAAACGAAGCGTAGACTGGGTGACCACTTCACAGAACATCTACGTTCTGCTCGTAAAAAAGACCCTGCACTGCCTGTTGCCTGTCACTTTAACACACCATCCTGTTCCCTGACCAACATCTCTGTCTCTGGCTTGCTGCAGTGTTCTAGTGAAACTCAACGCAAGCTGGAAGAACAGCACCTCATTTTCTGCTTGGGGACCCTGCAGCCCTCCGGCCTCAATATTGAGTTCAATAATTTTAGGGCCTAAACTCTCCCATGTCCCAGCCCCCTACCCCACACACCAGGCCTTGTTACCACCTGTTGTTACTCACTAATAGTCCCTATTAACAACTATTCACCCTCCCAGCCTGATCATTATCAACTCTTTTCTCTCTCTTTCGGCTCTATCCTATCATTTAATCCCCACCCCATCCCCTTCCCTTTTATCTGCATATAAACTGATGTTTTCCCAGCCACCTTCAGTTCTGAGGAAGGGTCACCGACCCGAAACATTAACTCTGTTTTTTTCCTTCACAGATGCTGTCAGACCTGCTGAGCTTTTCCAGTAACTTTGTTTTTGTTCCTGATTTACAGCATCCGCAGTTCTTTCGGTTTTTATTAAGGTCCCACTATTCCTCAGTTCTCCCTAGGGACCCACCAGACATTGTGTATATCCTTCCCTTCTTGGGCCAAAATGCATCACCTTGCACTTATCAGGATTAAATTCCATCTGTCATTGCTCTGCCCAGTTCACCAGCTGATCAATTTCAGACTGTGTCCTGAGACCATCCTCCTCACTACCAACACACCCGATTTTTGCAAACCCAACATCTGCAAACTTATTAATTAAACTTTCTACATTCACATCCATGTTGTTAATAAACGGAACAAACAGTAAGGGTCATAGCACCAATCCCTGTGGTACACTGCAGGTCACAGGCTTCCAAACACAAAACCAATCTTTGCCTCCTATTTACAAGCTAATTTGATTTCTAGGCTCACAGATATAGATGAACAGTAAGGAAGGAAGCCTCAGGAAATACAATTTTTTTTTTCAGTAGAATTTCTTGAGAACCTGATGAAATTGCCAAATATCTGAATTTATGAATGTCTTATAAACTCTAAAAAGCTGAATGATTATCTCTTTCCAAAGCCTACAAGCAGTGGCTACCTTATTTCCATCCTGTCTTTTCCTAAGAATCTAGACAGTGCCAATTCCTGACATAAAAGTCAAAGAGGTACCTGGTGGCATCAGCTTGCCACCTGCTTCTTTCAGACTTTATCCAACTGTATCTACATCACTCCACCACCCTCCATCCACAACAAGTGACTAACAGTAAACCATCATCATTTCTGCTCTAGGACTAATGCACACAATACTGTAGCCTTCAGGACTTTATTTTGCAGTTCAGGGTTATCTATGACTTGCATGCTTCTGCCATGTTATTTTGTGTGCATGCATCTATGCAGGATGCATCTGATAACTTTTTGTTTCAATTCTTAGCACTCACTCACTTTGTGCAGCCAGCCTCTGGAGTTTGCATTGCATTTTAGTGCTTACTGAGAGGCAGTAACTTGTCACAATTCAGAAAACTGAGCAGTCAAGCAGGTAGACATGTTGCTGTACAGCACTGTGCTACAACAAAGAAATTCCTACAGCATGTGCCAGCAGTTAACATGGTAAACAGTATGAGAATACTATGGCTTTGAGAGGTTATTTTGACCTTTTGTTTTGAAAGAGGTTTTAGGGCAGAGGCACCCAGCAGTCTAGTAGAGCCACTATAGTAAAGAGCTTGTGAGGCCTTTGATTTTTTTCTAAAGTTGGAACAATAGAAGCAGCCTGAAGGGGTGTGGTCAGGCTCCCACAGAACCAGGATTTTCAGTTTAGGTTTTTTAGCTTTTCAGTAGCAGCAGGTGCTCAGGTGAGGCCATGGCCTAGTGGTATTCTTGCTGGACTGTTAATCCAGAGACCCAGGTAATGTTCTGGGAACCTGGGTTCAAATCCTCCCATGGCAGATGGTGGAATTTGAATTCAATAAAAAAAATCTGGAATTAAGAGTCTAATGATGACCATGAATCCATTGCTGAATGTCAGAAAAACCCATCTCATTCACTAATGCTTTTTAGGGAAGGAAACTGCCATCCTTACCTGGTCTGGCCTCCAGACCCAAGGCAATGTGGTTGACTCTTAACTAAAAATAAGTTACAGACAGGCAATAAACGCTGCCTGGCCAGTGATGCCCTCATAAAGAAGTTAAAAGCTGGGGGGTTTCTTCCTGCTGCTGGAGTTGCATGTAAGACAATCAGTTTTCTGAATTTGCCTTTTGCCAAGTGTGTGTTTATGGGATGTTACTATATTAAACAGTTACTGTTTAGTCGCTAACTAATCTACTATTTTGTTAAGTTTTTCAATAGAGTTAACAGCTAAGCCAATTTTTTTTTGTTGTATTTTAACTGGGGTGAATGAAAAAAGTGGGGTTTTCCTTCAAATCTTGACCAATCAAATTGCATCTAGAATGCAGCACCTTACATTTACCTTTAAAATAAGAAAAAGTTAAGGTCTATCTTCTTAATATATTTTGAAGGTGTCTGGTCTGATCCATAACAACACACTACATGTGCTTCAACCAAATGGCCATGTGTGTAAGTCAAAAGGAACCCGAAGGAGTACTGGCAGTCAGGGAGGACCACCACAGTCAACCTAGGGACTCATCCGATTCCAGTCTAAGGAGTTAGTCACGGTCAGTCCTGCAGGTCAGGTACAAACTGTTTGAGGATTAAGATACATCAGACAGGGTGATGTGGAGATGTCAGTTTGGGGTGTTCGGCAAATTATTCAAAGTGAAACAAAGTGAGAGACTGATTACGATGGAGTTGGATGGGAGAACAGGTAGGGGTGATACATGAGCAGGTGTGGTGGCGAGATGTCCCCAGGGAGTGAGTGGCAAGTGCAGAGGGCAGGAAGGTTAGTCCTTTAGGATGATGAGCTCAGTGAGAGCCATTGAGTGGACATGCTGCATGCAGTAGCGAGAGTCACGATGGAGGAAAAGCAGGACCAGGCTATTGAGTTGAACAATCAGCCATGATCATAATGAATGTCACAGCAGACTCCAAGGGCCAAATGACCTAATCTTGCTCCTTTCTTAAATGTGTATACAGTAAAGTCCAATAGCCTTGGTGAAATTAGTGTACCGTGACAGAATTAGTGGGAGCAATGACCCTGTGAATGTGAGGTAGCAACAAGAAGATAGCAGGACTTACCCTTGCGGTGCTCACAAGATCATTAACCTTCTCCCTGAACAGCTGTGCATTGGATTTCACCCAGCTCACTTCACTAATCAAGGTTTCTTTCTCATTCCAGGCTGGCCTGGCTTTCTTTGGCAATCAGCATAAAAAAGTACTGCCCTCCTTTCCACTACACCATCTACCAGCACCTCCAGGTCCCTGTCAGTGAACCAAGGGGCTAACTTGCCTTTCTGGACCATTCCCTTGAGGTTAACAGTGCAAGACCACAGTGGTGTGAAGCTGGTGTTGATATCTGATGCAGTGGTGATAATGTCACAAAGTTCTGGTAGCAGTGAACATTTCAACCTATCCTACATGATTCCAGGAGACAGAGACCAAAGAGACTGGCTGCATATTTAATAAGACGAAGAACAGAAGACTGTTTAAGAAAAGTTACTATGAGCCGTGGTGAACTGGGTACCCACGAATCTCACTTGAAAAATTACTTTGCCACAAAATGGGAAAATTCAGCCCTATGACTATAAGAGAGTCTTTTATACTTTGGAAAGGAGGCTCTATATCTTCGAGAAAAGTTAGATGGCAGACTGAAAAGTATACAGAAGACTTTTTATTGGAAAACCCAACATGACTTATGAAAATTTCCAAAAAGACCTGACTACATTGTAAATTCTACCAGCTTTTAATTAGAAAATAGACTGCTGAACATTCCAGACAGACCTCAGGAAAATCACCTTTAAGCACTGACAATTTAAATTTTGTTTTGATTGGTATTGGAAAATTAATCATTACAACTTCATATTCAAAGAAATTGGTCCACATGAAACATCAAAAGCCAGCTATTTGACTTGCTTTTAAAGTTCGCAGCATTAGTATAAGAGGGAAGTAAAGATGAGATTTAAAAAGGTTTTACACAAATGAATTTAATGGAATAATAATGCATCACAAGCCCTAAAAAGGGGCACTTTTTTGATGATGATATGGAAACAATTGAGTGTCATCTCATCGTTTATTAAAGAAATGATAATGGTGTCCTGAGTTACAGACACTTGTATTTGGGATTTTGATGTAAATTATAAGTGTAGTTACAAATAACTGCTCCAAGTAAGTAATTAAGACTCCATAAATCTAACACACACCTCATATTTATTGCTCATCACTCCCAGAATCAAACTTACAGTTGAAATTTCATATTTTACTCTGACAATGTGAACAGAATTATAAATAAAATTACTTTAGATAAAACTTAGCATGGTTTAAAAAGTCCTTGTTTTAACTTTATGCTTGTTAAATTATTTAGAAAATATGTACTTTAAACAATATTGGAATTGATGTTGTGTTCTCTAGGGCCCTCATGTGGCTTATGTTAGACTCCACATGGGTACCTCTGAAAGCTGTCATTATACGGGCTCAAAAACAAAGTTGCTGGAAAAGCTCAGCAGGTCTGGCAGTATCTGTGAAGGAATCTGTGAAGGAGAAAACAGAGTTAATGTTTCCAGAGGAAGGGTCACCGGACCCGAAACGTTAACTCTGTTTTCTCCTTCACAGATGCTGCCAGACCTGCTGAGCTTTTCCAGCAACTTCATTTTTGTTCCTGATTTACAGCATCCGCAGTTCTTTCAGTTTTTATTCATTATACGGGCTGTTCATTCTTGTTTGTTTTATTCTGCAGACTTGTTGGGGCGATGGTGCACAGTATCAGGGCTTATCAGAGCTTGAAGTGATTCTGAAATATGGTGGTTATGCTGATGTAATGGAGTGCTCTTCCTAGAGAATGAGTTATTTTCCAACAAGATACATTAGTGACATATTTATAAAAGCAAAAATACTGCAGATGATAGAAATCTGAAGGAAAAACTGGAGAATCTCAGTGGTCTGACAGCATCTGTAGAGAGAGAAACCGAGTTAATATTTCAAATCCAGTATGATTCTTCTCCGAACTAGACTTCTAAAGAAGAATCATATTAGACTCAGAATGGTAACTCTGTTTCTCTCTCCACAGATGCTGCCAAACTCGGTGGGTCACAATTTTATCCTGGAACAAAAAATGAACATGGGGAAGAGTTGAGAGGTGGGCCATTTTAAATCGCTGAGCTTAATTAATATAATCCATGTCTAGCTCAGGTCTATAGCCAGCAGTGAGATAAGTGAACTAATGGCCAGCACCATGGATCCTCAGGAATGGTCCTGGGCAGTCTGGCATAATTGTGGTCGAGGAAAGAGTGGAGTCTGTACACTCGACAGGGGAGGTACATCACTTCCTTGTGGTGCCTGGAGGAGCACCATACTGATTTCTCCATCCATTGAAAGTTAAGTCAATTGGAGCATCAGATGAAGCATTTAAGAGTGCATCCTGGCTGTTCACAGTCGCCTGGACATTCTGAATGCTATCTTATGCAGAATGATATAAACCTAATATTTTGAGTCAGTAGCTAACTGGAGTCTAGTAAAATGTTAGGGTTGTGGATCGTCCACGAGATGGAGGATAGAGAAATGGGACATCAAGTGGGTGGCTGCTCAAAGTGCCCCCACTTCTGATTCATCACCCCTACAACATGAGACTCCTGCACGCTGCCTACTGTCCTGATGACCACAGCTGTCCGTACAAGGGTGTGCGTGAGTCAGAATCTAGCAGAGCCAAAGGGCTTCAAAACCAATGAGGAGTCAGTCATTAGCATCCGGGCAGTCAGAGGATAGAATGTGAACAGCCTGAGCTGGGTTTTAAATAGCAAGGGAACACACTACAGGAAAAGCTGGACACGGATAAAGAAGGAGTTGTAGTTTCACAAGGGCATTCAAATGGACATTTAACCCATTACATTGCCGTTCAATTTTTCCGTACTATGAAAGTTATTTGTTTGCTCCATTTCCTTAGTTGTCCATTTTTGCCTTCTGCCTGGAAACTGGAAGAACGTTAACATTGGAGCTGAATAAAATGAGCAATGGGAGCCCCTGACCGTAATGAATGGTTGATCATGCTGAGGGCAATGAGGCTGTACTTCAGAATTTGTGCACTCCATGAACTATACCCAAATCTCAGCCGATTATGCAGTTGCTAGTGCAGCAGCCATATTGTGCTCTTTCACTTCCAGCTGTTGCTCCTTCTCCAAAATTAGCACTCACCACCTTCCTCCTCCTCCTAGAACCCCAGTCTTCACTGCTATGTTGTGCAAGGTGTCAGAAGAGCACTACCATCCTGGATACCCTGGCTAGTATATACTAAAACATACCCCAGATTTGCCCAGGCACCTGAAGCACATCTTCAGCCTCCTGACCACTTGCTTTACCCTAACTCTGATGGTCAACTGGATTCAATTATACCTTTCCTAGGCATCAGCTTCTCACAGGGGGAGGAGGGAGGGTCATCAGCCACAACTTAGGAGGGCAGTTATTGTCTCCAAGGAGCCGCTTTGAGATATGACAATCACAGGAACACTTGACTGGTCTGGGAAGCTTGGTGGGAATCTTTTGGGCAGTTGTAGACAAGGTACACATCCATGGAGCGGAAACACCTTCTGTTGATGAAGATTCCAGGATGATCCAGGGCTCCCTCAATCATCACCGAACTCCCTGGCAATGTCCTGAACATGCGGGAAGACAGCCAGCACAGAAAAGCCTAGCACACATTTATTCTGACTGGCTTCATTGGTTGAGGAGTGCACATAATGTCTAGCCTTTTGCAACATGTCTTGGTCACTATGGGATGCACAGGCGGGCTGCCGATCACAAGATGCTGTAACTACCACCAGCAGATCCAGAAGAAGAAACAAAGGATGTGGCTGGTGGTTAAGCAGAAAAGCTCCTTATCTTGTTCCCAATCTAAAGTCCGAGTGAAAACTGTACAAACAGCTCCCATGCTGAACCAAAGTTTGATAGCTGAAAAGGGCAGATTAAAGGTAATAAATAAAAACAGAAACTGCTGGAAAGGCTCAGCAGGTCTGGCAGCATCTGCGGAGTACTCTGATTTCTGAACTTTTCCAGCAATTTCTGTTTTTGTTTCTGATTTCCAGCATCCGCAGTCCTCTTGGTTTTTATTCAAGATAATAAACTCTGAAGTAACAGAAATTACTTCTAATGAAGTGGAAATAACTTCCAGACCATTGAAAGATTATTCTCATTACAAGCCCTGTGAGTGAAAACCTATTCTCCAGGCAAAGGAGCAGATGTGAAGCCTCTGTTTTCAAGAGATTTCCTACCCATCACTTGTTCAGTTCCCTCAAATCCCATCGATTTCTTGGGCGATTTTCACAAAGCCCACACTCCCATGGTTAAAGCTCAACTCCTGAATTAAAACACTTCTTAAAGAGCATTTAAGTATCCTAATTACAAACCAATTAGTCACTCAGTGGTTTCTCACATGTCACAGAATATGCTCAGGTCAGTGTTTGCTGTCTGCTCTCCGATACTCTGGCACTTTAAGCCCTTTTGCCTGCCCACTGCAAGCCTGCTTACATTTTGGATTATCTTCACTTGGACACCTTCTACACTATGGTTCCAACACTTATTTTGTGGTCAGTAATTGTTAATTAGAGCAACACTTATTCCATGCTTCTCTCTGTAGGATTATAAATGTTCCATTCATTTGCATCCGCTTCTGCATCAAATCAGAAACTAGTTGCTTTTGTTCCCGGAAATTAAACATTAGATTTTCTGCTTGAAAAGAACTCGGGCATAACTTTTGTGTGGTGACAACTCCATTTGCCTTAGACCTTACCAAATTTTTAAATGTTCGACAATTGTGGTGAGCTAGCCTTAAACAAACAACGTTCTGTAGACCTGCTGCATTTCTACATTGCTGCTATCAATCTGATGAATCGTTTCAAATATTTTTCAATTTTGTCCCAAGGAGTGTGCAACAAATCATGCATATTAAATGTGGCACAACTAACAGGAAATAAAGCTGCTGATGTATGTTATTATAATACCACTAACTACATATAACCAGTCGTGTTATATATCCTCAGTCATTTCTGGCAGGAAATCCTGGAATGGTAGGGCCAGCAGAATCTTTACTTCAAATTCTGAAGTTGACTGAGTCACTACCATATGGCAGGAGGAAGGGGTAAGGAAAGAATAAGCAATCTATGCATTTCTTCTGTTAACTTTAAACAGTCTTTACTACATGGGAAATCCCAGCTCCCAATGTTAGATCCATTACTTTATCTGTCATCTGCCAGAATCATTAACAACCATTCTGGAATAATTAATCAGCTCATTTCAATACTTAATGAATGTACTGGCTAACCAATAAGACTGGAATATTAATAAGAACACAGGAATACATAATGAGTGCACTGAAATAACTAATCAGTGAATTCAAATAATTAGCAGAAGCACTAGAATGGTTAATAGACATCAATGGTTTGATCAAAATGGCTGTGGTTCACAGCGGTAGTATGGTTCAAATCCAATAGGGCCACCATATGGGTGACAGTGCGCCAATTGCTTGTTATCTAATCCATCAATTCTTCCCTTAAAATCAATGGAAATAAAGAGTGTGATACATAACAGGCAGTTGTCCACCAATCACTTGTTGTATGCCTCCAACAAGATTGAATTTGACCTCCAATTAATTGAAGTTGGGAACCAGTTCCATCCTCAAAATTCATAAATCAACTTAGGCAGGTTCTCATTTGTTTACTCTGGGGTTAAGGGTGAACATCTACCAAATGCAGTTTTAAAATGTGCAAATACTAACCTACCTTGAAAGGTCTTCCAGTTTCGATTTTGCGAATTCCAGGCTTTTTCTTTCCACATGCTCATACGGTGTGTGCGCCAGGAGTTCATGCAGTGTGATTATATATCGCGGGATCTAAAATTGTTCAACAGTGAAAGGTAAAGTTGGCAAGAAAGCAAATACAACATCATCCTTAACAACACATGTTTAGATTCAGCTATAAGCAGTCTTCATGGGCTCAGGACCAATGATTTACCATGATAGGGAATTGTGTATCAAATCATCTGAACTTGTTGCAACCAATACATGTCTCAGAGACACTGTTTGAGGTAGTGTGAATAACAATGATGCTGGGCCCTGCTATTACTGCTTTGAATGCCAGCTGATAATAATTTTCATTTTTAATTTTGTCTTCAGAGTTATTCAAGCATGCTCCTGATTACAATTATTACTAATTTCTATTCGAGGAAAATGCATTCTGCCCAGAAGAGAATGATGGGATAAATTATAATGGAAAACATTATGCTAGACTCAGGGACAGATGTCAGAACAAGGCCCAAAAGTTGGTGCCAAAATTATGGGGAAGCAAATAGTGATCACCATTATTTAAGAATGAATTTCCCCAACATCTTAAACTGAAGCAATCAGATACAGAAACCCAAAAGTCAGAGAAGTTTTATTTCTCCATTACTTTTGTCAAAATAGTACATCACTGCTTCACTGTCTACCTTAGTACAGCCCAAAGTCAGTGTACTTGTACATTTCATACAAAGATGCTACAGAAAATCAAGACAGGTTGGTTTATGTTTGAGTAATCTTTTAATTGTGTGATTAATGTTAATTAATGTCAGCTGGCCTCTCTGTCACTGAAATTAACCATTAGAAATATGGTGTGCTTTTCATTCAGGTTTTATTCATTGGAGGTGTTTTTACAATTATTAATATTCTTTTCTTTGTTCTATTTCTTCCATTCTCTTAATAAAGACACACAATCATACAGCATGGAAACAGACCTGTCAGTCCAACCAGTCCAAGCTGACCATGTACCCAAACTAAACTCGTCCCACCTGCCTGCGCTTGGCCCATATCCCTCCAAATATTTCATATTCATGAATCTATCAAAGTATCTTTGAAATGTTGTAACTGTACCTGCAGCCATCCCTTCCTATTGCAGTTCATTCCACAAACAACTCTGTGTGTAAAAAAGTTGCCCCTCATGTTTGTTTTTAATTCTTTCTCCTCTCACCTTAAAAATATGACCCTTATTTGAACTCCCCCACCCTAGGGAGTCTTTTCCATCCACTCTTATATCTCAAACCATCTATTCCCGGTGACATTTTGGTCAATCTTTTCTGAACCCGCTTCAGTTTAGTACTATTCTTCCTACAACAGGCTGAACAGAACTGCAATCAGTACTCCAGAAGAGGCCTCACCAACGTCCTATATAACTTCAACATGATGTCATAACTTCTACACTCAAAGGTCTGAGCAATGAAGGCAAGCATACCTTCTTAACCACCTTATCTACCGGTGATGCAAATTTCGAAGAATTATATACCCGAACTCCTAGGGATCTCTGTTCTACAACACTACCCAGGGCCTGATAGCTAATTGTATAAGTCCTGTTCTTGTTTGTATTACCAAAATGCAATACCTCACATATATCCAAATTAAACTCCATCTGTCATTCCTCAACCCATTGACCCAATTGATCAAGATTTCTTTGTAATCTTAGATAATCTTCGTCATTGTCCACTATACCACCAATTGTGGTGTCATCTGCAAACTTACTAACCATGTCTCCTATATTCTCATCCAATGACAAACAAAAGTGGACCCAGTGCCGTTCCCAGTGGAACATCGCTGGTCACAGGCCTCCAGTTCGAAAAGCAACCCTGCACCACTACCCTCTGTTTCCTGCCATCAAGTCAATTTTGTATCCAATTGGCAAGCTCAAACTGAATCACATGTGATCTAACTTTACTAATTAGTCTACCATGTGGAACCTTGTCAAATCTTTATTAAAGTCCATATAAACAATATCTACCACTCTGCCCTCATCAGTCTTTTTGGCTACTTCATTAAAAAACTCAATCAAGTTGTAAGGCACAATTTTCCTCACACAAAACTAACTGACTATCCCTAATCAATCCTCTCTCAATACATGGAAATCCTATCTATCAGAATCACCTCCAACAACTTACCCACCACCAATATCAGACTCACAGGCCTGTAGTTTCCAGGCTTCTCCTTACAGCCTTTTTAAATGGCATAACGTTAGCCACCCTTCAGTCTTCCGGTATTTCCCCCGTGTTTATAAATGATACAAACACTTCTGCTAGGGTCCCGCAATTTCCTCCCTAACTTCTCACAATGTCCTGGGATACACTTGATCAGGCCCTAGAGATTTATCTACCTTTATGTTCTCCAGCACTTCCTCTTTTTTAATGTGAACTGTTTTCAAAATATCAATATTTATTTCAGTGTTCTCTAGCCTCCATTTCTTTCTCAACTGTAAAAACTGGTGTGAAATATTTACTTAATATCTCTCCCATCTCTTGAGGTTAACAGAAAGATGACCTCGTTGATCTTTAAGGGATCCTACTCTCTCTCTCTCTCTCTCTCTCTCTCGTTACTCTTTTGCTCTTAATGTATTTGTAGAATCTTTTTGGATTATCTTTAACCTTATCTGCCAAGGCTGTCTCATATCCCCTCTTTACCTTCCTGATTTCCTTCTTAAGAATGTCCCTGCACTCTTTGTACTCTTCAAGAGATTCAGTTGATCACAAATGTCTAGATCTAATATATGATTCTTTTTCATTCTTGACTAGAACCTCAATATCTTTATTCATCCATTGTTCCCTAATCGTACCAGCCTGGCCTTTCATTCGAACAGGGACATAATACCTCCAAACTCTTATTAACACACTTTTGAAGGCTTCCCACTGTCAGTCGCCTCTTTACCTGCAAACAGTCTAGTCCAATCAACTTTTGAAAATTCTTGTTTCATACCATAAGAATATGCCTTACTCCAAATAAGAACTTCAACTTTTATGGAAGACTCATCCTTTTCCAAAACTATTTTGAAACTAATTGTATTATGATCACTAGTCCCAAAGTTCCACTACTAACACTTCAGTCATTTGCCCTGCCTTATTCCCAAGAGAAGGTCAAGTTTTGCTCATTATCAATATGTGAATGTTGCTACAAGAAAAATAACACATTTAACAAATTCTTCACCATCCAAACCTTTAACACAATGGCAGTCCCAGTCAATGTTTGGAAAATTAAAATTCCCTACTATTACAAACTTATTATTCTTACACAGATTTAAGATCTCTCTACATAATCCAATCCCTTTCTTTATTTCCTTCCTATAATTGATTTGTTACCTCCTTGAGATTACATTTTTTGTTCAAACTTTGCATTGTATTCCAATCTGATTAGTTGAGAAGACAAAGAATGAAGAATTTTCCCCTTTTTAGGACTAAATATGAGGGTGGACATGTAAGATGATGGCTAACCCATCAGCCCCACTACTGAGATAATTCACATGGTCACACATCAATTCGCTCATTAGGAGCTGACAGGTGAGTGTGAGCAAGTTTTACAGCCTATCATCGGTCTTAATACTGACATTCCAGGCCTCTAGAACCTGCCAACCAATCAAAGCCTGACATCTTATGAGTTCTGTCAAAGGTTGATCCTACAGCAAGATGACTTTTATCTTCTTGTTGTGGAGAGGTGATCAGAGAGATCAAAGGTAAAAGCAGAGGGGTGGCTTTCAGAGAATACCCATTTCCTCTCTATGCCTCCAATTGGCCCCAGATTGGGACAAATGGAAGGCCTACTTAACCTGGCAGGCAGGTTAGACCAGTTTCCCAGTTAGGGAAGTAGCCACCTTTTTCACTTTCTAGAAAGGCAGGTAATTGGGGAGGTGGAAAATGGAGACCTTTAAATTTCCAAGAGTTGGGGGCCACTTAATTGGGGTGGATCTTTTTGCCCAAAACCAATATGAAGTGGTAAGGGGATGAGTTTATTTCCAAGCCAATTCACCCAAACGTTTCCCCTTTTTTGCCACTTCTCATTACCTCCATTGAAGGGAAAATTCCATCTATGGTTGCTTTTCTGTACACTCAGTTTCCAGATGCCCTGTGGAGATGCTGCACCATTTGTTTTTCATATTTCCAGCAAGTTTTCCGCAGAATATCATGGAGGTTAAATATGCAAAACATAATGGTGGGTGTCTTTTGTTGACAGGTTGCTGGAATTTTTGAACCCCTAAGTTTTAAGTTTTGACAATTGCAAAAACAACTCCAGCATGTAAGCGTCAAAAAAAAAATAATCAATAATATGAGCCATCTTTTATTTTGGCCTTAACATCACCAAGATTAAAAACAAAGTTGGGTGGTGGTTATCATTTCCATGAAACTTCTTCAACCAAGATAGTTCAGCCCCACAGCTTCTAAAACAGTGCTGCCAATGTGAGTGCTATAAGTGCACAATGATCAAGTAATTCCACAACCAAACAGGCCAATAATATCAGGCACACAGAATCTAGAAGTGCACGGCTGCGCATGTGTGTATGCACAAGTGTGGGAATGCGAATGTAAGTGTATGTGTGGGATGCACACGTGTGTGCACATACGTGCATGCGCTGCATGTGTGTATGTGCGCACATGCATATGCGCACATGTGCATTCATGCAAGTGCACGTGCTTATGTGTACTTGTGTACAGGCACTTGCGTGTACATTTGTGTGTGAACATGCACACGTGTGAATGCATGGCACGTGTGTGTGTGAATACACATGCATGTGTATGCACAGCACGTGTGTGTATGTATGCACATGTGCATGCATGTGTGTATGCATGTGTATGTGTGTGTACATGTGTATGCACATTTGCGTATGTGCGCTTGTGTATGCATGCATCTATGCATGTATGTACGGGCATTTGTCTATATGTACATGTGTGTGTATGCACATGTGTATGTAGGCACATTTGTGTATATGACTGTATGCAGGCATGGGTGTATGTACACGTGTGTGAATGCATGTGCATGTTTATGCATGGCACGTGTGTACACGTATGCGTGCATGTGTGTTTATGCATATGCATGTATGTATGCATGATGTGCATATGCATGCACATGTGTATGCATGCATGTAAGTATGTGCATTTCTCTGTGTGTATGTGTGTATGCGCACGTTTGTGTCTATACGCCGTGTGAATGGATGTGCGTGTACGTACGTGTGTGTGCGTACACGTGTGTGTATGCGTAACCGTGTACGGGTACGCATGTATGTATGTGTGAAGTATGTATGTATTCGGACTTGTGTGTGTACACGTGCCATGTGTATGTGCATTTGCTTGTATACATTCTTGTGTGTATGCATGTGTATGTGAATGCACATGTGCATGTGGCACGTGTATGTATGTGCATGTGTATGCATGCATGCACGCACATGTGTGTGTGCATGTGTATGGTTTTTTTTCCTTATTCATTCAAGGGATGGGGCCATCGCTGGCTAGGCAGCATTTACTGCCCATTCCTAATTGCCCAGAGGGCAGGTGAGAGTCAATGACATTGCTGTGGGTCTGGAGTCACATGTAGGCCAGACCAGGTAAGGATGGTAGTTTCCTTCCCGAAAGGATGTTAGTGAACCAGAAGAGATTTTCTGACAATCAGCAATGGATTCACGGTCATCACTAGACTCTTAATTCCAGATATTTATTGAATTCAAAGTCCACATCTGCTATGGCGGGATTCGTACCCAGGACTCCAGAACATTATCAGGGTTTCTGGATTAACAGTCCAGCGATAATACCACTAGGCCATTGCCTCCCCGTATGTGTATATGCACGTGGGTATTCACACATGGGTGTGTACACGTGTTTGTATGCACACGTATATGCATGCATTTGTCCATGTGTGTGTATGCGCTCGCATGTATGTGCGCACATGTAGATGCATTTGTGTATGCGTGCATGTGTATGCACGCGTATACACGTATGTGTGTAACTTCATGTGTGCATATGCATCTGTAATATACGTGTGTTTGTGTGTGTGCGTGCGTGCATGTGTGTGTCAGCATGTCCGTGTATGCGTGCACATGTCCGTGTATGCGGATTTGCATGTGAGAAGCTAGAGAGTGTTCAGAAGAGATTTACCAGGATGTTGCCAGGTATGGAAGGTTTGAATTATAAAGAAAGGCTGGATAGACTGTGACTTTTTTCACTGGAGCCTAGGAAGTTGTGTGGCAACTTTTTAGAAGTTTATAAAATAATGAGGGATATGGATTGAGTTAATAGTGGTTGTCTTTTCCCTAGGATAGTAGATTTCAAGACTAGGGGCACATTTTTAAGATGAGGGAAGAGAGATTTAGATTTAGAAAAAGACATGGGGACAAATTTTTTATACAGCGGATGTTTCGTGTGTGGAATGAACTTCCCAAGTACAATTACAACATTTAAAAGATGTCTGGATAAGTACACGAACAGGAAAGGTTGGGCCAGGAGCAGGCAGGTTGGACTAGTTTAGTTTGGGATTATGTTCAGCATGGACTGGTTGGACCGAAGGGTCTGTTTCCATGCTGTGAGACTCTGTAACTCTATAAGAGAATAAATGCATCAGATATTCTGGTTATAACACCATGAGCAAAATTTTGTTCATTACTGGGGGCAATGTTCACTTTTGCCATCTTGGCAGTACCCTTACAGAGCAGATTGCCCATCCTTTGTAAAAAATGGTGAAATCATTAGGATGAAACCTGGATGTATCCTAGAATGGACAAGAGATCCAAATACCACCAGAGCACCACCAAGTTGTGAAGGTGAAAATAACCTTTACTGCGTACGATGATTTGCATAAAAATGCTTAATATTTTCATAATTGGATTTCTTTCTATAATTTGAAGAGATACATCAACATCAGGAATCTGATACCAATGTGCTAAGTGCGTAGAGTAATTTTAAGGTTAATGACGGCACATTTGGAAGTTAGGTTTCTAGAGTAGTCATACTGTAATTAACAATAACCAATGGAAACAAGAAACAGTATGCAGTTTTTACTTACTGATTTGGGAAAGGTCATATTGTAATAAGGTTCACCGTCATTATAAACACAGGAGTCCCTCAGTCAAAAAACTTGCTCGTCATTAAGTTGGTCAAATACATGGTTATACAGCGAAGCTAACAAAGTACTGGACATTGTGGAGCCTCTGTAATCCGCAGGTCAACACCCTACTCCTTATGTGGCTGTCTATGTGCAACTGATTGGTTCATGTGCTGAGCTGAATTTTACCTGGAACATGGGATATGTGAGAAAGGTTTCCAGCATCCGCCCCTCACATGCCGAGTTTGATTCATACTGTTTCAGCAGCTTGTCGAAATCCCTGTTTTGCTTACAGTTTGCTAATACCTGCAGACTGTACTGGTGGTTCCTGACAAACTCTTGATAAATATTCAGCATTGGTAGTAAAATGTCAAATAAGTCAGCTGGAAAAGCAAACAATGACATTAAATATTATTACAGCAGCCGTTTCGCAAACTTGTAACAGCAACTGCAGGAACAACATTATTTGGTATCCATAGAAACAGTACAATCTGCATATCTTAATATCTTCAACTCTGTAGCACCTAGACAGTACTTACTTATATCCTAAAGATTGATCATCTATCTGAAATGCTTTGTTGAGATTTGATTTCCTAAGTTGTTCTGTTTTCAATTAAACTACAATCTGCTGTCATTTTGTTCTTTCAAGGAGCCTCACAGTTTTTTTTTCCAAAAAGGAAATGGATTGCCATGCCTGATTAACACCACAGCTTCTAATCAGCAACCAGGATGTTATAAATCCTGTCAAAAAAGATGCTGTGATTTTGTGTAAGACATTAACTCTCAACTATCTGGAAACATCTTTGGCAGGACTTCAAAGAAAATCCTGTAATTTTGTCCTCATAAAGTAACAAAAAAAGTGTTAAAGTGACCGATCCCCTCTTTTGGTCTAAATTTCTTTCTTCCCCTTATAAAACTATATCCACACAGTCATTCTTCAATGATATTGAATATTAACCTGCTGTTTGATCCTGAGTTAGGGGATGTGGGTATCAGTGTTCACAGAAGGAGGCCATTCAGTACATTGTGCCTGCACCAGCTTCATTATCTCGTTAGGATCTATTATTTTGTGCCAATCCCCTGCCTTTCCCAATATTCCTGTGCGCTATTACTGCCTCAAAAATATCATCCAATGTCCCCTTCAACTGGCTTCCATGACATTTCCATTCTCTAATTACTTGCTGTGCAAAGAAGTTTTTTTTTCTCACACCAGCCTTGCTTCGTTTGCACATTATTTTAAACGTATACTCTCTTGCACTTGTTTTGTTTACAAGCAGAAACGTTTTTTCCCTATCTACTCTGTCCAGCCCACTCACGATTTTGGAAACCTCAATCAGATCTCCTCTCAGCCTTCTTCTGTCCAGGGAGAACAGTCCCAACTTCTTCAATCTATCCTCATAGCTGAAGTTTCTCTTATCTGGAAACAGTCTGGTAAATGGCTCTGCACTCTTTCTAATGAATTTGCATCTTTCCTATAATGTGGTGCCCACAACTGTACACAATACAGTCTGTACAGTCTACACTTACAGATTGAAAAACATTGTTTTGCTATCGTTTATCTTGGTTTCTCCAATTCCTCTACTCATTGTAACTTATCTCACTTTGAAGTTGCAGAACCCCATTCTCTCAGCTCTAATCCTGACACAGCTGGCAACGCTGCTGAGGAAAAACAAGCTCGCACTTGTTATATGGTAGAAGAACTCCTGCTTGACTGAGACCAATCACCGACTGCTCCTGTATCCCCACTGATCATAACTAATTTACCCATTACTTCCCAGTCTGCACTATCGACAAGATGCACTGCAGAAATTCACCAAAGATCCTCAGACAGCACCTTCCAAATTCACAACCACTTTCATCTAGAAGGACAAGGATAGCAGATATATGGGCACTCCAGAACACTCTTTGTTTTGCACTGCCTGGCCTCCAAAGCCACTCTTGCTCACCCCATTGCTGCTCCCACCCCTACCAAGGGGTCCAGGTTTACAAAAGTGCAAGGTTCATTGTTTCCTACTGCTGCAGAGTTCTGCAGTTGCTGGGTCTGCTGCAGCAGCTCGTCAAATCTGATAGGCTAGCAGCTCTCCAGGGTAGGACCTCCTGTCCATCAGGGAGTGAAAGTCCCTCCCTCTGCTTATTCAGACCACCCTTATGCAGTGGCCTTTCTTTTTTGAATCCATTGGTTTACAAACAAATTTTGCAATGGGTTGGTGCAGAGTTGGGGGGGATGGTGGGGGGGTGGCTGCAGTCAATGCTTCAACATCACTACCCCAGCCCCCAGATAAAATTCAGGCCACTGGGTCCAGTTTTGTATTCTGCAGCCAATGATCATCCTTCCACTAAAATATCTAGGCAGAAAATCACAACACAGCTGGAAATTTGAGCATTGCTTTTTTTTTTACAAGAGCTCTTTCTGAAAATGAACCTGAAGTAGTACATTGTCAGCAGTAATTAGTGTGGAGTCATGGCTACTTGACAGAATTGGGGTAGCCAACATGTAAACTTGACCTTTTGTTCAAGTGTATAAAGCACATCACGAGTGTATCAATACAGTTATTACAACGTATTTGAACATTCACTAACACTTTTGTTGTGCATCAGAATCTCTGCAGTATTCACATCAAAATCGAACACTCTTGTGTTGAGTGATGTCAGTCTTAACCCAAAGGAAATGGCACCAGTGAGTGGCTGGCAGCCAAACTTACAAAAGTTAACATTTTACTTGAATATGCAGTGCTTTATAATATTAGGAAACCTGAGTGAACGATCAAAGCCCAAAAGTTTGAAGAGAATAGCGCAGAGGTACAATAATGGCTTTGAGAGCCGAGGATTGTGATTGAATAGGAGAGAGAGGAAATTAAGGAAAGTGAGCTGATTCATGGTTTTTCACAAGGAATTCTGTGGAGAAGGCTGTGTCTAGAACAGAAGTAGAAACTTAAGGAGTACTCATTTTAAAAAAAACTATCAGTAAACTAAAAAAGAAATAATTGTGATAGGGAAAGCCAAAGAGAGAGTTCAGAACATAAAAGCCTTTTGGAGACATCAGAAAGAAGGTATTTTTGCAAATGATAACCCAAAAAGGCTTGGCACACCCAGCAACCACATAAGGACAGAAACCACCAGTGATTTCTGTCACTGACCTCTCCACAGTTTGTGCAGTCCCTGAGAGGTGTATTACAGGTGCCAGCCATTTGATGGATTAGGGACAGCCCCCACTGTGGAAGCTAGAAATACTAGTTTATGTGCATTGGTTTGAAGAGGTATCAAGTCCGCTCAGTGGCATGTCCCCCCCCCAGCCTCAACAGTGGTAATGGATTGCCCCGGTCACGGTGTCAAATGTCACATGAATGTATAAAATCACATTAAATCCTCCTCTCAGTTTCAAGGCTGCTTATTCTGGTTGAAAAACCATGGAACAGAACATTTCATTAGATTTCTACTCTCCAGACAAACACCCACAAACACAATTTCACTTCAGTCCTACTCTTTTCAACATTGATCCTAAATTGAACACCTTTTGTTTGTGGTGTTTGTGTCACCTGATGAGACCATGTATACCTTTGCCAATATAACTGGAAATCCAGATGGAAAGTGGGTATAACAGCTCCCAATCTAGGTAACCCCTACCCTCCGACCTCGTACATTAATAACCTTGTAGGGAGCAGACAATCTGGCACAGAAAAGCATCCAGAAACTATATCCCATAGTAAGGGCCTATCATACCATGGCACAAACCTCTGCCAAAGCTACAGCTAAGAGTTTTCCCTCCATAAAGAATAATGGATCAGACAAACCAAGGCAGGTCACATACCATAATTTGTTAATATATTACAGTGGCAATTTTCCAAAATTGAGAGAATATCAAGTGCACCATCCATCCAGACAAGTACATTGAAAAATTAGGCACGCTCTATAACAAAATTTAAATGATTAGAAACTTGAATACAGGCTTGACCTGAAATTGTCAGGTGAAATCTTAAAAAAATAAAAGATAGCAACAGGAATGGGCCATTTGGCCCTTAAAGCTTGCATGGGTAAGGCTTCTGTGCTGCTGGGAAATTACTCTTCATAACCCATGAGTAAATACAGTTTACTCAGAGGAGCTAAAACTTTGGAAGTTAAACAGAAAGCACTTTGTTTTCTGATAGGGAATCAGAATATGTGTACAGATATATCTGTCTTGCACCACAGCTGGCTGAGTTAGTTCTGTTCATAAATTGTTCTATTGGTAGTTTTTTTTTCTGCTTGTTATCTGTTTTATGTAATCCATAACATTTATCTTTCTTTGGGTTTAGACAGCTGATGGATTGTAAATAAATAATCACATCCACCGTTGAAGAAAAGTCTATATTAGACAACCCTTTTCCCTGATGAAGTATACATTGTGACTGATAGTGTGATGCTTGATGATTGTGGTGGCAGGTTTTCATTTTCAATGTCTGAATATTGCCTGAGCAGAGGACAAAAAGGAAAATCTGGCAGGCTGGATCACACAGACACAAAGGGAGAAAGGAATAAATTTAAGAGAAAGCAGGAACTGCAGATCCTGGAGAATCTGAGACAACAAAGTGTAGAGCTTGATGAACACAGCAGGCCAAGCAGCATCAGAGGAGCAGGAAGGGTCTAGGCCCGAAACGTCAGCCTTCCTGCTCTTCTGATGCTGCTTGGCCTGCTGTGTTCATCCAGCTCTACACCTTGTTATCTCTTTAAGGAATAAATTTAACCTTTAATAAGTAACCCAACAAGGTTGGTGTTAGCCATCATTATGCTGTTACCTCTCAGTGGTGATACCAATTTAATTCTTCACAAATTGCAGCTTATGTTCCAGTGCATGCAACAACGCTTAGCAGTCAATTCTTTTTCCTTCCAACTCAACAGCTCATTTAATATTTTGGTCTGTCGTAATGAATGCAGTTTATTCTTCCCACTTTCTACAGTGACCAGTCCTTACCTAACACCAGTGTCGGCCAGTTGGCTATCCGCGCTTTTAATCCTTGGTAAAATATCTCGTGAAGGAACATGATTGTTTCACTGAAAGAAAATGTTTCAGAAACATGGAATTATTAATCTGATTAGCTTGATCAGAGGAACAGAAAACTATAAGCAATAAGCCTCCTGTGCAGTCTAGTGGCAACACTCTCATCCAGGTCAGAGAATTGTGGTTTCAGGCTCCTCAACCACATCAGAGATCTGAGCAAATAATTCATCATGGAACTCCAGTGGTACATGGTCCATCCTGGCATTCCAGCGGCATATGGTCCATCCTGGCACTCCAGTGGCACAAGGTCCATCCTGGCACTCCAGCGGCACATGGTCCATCCTGGCACTCCAGCGCAATATGGAAGGAATACTGTTGGATGTGCCATCTTCAACATGTCATGTTAAACTGAGGCCATATCTGCTCTCTCCAGTGGGCATGAAAGATAACACAGCACATTTCAAAGCAAAGCAGTTCTGATCAACATTTCTTTATCAAACAATATGTATAAACAGCAATCTGTTACAGGCTCAATTACCTCATTGCTGTTTTCGGGTCTTTTTTCTCTATACATTGGTTGCTACATTTCACCACATTATAATAATTCTGAGACTTTGAAATACTCTGCGGGCCACAAAGTATTTTGGAAAATTATGTTTTGTTGCAAACAGAACATTGGAAGGATCACATACAATCCAAATGACAGTTCTTGCTTTATGTAATTAAACAAGACTGGAGGAGCTTACTAGTGAATTATTTCCTCTTGAGAAAATAAGTGCCTTAGTAGCAGCATTATAATCAAATATATACATACAACAACTGAATCCGTGTTGCCAGCTATCAACATATGTCTAAATTTTCAGCAGAAACCATTGGACACCAAAGTGCAGATAGAATCCTGGCTGATATTTTTTCTCCTCCCTTTGATAAGTCATCAGGAACCAGGAATTGATCTTGCAACCTTCCTAGTCTACAAGGCTCCATCCCATACTGAATGGTGTAGGTACCAACACAGTCCTTGGCCCATTGTGTTTATGCAGGCCAAGAAAGAAAACAGGAGTTACACTCATTCCAATTCCATCTTCCATCATCTGGTCCACTGCATTATAGGTTAGCAGGTGCAGGCATGGGGGGCCTTAAAGATAGAGGGGCCATGGAGGAGACATGAGGGTGAGGGAGAAGGTTTAGGGGCTGTAATGATGAGTTTGGGTGCTGGGTTGCTGCCACCAGGAACCAAAGTAAGCTACAAATCAGTTCATTTCCACACCCACACTGCGTTGTGGCTCACGAACTGAACATTGTACATTACCCTGCACGGTATAAAGGAAAATCTGAGTACTGCCATACATGCATCAGTTATGTGTTTGCAAAACCACAAAAAAGACCAAATCACTATTTCACAGGCACCAGACAAAAATCTGGGCCACTGAGTATGAAGAACAATTGGATAATGGATTGAATTGCAGGTTCAATGTGATGGACTCAATGTGGCTGCATAACAATCAGAACTAGGAACTTAATAATCTCCCAGGACCAGAAAACTTACACCCCACGTTTTAAATGAAGTACATGAGAACATCGTCAATGCATTAAATATAATTTTACAAAGTTTTTGCAATTCAGGAACCATTCCTTTAGATTGAAATACAGCAGATGCGACTCCTCTATTTAAGAATTATGAGAAAGGAAAACAAATTAAAGACAGTCTGCAACTAAGGGTAGAGTAACTGAACACCTTAAAAATATTCAACTGACAAGAGAGTGTCACCATGAATTCATAAGGTATGGGTCAAATGTGACAAACATAATTGACTTATTTTGAAAATGTGACTAACGTAGTGAAAAGTTTCTGGAGACATTCGATACATTCCCCCATTGTTAACTAAACATGAATTTAAGGAAGATGACTGACCTGGTTAGGAATTAGGCCGAGTGACAGGAAATAAATAGTCGGAATAATAGACAAGTTCTTTAATGAGCAAGAAGTTACTAATGGTGTCCAATAAGCATCTTCTATAACTATTGAAAAAGTCTGCTTCTAGCCTTTCTCTCCCAGTCTTTGTTTTTTTTTATTTCATATTGTCCCATAATTTCCACTGTTCTAATGAAAAAATGATTCTTTAAGTCTTCTTTAGTTATATTTATATTCCTCATGCCAGGCACTATCCTAATGAATCTCTTGTTGTACCCTCTTGAAAGCCTTAATATACTTTGTAGAGTATGGATCCCAATGCCTATACTCAAGCTTATTAAGGCGTAATTAAGACTCGTCGTTCATTCTTGACTTTTAGATATTATTCACTTCAATGGTAGCTTGTTAGCCTCTAAATCAAAGATTTTGTGCTGAAGACCCACTCCAGAAGTTTTGGCTCCTAATGTTTAAGCAAGGCATTATCTTATTAACAGACCAGCAGAGCAGCCTATGGGAAAATGGAGCTTTTACTGTTGATTGATACTGCTTCCTTGATATGTACCCTGCAAAGCTACAAACACATCATATTTTTAGTCACTAAAAATATTAACTGTGGAAACTACTAAATCTTGTAATTGACATTTTTACTAATAACATGTCTTTCAACATCATTCCTAACCAGTCATGAAGCTTTGGGCATGGATTTATTTTTATAAGTCTGCAGATAAATATTCAACGGCTGTTGATTTTTTTATAAATACATGTCAATACTTAAGCAAATATTTATTGCAAATATTTATTCAACAGTATTAAATATATCTATGATGACATGGTAATTTGCTAAATACCTGTTGAGAAAAATGCTGCTGACATCATCATGACTGATTGGGGGCTTCTTTGAGCTGGCAGCCATCCGTAGGGGTCTTAGAAAGCAGTTCACCAAGATATACAACTGCTGGACATACTCTGATTCTGCTTCCACCATGTTAAAGACAATTTGGTTCCTTTTCCTCATACTCTCTGCATGTGGAGAGCAAATGTAGTCCTGTACAATTGTCTTCCATTTTCGTCTGCACAGCCAGCCCCTCATGAAACTCTGAACCTATCGGTATCAATGAGAAGGAAATGAAACAAAGTCAGCTGAAGAAGTGTTAGCGAACACACACCTACACAGAATAATCCTGCAGCAAAGACCAGCATGATTGTTTTATTTCGCAGACTGGCTAAATATATTTTGCAGCATCCTTGACTGGTGCCCCGCAAGCTACAAATGTAACACCATCATATTTTTGTCGCTGAAAACATTAACTGTGGAAATTACTTGATCTCGTAATTGACACTGATAACTTTTCTTTCAACATATTCCTAACCAGTCAGGATATTTTGGGCACAGATTTTCTAAAAGTTTGCAGATTCAAAATAAAATATACTTGTTATATTTTCATCCCTAATTTATTGATATATTTCAGTGAGAAAACGTGAGCATTAAGCAGACCACTGCTAACAAATAAAACTTTTGAGTTTTTAAACGGTTTATTCTTCAATCTGTGGATCATAACAGATCAAAATCCTTTAAAAGCAATCACTAGAAATTTCTTCTGTTATTCTCCTAAATCCAAAAATAAATGTTAGCACAGAGGAATTCAAAGATTTTTTTTAATTCATTCAGTTTTGGGTTTCGCTGGCTGGCCAGCATTTATTGCCCATCCCTAATTGCCCTTCAGAAGATATTCAGCTGCCTTCTTGACTTGCTGCAGTCCATTTTGTACATGGACACCCACAATGCTGATGGGAAGGAGTTACAGCATTTTGACCCAGGGACAGCGAGTGAACAGTAATATATATCCAAGTGAGGATGGTGTGTGGATTGGAGAAGAACTTGCAGGTCGTGGCGTTCCCACGTGTTTGCTGCCCTTGTCTTTCTAGATGCCAAAGGTCACGGGTTTAGAAGGTACTGTTAAAGGGGCCTTGATGAATTTCTCTCACGCATCATCAAGATGGAATACATTGCTGCTACTGGGTGTCAGTGATGGATGTTTGTGGATGTTTGTTGATGTGATGCCAATCAATCGGGCTGCTTTGTCCTGCATGGTGTCAGGCTGGAGATGCACCCATCCAGGCAAGTGAGGAGTATTCCATCACACTCTGATTTGTGCCTTGTAGATGATAGGCAGGCTCTGAGGAGTCAGGAGATGAGTTCACTGCTGTAAGATTCCTCGTCTCTCACTTCCTCTTGGAGCCATTGTATTCATTGGCTAGTCAATATCAGTTTCTGGTCAATAGTAACATCCAAGATGTTAATAGAGGGGAATTTGATGATGGTAAAGCCATGGAATGTCATAGAATAATGGTCAGATTCTATTTTGTTGGTAATCTGCTAAGTATTTGCTTGTTCATGTTTGACCTGATGCCATGACACTTCATAGGGTCTGGAATCAATGTTGAGGAATCACAAGCCAACTCCCTCCTGACTGTATACCTCTGTGCAGTCCAGCTTTGCTGGGTCTGTCTTGCTAGTGGGACCAAACATACCTAAGAATGGTGATGCTGTTCTCAACAGATTGTCTGTAAGATATGATTCTGTGAGTATGACTATGTCAAGCTGTTGCTTTATTAGTCTGTGAGACTGCTGTCCCAATTTTGCTACCAATGTTAACAAGGAGCATTGTGCAGGGCCAACAGGGCTGAGTTTGCCATTTTCCATTCCAGAGTCTAGATCAATGCCAGGTGGTCTATCTGGTGTCACTCCTTTGAGACTAATGTAAACGAAACAAAGCATACAATCTCAAGCAGCCACAACAAAAACAAAAAGCATTTTTATCAAGATGGAGGCTAATGTTTTTCTCCAGTTCTGAGCTCATCAACTGATGCTTGGCTACCATGTTTTTCAGGTAATACAGATTTGGTTTCTTCCTTTGAAGATAGCAGAAGGTTCAGAGATACCATTGGGTAACTGCATTTCAAAAGGTCCCCAATTTCAGGTGCTTTGCTCACAGACAAATTATCAACTTAAAGTAACTAACAATGAGTATCCAAAATGCAACTTTTCAAACCCAACATGTGTATATACTCCAAGCAGTCCAAATATTCTGGCTAGGGATTTTCACGTGCACTGTACTAGCAGAGTGTATTTCTTGAAGTGGTTTAGCATTCCTGTCATAATAATACCACCAACATTGCTTCACGCATCCAAATGTCAACCTCAGTGAATTATTTAAACTGTAGGAGTGTTCGTAATAAGAAAGCATTGTCTTGTATCTATAACTCGTAAAATCCTTGTGGGGTCTTCTGTTTACACCTTCAGCAGGTTCGTTGCGTTGCTCCAGTTTACAAAGGTTAAAAGCTTTGTCTGACCGGAGACTTTGCATTTTGAGAAGAGTTGTTTGACAGTCTTGACATTATTCTCTGCTGTGTCATTGGACTGCAAGTATTAAAGTGTTAGCATTACATGTCTAAACCTTCAGCTCTTTTCAAAGGTAGAATACTCTGTACATCCTTCATTATTACTCGGATGTCTGATGTTCCAAATCTTGTGAACACCTTCTGGCGTTCTTTCAGAGCACTGTCTGCAGTAACAGAAATGTGACCAGCTAGGTTGATCAAGTTATTGTAATAATCACACACAATAGGTACGATACAGCTACGTAACTCACAAAAGCCAGTCTCGTCCTTCAAGCAAGGCCTGGTCACAAGCAACTTTGTGCTGAAGTAATGGCTCCTTACCTTGGAGGGCTCTGATTAGTCAAACAGGTATTGCACTTTGCAGTGTATTGTTGAAAGTCAGTTGACAAACTGGACTAATAAAGGCTGTCTTGGATGCCATGGATTCATCCATTTTGCCAATGTGTATTAAGTGAGTTACTGACATTAGTTTTGTATATAACATAGCCCACACTGTGTGTTGCTGTCCTTTGAATCTCAAATGCCCTTGGACAGTTAGTTTGTCTTGAAAAACAAAACAGGGTGTAAACATTCAGGTACCTCTGACTTGGTTTAATGACAGCCTTGCTCAATAGTAATACACAGTTGTTTCTGAATTTGCTCATTCATTTCAGCTGGTTACTGTTGCTGGCAGCATGAACCTCCAACTGATGAGATCAGAAGCAAAATCACAAGTATTAATATCTGGAAGGTAAACGTACTCAGTGCATCTGCTGAAATCACCTCTTTTTGCTTAGAATGTACTTTCCGGCAACATTTTTGGAATATTAACAGCATTTTTTGAGGTCTCTTCAGCTCAATTTTAACACTTGGGATCTATTGATTCTAATGGATTGTGATCTTCACTATATTCCGACCATTGATTAAAGTTTCAAATTTAGCTTAAACACAGTCATTAGAAAGTCTGTCTCTGCTGCTGTTAATGCCCTTGAGCCATTCATAACGGATTGTTCATTCTGTAGCAGGAATGCTTCAGAAACAGATTGAGATGTATTGTATTGCAGAGTGAATATTTCATGAGATTTACAGGACCTAACAACTGGCTTGATGGTGACTGCTTTTTTGAGTTATCACAGTGTCAATTTTCATGATTCTCCACAAAACCATTTGTATCTTTCCCCATTAAATCCTTGAATGGTTTTGTTTTGTCTGACAGATGCAGGAGGAAATTACTCAGATATTAATGGAAACATAGGGCACAATCTTCTCTTCCTTGGCAAGGCTAGTGGCAAGGGAGGTGATTAAGTAGGTTAAGTGAAAAAGTCTGATTCTTGATGACACGACCACGTGCATGATTTTCCCTCAAGACTTAAATAGCAGATTCATATCTTGACTTTGTGTGGTGACCAACTTACCTGGCAGCTACAATTGACCGAATGCATGTACCAGCCACTGTAAAACTGCTCCTTCTGCACAATACACCCTGCACACTCCATGGCCACCATTCTCCTCAACCCTTTATCCAAGCAACTTGGCACAGGCAAGCCACCAACCTCAATACAACAACATATTTTCTCTCAAACTAACCCAGAAATCATTTTAGCCTTCAGTACTCAACTGTGGAGCTGAAGGACACCTCCAACTTGTATGCTTCTGCTACTTTGAATGCAGCGACAGCCATGAATCTCAAGCATCTTCACAGAATGCTTTTATGCTGAAATGGACACAGGTATCTTATGGACCTTAGCTTAGCAGCATAAGAGTAGGCCATTCAGTCCATTGAGCCTGCCCCCCGCAATATAATTAGATCATGGCTGGCCATCTGCGTCAATGCCACTTGCCTGCATTACTTCCATATCCCTTGATGTCATTAGCCTGCAGAAACCTATTGACCTCAATTTGGAACATGCTCAATGATGAAGTTTGCGCAGACCTCTGGGTAGAAAATTCTAAAGATTCATCACCTTCTGAGAGAAGAAATTCTTCCTCACCTTAAGTCCTGAATGACCTATCCATTTTCCTGAGGTGATATCCCATGGTTCTCAGGTCATGAGCAAGGGAAACCATTCTACAAAGGTCTGCCTGTCACACTTTGTCAGAATTTTATAATTTTCAATGACATCACGCCTCATTTTTCTGGAAACTAGACTAGAAACATTGACTCTGCTTTCCTCCCTATAGTTGCTGCCAGACCTGCTGAGTTTCTCCAGCACTTTTTTTTGGTCCCAGTTTCATCAATCTCTCCTCAACAGAGGATTCTGCCATCCCAGAGATTAATCTGGTGAATCTCCACCACACTCCTTCTACGGCATGTATGTCCTTCCATAGATAAGTGGACCAAAATTTGACACAATTTTCCAGGTACAGCCTCCACCAAGGCTCTGTACAGCTGCAGTGTGAGATCTTTACCTCTGTATTCCAATATATGCCAACATACTGCCTGCCTTTTTAATTGTTTGCTGAACCTGTATGCTAACTTTTAGTGACTCATGGGCAAGGACATCCAGAGGTCCCTTTGGACACCTGCACTTCCCAACCTCTCACCATTTAAGAAGTACACTGCTTTTCTGTTTATTCTAGCTAAATGAGTAACTTCAATTCCATCTACCATGTTCTGGTCCATTCATTTAGCATGTGCAAATCACCTTTAAGCTTCCTTATATCCTCCTCACAACTTAGGTTCCCATTTAGATTGGTGCCATCAGAAAATGTGAAAATATTACAATTGATCGCCATGTTGAAATGATTTATGTAGATTGCAGCAGTTGTGGGCCCTAGCTCCAAGCCTTGTGGTACCCCACTAGTAACAGCCTGCCATCCTGAGAATGATCCTGTCATTCCTACACTCTGCTTTCTGTCTGGTCAGCAATTCTCATCCATACAAGTATATTTACCCCGCCAATCCCATGGGCTGTAATTTTAATTGCTAACCTCTTGTGTATAACCTTATCAAAAGCCTTCTCAAAATTCAAATACGCCACATCCAATGGTCCTCCTTTGTCTATGCCACAAGTAACATCCCCAAAAATCTCCTACAAGTTTGTTGGACAAACATGATTTTACTTTCACTTATACATTTCTACTCAGCCCAATCGTGCCATTTTTTTCTAAATGCTCAGCTATCACAAAATCTGTAATAGATTCAGATATTTCTCCTACATTTGATATCAAATTAATAGGTTTGTAGTTCTCAACTCCCCCTCTTCCTGCCTTCTTAAATACAATGGTTACATTTGCAACTTTCCATCGGCAGGAACCTTTCTGCAATCTATAGAATTAAAAAAGGTAATTGATATTACCTTTTTCTTTGCAGAAACAAATATGCTCCAAACACGCATTAGCTCCTCCTTGAGCGCTCCACTATTTTGTCACTAATTTAGCTTCAAGGAGTTCTTTCCTACCCATTTTTGCCACATCACATTCAGTCAATTAGGATGATTTTGCGTCAGCTATAAATTCAAACCTAACTATTTCTTGTGACTTTTAAAAAGTATGACCAATAAAAGTGAAATGTTGCAATACCATTAGATCCACCAGATGGAGTGTCAGTCAATCTAGTGCCATACTTTTCGACATCACCTATGGGCTGGATCATTTAATAAGGGTGGGCTCCCCACCTCCCAGTGGTAATGTTAGAGACAAACTTACCTCCATTTGGCTGGCCACTTTATTTTTTTTTGGCAAGTGCCCTTCCATTAGCATGAGGCAAGGGGAATTGTGTGCAACCCAGGAAGGAGCTCTGCCTCATACAGCTTCTGACTAAAAAGGATGTCAGCGGTTGCGTACCACACCAAGACTGGTGGCCCCTGCCAGGACTGTAGGAGGCACACAAGGAAGGGGGCCATGGGCATTTTCTGAAACCAGGTAATCCCAGCATCTGACCAGAGCTGAGGTAGCAAGCTCCGATGAGGAGGGTGGTGGAGTGTTTGAAGGTTGATGCTAGAAGGTAAAACAATGGATTTGGAGGTGCATCCAATTGGTACAAGGGATAACCTGAAAGCAATAGTAGAAAGTCCACTGGTACCTTGTCTTCCAATCCTTCCATCCTGGGAAGAACTGTCACAAACTGAGACCAGAATGCTCAATTTATGTTTTCAATTTATGGTGCCATGAAAAAAACCAGAAGACATCTGTGGAAAGGCAGTTATCCTAATTTCCAGATACGTCTGCCTAATCTTTTCTAGGGCTACTTTTTGGTTGAGACAAACATTCTGTACAGCTGAGGTACTTTGAGTTGCATTAACTAACCCTTCCTGTACAGGGTTATATTTGTGGAAGAGGACCAGTTAGTAAGGCTTCCAGAAATATGCATGGACCATTTAACATATTTTCCATTCTAGATATGTTTAAGTCACCTCTACAAATGAATATTCAAGCAAAGAAAACTTCCAGTAATTTGATGTGACAGCATGAAGAATACTTCATAGTTATGATATTAAATATCCTCTAAATAGTGATTAATTCAAAAATAATAACCTCTGCAGTCAATTATTCATATCATCAGATTCATAGCATCATTTGAAGTGACAGAGAAACTTGAAAATGCCATTTTGTTTCAATTTTTAACAAAATTTCTCCACATTCGTTTCATTATTATATTACCTTTTTAATTTTTTTAATGTCTGGGTCTTCATCCTCGGCATTTCCTTGGTAAGGTCGCATCCGTTCTTTTGTTTTGTTCACAGCAACAATCTTAGTAAAAGAATAATAATCATAATATCAGTTGATAAATGAGTCTGTTAAGTCAGTTCCCAGGTTGTACAGTTCTGAGGATGGGTCACCAGACCCGAAGCATTAACTCTGATTTTTTTTCTTCACAGATGCTGCGGGATCTGCTGAGCTTTTCCAGCAACTTCTGTTTTTGTTCCATTTATTAAAGCTGTAGCTCTTTCCCAGTAGAACATTGTGGCAGGACAATATCTTAGATGCAAAGTTATTTGCTCCCTTGCAGCAAACTTCACAGGATATTTTCTGCTCTTTCTACCGTTAAAGTCTTCACCAAAGGTCCATGCAGTTGAACTGTTATGGATTTAAATAGCTTTTCACACTAAACCTGCTACAGAAGGATCTGCTATGAGTCAATTTCAAAGCATCATTTCAATGAGTGATTAAGCATTACATCTGAAGGAAAGAATGCAGGGCTATGGGGTAAGGGCAGCGGAATGTGATAACCTGAATGCTCTTTCAAAGCCAACACGGACATGTTGGGCCAAATGACTTCCTTCTGTAGCTGTAATCATTCTATGATTCTACGAATTCATATTTAGCTGCATTCGATTAATATTTCCTACCTAATTCAGCCTGCTGTTTGTGAAATATCAGTCAATTTCAACTAATGTTCGCAGTCACTGAGGGGTATAAAGATATACATAATCCTACCAAACCGCTGGGTTATCTAATCAGTGAGCGAGATAATTAGTTTAACCTGACAATCACCACACCTCAAGCAAAGGAAGAAGTTGAGAAGGAGAGTCTTTCATGGTATCCTTAGCCACTGTGGGAATTGAAACCACACTGCTGACATCACTCTGCATTGCAAAATCAAATATCCAGCCAACTAAGTAAACCAAATCTCTAAAGAACCATAAACACAAAATGTAGAAAGAGAGAACATCCTCAAGGTTCTCAAGAGAGAACATGGGAGTTGCAAGGTGCTGGAAATCATTTCCAATTTCATGACAGAAGCAGAATCCATATGAACATTCAATATGGGATGGCATTCAAGATAGGTAAGGGAAAAGTGAACGAAAGGATCTTGGAGAGTTTTGGTAAATGCAGTTAGAAATGCTTGCTTGTAGAGGGGTATATCCGGCACAGACACGTTGGACTGAATGGTTTGTTCCCGTGTTATAATTGTTACATGTCTATGTATAACTGCTCTAATTAGGAATGTACAAACAGCAGTGGGGCATTTATTCCTTTGAGCCTTTTGTGCCATTCAATGGGATCATAGTTGATTTGCAACTTAATTCCATATACTCACTTTTAAACCTTACTCCTTAATAGCTTTTGTTAACAAAAATCTATGAATTTCAGACTGAAACTGAACAACTGATTGAGCATCAATTGTAATTTCTGGAAGAGAGCTCCAAATCTGAATGACTTTTGTTTTCTAAAAGTTGTTCAAAACTTCACTTCTGAAGGATCTCGACTGAAGTTTTAGTCAATGCCGCTCCTAGACTTGGTTCCAGCAGAAATAGATTCTAGCTACCTTACTTGTTCCACTTGGCATAGAGTCATAACGCACAGAAACAGACCCTTCAGCCCCACTTGTCCATGCTGGCCAGATTTCCCAAACTAAACTAGTCCCATTTGCATGCGTTGGCCCATATCCCTTTAACTTTGCTATTCATGTACCTTCCAAATGTCTTTTAAATATTGTAACTGAACCTGCATCTACCATTTCCTCTCGTGGTTCACTGCACATACGCTCCACACTCTGTGTGAAGATGTTACCCCTCAGGTCCCTTTTAAATCTTTCCCCTCTCACCTTAAACTCATGCCCTCTCGTTTTTGAGCTCCCCTACCCTAGGGAAAAGATCTTTGCTATAAACCTCAGTAAGGTCACCCCTCAACCTCCTACACTCCAGTGAAAAATGTCCAAGCGTATCGAGCCTCTCTATAACTCAAACCCTCCAGTCCCAGTAATATCTTTGTAAATCTTTTCTGCACCCTCTCTAATTTAATACTATCCTTCCTATAGCACGGCAACCAGAACTGTACACAGTATTCTAAAATGGCCACACTCACATCCTCTTAAAGTTCCTAAGTTCCTAATTATCTCGTAACATTTCTATGGAATATGATACTAGTCTGTTTAATCTCTCCTCATATTTTAACCCTTAGAATCCAGGTATAATTCTGGTAAATTGACACTGCACTCTTTCCTAATAAGGGCAATAAATTCTATCAACATTCTATGTGGTGCTGCTCACAGTACTCTAGGTTTGGTCTAATTAAGGCTTTGTATAGCTGAAGCAGGACTTCTACCCCCTTGTATTGTACTTCTCTAGACATGAAAGCCAATTTTCTATTCTCCATTATGAGATTTTCTATACAACTGATGACATTTAATGATCCTGGTATATGTTTGGGCCTCCACTATTTTTAGTTTTCTGCCATTTAAAAGTATTCCATTTCATCCTCTGTAGATTTCATTTGCCTACATTCATTTGAAATCCATTTTGCATGTTTTTTAAAATTTAATTGATCTGTGTTTCTTTGTGATGTTATGCTACCTGAGATGAATAGAAATTTATTTTCTCAAGGGTTTGTCAATCTTTGGAATTCTCTTGCTGCCAGTGCTGTAGATGCTCCATTGTTGAACATATTTAACAATGGGATTGAAAGATTTTTGGTCTGTCGGGAAATCGAGCAGGTGGGAAAGTGGAGTTGAGGCAGAGATCAGATATGAAGGTACTGAATAGCAGAGTAGACTCAATGTCCTGTATGCTGTACTCTTTGTCATTGTTCTTATGTATTCTTGTTCCAGGGAAAGATGGCCAATTGGATACAAAATTGGCTTGATGGTAGAAGACAGAGGGTGCTAGCAGAGGGTTGTTATTCTTTAAATGTGTAATTGTACCCGCCTCTACCACTTCCTCTGGCAGCTCATTCCATACATACATCACCCTCTATGTGGAAAGGTTGCCTCTTACGTCCCTTTGTGATGTTATGGTGCCATCTGCACAGTTCACAATGCTGTCTACCTTTTCAATATCAGCAAATGTGGCTATATGGTGTTCTACTACATCATCTAAATTGTGAATAAATACAAGCAGAAGTTGAGGGCCCAACTCAAATTTCTGTGGGACACCTATGTCTTGTTCATTATCTCTACAATCTGTCTCCTATCTTTCAATGAATCTCCTTCCCAGTCAATAATTTTGTCTAATCCTTGAATTTCAAGTTTTGCTAACAGAAACGTCTGAGGGACTTGATGAAATACATTCCGCAGTATTTACAGATAACATCCAATGCCATTTCCAACATGCACACCAGGAACAAGAGTAAGCCACTTATCCCTTCGAGCTGCTCTGCCATTCAACAAAATCAAGGTGGATCTGATTTTGACCTCAGCTCTACATTCCTGCATATCCCTGACAATCTTTCATCCCCTTAATAATCAAGAATCCATGTACCCCGGCATTGAAATATTTAAAGATTCTGCATCCATTGTCTTTTGAGGAAGGGAATTCCAATCACAACCCCCTTCAATAAAAATTTGTTTCCTTATCCCGGTCTTAAACGAACAACCTCTTGTTTTTAAATTATGACTCCCCCATTCCAGATTCTCCAACAACGGAAAACATCCTTTTCACATTCATCTGGTCAAGTTCCTTCAAGATCTTATATGTTTCAATTAAGTCACCTCAGACTCTTCTAAACTCCAGAGGAGACAGGCCTAACCTGCCTCACCTTCCCTCAAATGGCAATCTATTCACTCCAGGTTTTCCTCCATTCATTCCTTCAGTCATTCCTTCAAAATAAAAACAATCAGGTTTGTTAAGAACAAAATATATTTTACAAATAAAAATTGACTTCAGTTAAAAATGTTCAAGTTCAGTAATATTATCCTGAATTATAGACTTTAGGAATTAGTATTATTTGACTGAATGGACCATTTTACAAGTTATTAAGTTTTATTCTTTCTGCAAATTTCGTGACTACTTCTGACGCCAACAAACAGTACAGATGCCACTACTGCTCATTTTGTAATCGTGTATATATAGACTCTTCTCAAGTGAACACTTCAATCTAATCAAGTCTATTTCCTTTGACTTCCCAGAATAGTATAGAACGATTTCAAGTGAAGTTCCCAAGGATAAAACCTAAATTAAACTGCAAAATTTGTATTGTTTTATCTTGATAACTAAATTCTGCACTGCACTGTTGACCTAAGTTGGCACTGTATATCCAGATTGCTATCAGGAGACTAAAAAAAGTTTTAATTCTGATGAGTCACTGTTTTAATTCACTCTAAAATTCATTCAGAGTCAATATTCTAACATATCAGCTGCCACTTTTTTATTGCAAGCCTTTTTATTGGGACTAACATTTACAATGGGATACCATTATCAACATTCTGCCCTTGTTATTTGTCCCTTAAGCTGATAATTTCATCCATTGATCAACTTAACAGAACAAATACAACGACATTTGACATAGATACATTATGTTGAATTATTTAATAAAGGAAACATTGTTTCAAATGAATTTGAAAAGTTCCTATTAATTATATTATAACCAAATCCTGAATGTTGAAAAATATTTAATGTCGGTAAACTGAGTGTGCATGCAAAGATAGTTTTGCAATTTTTGACAAGCACTGTTCAGTTTTGTTCACAGGAGAAAAGCAAGCTGGAGGAACAACACCCCAACTTCCGTCTGGGTACCTGCCAGCCCTCAGGACTCAACATTGAGTTTAATAATTTCGGAATGTGAACATCCTCCTCCATGTTCATGATCCATCCTATACCCCACATCCTGCTCTGTATGGGCTGCTCTCAGCACAAGCAACCCATTTTCAAAAATTCATACCTCCTGTTAGAACTCATTCGGCATTTACTTCTCTCCCTGCTTATAGTCAGGGATCTCTTTGTCTGCTTCTCTTTTTTCTCACACACTTTCTTCTGGGCACTGTCTCCATCTATTTGACTCACCCCTCAACATCACCACGCCTTCCCCCAAGCCCATCCCTTGTCATCAGTCTAAATACCACCATTTACCAGCTGCATTCATTTCTGACGAAGAGTCACTGGACTTGAAATATTAATATTGTTTTTCTCTCTACAGATGCCGTCAGACCTATGGTGCAACTAGTCATGTCCACAACAATAACAATACATCTGGAGCAGAAATTGGTGGAATCCAGTCTGTATTTAGACCTGGATAGAAATGAGAGGGAATATTTAACCTAAGAACAGCCATGATTGATATCAAGAAGTCAACATAAATGCTTGGATATGTTTCACAGATTATGAAAAATATGATCAATCCTGTCTTTACCAAAAGCTGATAAACATGTTGCTGTAATCGATATTTGAGCAGCTTCAACTGAGCTGGAAGCTGAACTACAGACACTGTAATGAATCAGGAAAGGGCAAAGTTATCAGGATTCTTTATACTAGATGATTTGATCAGAAACTGTAGAGTGTGACTGCAAATGAGACAGCTCAAGGGCCAAAGAGGGCAGGAAGATCAGCTTTTACAATTGTCCAAGAACTTTGTGGCTCTTTCAGCTCGTTTGGGTAAGAGTAAGGGGGAATGAGCTAACTGACTACGACCTTTGAAGCACTGATTCTTAATTTAGTGCCTAGCTCCTCATAGTGATTGTGCTGAATCTCTTTCTTTGTCCTTCCAAGTACAATAAGCCATTCAAGAGAAGGGAGTAAGGAGGAATGTACCAGTAGGGAACAATGCTAGGGGCACAGCGGGGTGGTGTGTGGATTGACGTGACTCTCTGCAGAAAAGTCTAGAGGGCAATGTTGCTTACATGTGCTAAGATTCTGGACATCTGCTCATGACCAGAGAGGAACTTGCAATGGGAAGAGGAGGATCTAGTCATCATAGTCCATGTAGGTCTTAAGTACGTAGGTGGGACAAAGAAAGAGATTCAGCATAGTCAGTCTAGGAAGCTAGGTGCTAAATTAAGAAGCAGAACCTCAACAGCCATAATCTCGGGATTGTTCGGTGAGCCATGTACAAATTAACAATGGATAAATCAGACTATTGGGCTGTATGTGTGGGTCAAGACTAGTGTGGGAGAAGTGGACTCTGGTTCCCAGGGCAATGGCGCCTATAATGGGAAAAGTGGGATCTGTGTCTGTTGGAACAATCTCCACCTGAACCGTGCTGGGGCTGGTGTCCTTGCCAATGACATGAAGAAGAAAGTAGAGAGAATTTTAGGCTAAATAGTGGGGGGAAAGGGACCAATTTGGGAAAATGTGATAAACCAAAGTGTAGAAGTCAAGGCCAATGAGAGGGGAATTAATATGGGAAATAATATAGAGTCAGTAAGAGGAAGAGGGATGGAGTACAAATCTATGAGTAAACCAACTGATAAGATGAGAATTTACAAAAACAATTAAGAGATTAAAAATAAAGGCTGTACATCTGAATGCACGTAATATTCAAAACAAAACAAATCAACTGAGAGCACAAATTCAAGAAGTGCTATCTGGTACCCATTACAGATCCATGACAACAGAATGACAGATGGAAATGTGAATCTTATGGGGTGCAGGACATTTAGGAAGGACAGAAAACTAAGAAAAGGTGAAGGGGTAGTTCTGTTCCCATGGGTACATCAATCCTTTGAAAAAAAATTGTACCTGCAATGATCAAAGAATTGTTGTTCTCTGCTTTATATGGTCTCTTCACAACAATGTAGGAAGGTGTATCCTTACAAGTTTGGCCTCAGTACATAACAGAGCTTTGGTAAGAGAACAGCTGGAGCACTGGGTGCAGTTTTGGTGTCCGCATTTAAGGGAGAATATACTTGTACTGGAGGTTGTACAGTGAAGGTTCAATGGATTGGTCCCTGGAATGAGAGAATTGTTCTGTAATGACCTGGTGAGTAACTTGACTCCAGATTCTATAGGGTTTAGAAGATGAGGGTTATTCTTTCTGAAATGTACAAGATTCTGAGGAGGTTTGATAGAGTAGATATTGAAGGATTGTTTCTGCTGGTCGGGGAACCCAAAACTTTGGGTGCACTCTCAAGGGGTTGATCATTTAGGACTGAGATGAATAGAAATGTATTTTCTCAAGGGTTTGTCAATCTTTGGAATTCTCTTGCTCCAAGAGCAATAGGTGCTCCATTGTTGAATATATTTAACAACGGGATTGAAAGATTTTTGGTCTCTTGGGAAATCGAGCAGGTGGGAAAGTGGAGTTGAGGCAGAGATCAGATATGAAGGTACTAAATAGAAGAGTAGACTCAAGGTCCTATATGCTGTACTCTTGGTCTTTGTTCTTATGTGCTTGTATTCTTGTATTGTTCCAGGGAGAGATGGCCAATTGGACACAAAATTGGCTTGACGGTAGCAGACAGAGGGTGCTAGCAGAAGGTTGTTATTCTTTAAAAGTGTAATTGTACCCACGTCTACCACTTCCTCTGGCAGCTCATTCCATATATACACCACCCTCTACGTGGAAAGGTTGCCTCTCACATCTCTTTTAAATCTTTCCCCTCTCACTTTAAATCTACGCTGTCCAGTTTTAGACGCCCTACCCTAGAAAAAAGACTTTTGCTATTCACCTTATCTATTCCCCTCATGATTTTATAAACCTTTATACAGTCACCCCTCAGTCTCCGATGTTTCAGGGAAAAATGTCCCAGTCTGTCCACCTCACCTTATAACTCAAACCCTCCAGTCCCAGCAACATCCTTGTAAATTTTTCATGCACCCTTTCTAGTTTACCAACATCCTTACTATAGTAGGGTGACCAGAATTCATAGAATCCCAATAGCTTGGAATCAGGTCCCTCTGCATAACAAGTCCACACCAACCCTCAGAGCATCCCACCCAGATCCATCCCCCTAATCTACACATCCCTGAACACTACGGGCAATTTAGCATGGCCAATCCACCTAGCCTGCACAACTTTGTGACCGTGGGAGAAAACCAGAGCTCCCAAAGGAAACCCACACAGACACAGGAAGAATGTGCAAACTCCACACAGACAGTCACCCAAGGCTAGAATCGAACCCAGGTCCCTGATGCTGTAAGGCAGTAGTGCTAACCACTGAGGCACCGTGCCACCCAGTACTCAGTATTCCAAAAGTGGCCTCACTAATGTCTTGTGCAGCTGCAACATGATGTCCCAACTCCTGTACCCAATACTCTGATCAATGAAGGCAAGCATGCTAATCACTTCCTCCACCACCTATCTACCTGTGATGCCACTTTAAAGGTACTATGTACCTGAACCCTTAGGTGTCTCTGTTCAACTATTAACTGTGAAAGTCCTGAACTGCTTTGCCTTACCAAAATGCGACATCTTACATTTATCTAAACTAAATTCCGTCTGCCACTTCTCGGCCCATCAGACTGTCCTATCAAGATCTCTTTGTACTCTTAGATAATCTTATTCACCATCCACTATACCACCAGTTTTTGTGTCATCTGCAAATATAATAACCATACCTCCTATATTGTCATACATATTGTTGATGTAAATGACAAAAAACAGTGGACCCAGACTGATCCTTGTGGCACACAACTGGGCACATGAATAGGAAAGGTCTAGAGGGATATGGACCAAATGCAGGCAAATGGGACTAGTTAAGTTTGGGATATCTGGTCAGCATGGACAAGTTGGACCAAAGAGTCTGTTTCCATACTGTATGATTATGAATTTATGACTTTATGTTAGTTAGTGAAGAGATTAACACAACAGAGATAGATGACCGAAGTTTAAGAAACTAGGATGTGGAAACAGGTTGGGTAGAGATGTGGAATGATAAAAGCAGTAAGCCATCTGTGGAAATGATGTACAAGCTCCTCACAGTAACCACACAGTAGGGTGGAGTATAAAGAAAGAAATAATGAGAACTTGTCAGAAAAACAGCGATGATCATGGGAGATTTTAAATCACATTGAATGGAAAAGTTGGATGGGCAAAGTTAGCTTAGATGAGGAGTTCATAGAATGTATTTAGAATAGTTTTTTAGAACATTCTGGAGCCAATCAGACAGCAAGCCATACTAAATCTAGTATGGTGCAATAAGCTAGGATTAAATAAGGATTTCATGGTGAAGGCACCTCTATGTAGCAGTAACCATGTTATGATTGAGATTTTTATTCAGTTTGAGGAAAAGAGGAGTTGGTTTGAGACTTTCTATTACAGTTAAGAAATCATCATTATGAGGGTATAGATGCAGGCTTGGCTAAAACCAACTGGCAAATAGGGTTAAAGGATAGGTGACAAACATGCAGCGCCACACATTTAAGGGGATATTCTAAGAAGATACAGAATATATATATTCTGAACAATAAGAAAAAAACCTAAAGGAATCCGTTGTCAACCAGAAATATTAAAGACTGTACTAAGCTTAAATCATATAACTGTGACAAGGCAGGTGGCAGATCAGAAAATTGGACAGAATATAAAAAGAAGCAAAGAATCAATGAATAATTAATAAGTAGTAAAATTTAGCACAGAGTACAAGAGAAAGCCAGTCAGAAATAGAAAAACATGGTAAAAGTTTGTATAAATATTTTTAAAACCCAGTTAATGAAGTGAGCATTGGTCCAAATTGAAAGTGAGACAATAGAATTAACAATTTAAAAAATGAAAATGGCAAGTGAATCAAACAGGTATTTTTGCATCAGACTTCACTGTAGAGGGTACAGCTAACCTCCCAGACGCAGTGATAAACCAGGAAATGGAAGGGAGGAACCCTGAAAAGGCACAATCACCAGAGGAATCACCAGGTTCTAAGTAGATTGTTGGAGCTGGGGGCTAACAAGTTCCCAGGTTCTCAAGGATTTTATACTAGGATCCCAAAACAAGTGGTTTGAGATATCTGATGCATTGGTTTTAATTTTCCAAAATTCCCTTGATTCAGGAAAGGTCCAATTGAATTGGACGAAAACAAATGTGACTCCTTTATTCAAAATGAGAGGGAGGCAGAAAGCAGGCCAGTTAGCTTAAGATCTGTCACTGGGAACATGTCAGAAGCTAATATTAAAGATGTTATAGCAGACTACTTAGATAAGTTCAAGGTTATCATGCAGTCAACGGTTTTGTGAAAGGGAAATCATATATGACCAATCTATTGGAGATTTCTTTTTCAGGAGGTAATAAGTGCTGTACTTAAATTTCCAGAAGAATTTTGATAAGGTGATATATCAAATGTTATTGCAGAAAGTAACAGCTCATAGTGTAGTGGATATCATATTTACATTGATAAAAGATTAGCTGGCTAACAGGAAGCCGAGAATAGGCACTAATGGATCTTTTACAGCTTGGCAAGTTGTAATGAGTGATCTGCCGCAGGAATTGATGCTGCAACTGCAGCTGTTTACAATTTATATGAATAACTTAGCAGAAGGGATGGCTGGGTCTCTTGTGGTGTAGCGGTAGAGTCCTGGGTTCAAGTCCCACTTGCTCCAGAGGTGTGTATAACATCTCTGAACAGGTTGATTAAGAAATATCTGGATAAAAGACATTGCCAAATTTGCTAATGAAATAAAGATAAGTAGGAAAGTAAGTTGTGATTAGGACATGAGGAAGCTACAAAAAAGAAACAGATAGGTTATGCGAGTGGGCAAAGATTTGACAAGTGGATTATAATGTGGAATTGTCCATTTTGGCAGAAAGAAGAAAAAAGGAAGCATGTTATCCAAATGGTAAGAGATTGCTGAGATGCAAAGGGATCAGGGTGCCATAGTGCATGAAACACATGGGGTTAGCATAAAGGCACAGCAAGTAATTAGGAAAACTAAAATTTAGGAATGATAACATCTATCACGAGAAGAATTGAATACAAAAGTAGAAAGGTTATGCTTCAGTCACACAGGACACTGGTAAGACCACACTATTAGTGACTCTATTTAACAAAGTACGTAAATACATTGGAAGCAGTTCAGTTGCCAGACTGCTGAATGGGTTGTCTTACGAGGAAAGGTAGGACAGGCTGAACTTGTATCCACTGAAGTTTAGAGGAGTTGAGGCAACTTAATAGGAACATACAAGATCCTGAGGAGTCATGACAAGGTAGATTTGGACAAACAGGGGTTGCACATTTAAAACAGACGTAAAGGAATAACTAATTTATTTCATCAAGTTCCCTAGCCTCCATGTCTTTCTCCACAGTAAAAACCGAATATTTGTTTAGTATCTCTCCCATCTCTTGTGGCTCCACACATAGAAGACTTTGTTGATTTTTAAGGGGCCCTATTCTTTCCTGAGTTGCTCTTTTGCTCTTAATGTACTTGTAGAATCTCTGTGGATTATCCTTAACCTTATCTGTCAAAGCTCTCTCATATCCCCTTTGTGCCCTCCTAATTTTCCTCTTAAGAATGTTGCTTATACTCTTCAACAGATTCACTTGATCCCAGTTATCCATATCTAATATATGACCAGTGCCACAATGTCTTTATTCATCTATTGTTCCCTACTCTTCCCAACTTTACCCTTCACTCTAACAGGAGCATAATGCATCTGGACTCTCATTTTCTCACTTCTGAAAACCTCCCACTTCCCAATCGTCCCTTTACTTGTGAACAGTCTGAGTCCAACTTTTATACAAGGCCTATCTTTTTCCATAACTATTTTAAAACTAATATAATTATGATCACGGTCCCAAAGTGCTCCCCACTAACACTTCAGTAATTTGCCCCCTGCCTTATTTCCCAAGAGAAGGTCAAGTTTTGCTCCTTCTCTAGTAGGTACATCTATATATTGATAAGGAAGACTTTCTTGAACGCATTTAACAAATTCCTCACCCTCTGAGCCTTAACACTATGGCAGTCCAAGTCTATATTTGGAAAGTTAAAATCCCTTACTATTACACCCTGTTATTCCCACATATATCTGAGATCTCTACATATTTGTTCCTCAATTTCCCAATGATCCAAAAAATCTGAACCCTTCTCCTCCGCATCACTTCCTCAGCCATTGATTTATCTGCCCTATCTTCTTATTCCTAAACTCTCTAGCACACGGCACCAAGAGTAATCCAGAGATTACTATCTTACAGGTTCTGCTTTTTAACCTTCTACCTAACTTTCTATATTCATTCTGTGAATGAGAAGGAAATAGAGGCTGTAGAACTCAGGGAAATAAAAATTGATGTCTTGAAAACCATCCACATTACAGAAGTAGTAGCGCTGGAGGTCTTAAGAAAAATCATGAAGGTGGATAAATCTCTGGGACCTGACCAAGTGTATCCGAGGATGTGTAGAAAGTTAGGGAAGAAATTGCGGGGCCCCTAGCAGAGATATCTGTATCATCTACAGCCACTGGTGAAGTGCTGGAGGACTGGAGGGTGGCTAATGTTGTGCCTTTATTTAAGAAAGGCTCTAAGAAGAAGCCTGAGAACTACAGACCTGTGAATCTGACATCAGTGATGGATAAGTTGGCAGAGGGGTTTCTGAGAAAGGATTTACATGCATTTGGACAGGCAGGGACTGATTAGGGACACTCAGCATGGCTTTGTGCCTGGGAAATTATGTCTCACAAACTTGACTGAGTTTTTTTGAGGATGTAACCAAAAAGATTGATGAGGGCAGAGAGGTAGACATTTGACTACATGGACTTTAGTAAAGCCTTTGACAAGGTTCCACATGGTAGACTAATTAGTAAAGTTAGATCACATGGGATTTAGGGAGAGCTTGCCAACTGGAAACAAAATTGGCTTGATGGTAGGAGACCGAGGGTGGTGGTGGAGGGTTGTTTCTCGGACTGGAGGCCTGTGACCAGTGGTGTTCCGCAGGGATCGATGCTGGATCCACTTTTGTTTGTCATTTATATGAACGATTTGGATGAGAATTCGGGAGGCATGGTTAGTAAGTTCATGAATTACACCAAACGTGGTAGTATTGTAAACAATGAAGAAGATTATTTAAGATTACAAAGAGATCTTGATCAATTGGGCCAAAGGGCTGAGGAGTGACAGATGGAGTTTAATTTGAATAAATGTGAGGTATTATATTTTGGTAAAAAGAAACGAGGGCAGGACTTATACAGTTAATGGTAGGGCCCTGGGTAGTGTTGTCGAACAGAGAGACCTAGCGGTTCATGTACATAGATCATAGATTATAAAATCCTTACAGTATGGAAACAGGCCATTCGGCCAACAAGTCCACACCACCCCTCTAAAGAGCATCCCACCAAGATCCATTCCCCGACCCCTGTATTTCCCATGTCTAACCCACCTAACCTACACATCCCTGAACAATACGGGCAACTTAGCATGGCCAATCCATCTAGCCTGCACATCTTTGGACTGTGGGAGGAAACCGGAGCACCCGGAGGAAACCCACGCAGACACGGGGAGAATGTGCAAACTCCACACAGGCAGTTGCCCGAGGCTGGAATCAAACCCGGGTCCCTGGCGCTGTGAGGCAGCAGTGCTAACTACTGTGCCACCGTGTCGCCATAGTTCTTTGTTTCATAGTTTCATAGTTATTTGAAATTTGCATCACAGGTACACAGCATAGTTAAGGTGGCATTTAGCATGCTTGCCTTCATTGTTCAGACCATTGAGTGTAGGGGTTGGGACATCACGTTGAGGTTGTACAGGATGTTGCTGAGGCCACCTTTGGAGTAATGTATACAGTTCTGGTCGTCCTGCTATAGGAAGGATATTATTAAATTGGAATGGGTTCAGAAAAAGATTTACCATGATGTTGCCATGACTGAAGGGCTTAATTTATAAGGATAGACTGGATAGGCTGGGACTTTCTTCACTGAAGCGTTGGAGGTGGTGGGCTGAGGTTTAAGAAATCATGTCGGGCATAGATGCGATGAATAGCCAAGGTCTTTCCCTATGGAGGGGGAGTTCAAAACTAGGGGGCATATTTTTAAGGTGAGAGGAGAAAGATTTAAAAGGGACCTTAGGGGCAATGTTTTCACACAAAGGGTGGTTCATGTGTGCAATGAACTGCCAGAGGATGTGCTAGATGCAGGTACTGTTGCAACATTTAAAAGACATTTGGACAGGTACATGAATATGAAAAGTTTAGAGGGTATGGGCCAAAGGCAGGCAAGTGGGACTTAGTTTACTTTGGGGAAACTTGGTCAGTTTGGTCAAGTTGAACCAAAGGGTCTGTTTCCATGCTGTATGACTCTATGAATCAATAATTCTTTCAGAGGCTCACGATTCTTAGGGATTCTCTTCCTGAAAACTCTGGTATAATTAGAGTCGAAATATTTTTAAGGCAGAAGTAGATAGATCCTTATTAAGCAAGATAGTGAAAAGTTATCAAAGATTGGCAAGAAAGAATATTTGAGGCTATAACCAGATCAGCCATGATTGTATTGAATGGAAGAGAGGTTCAAGGGGCTGAATGGCCCACTCCTGTATCAGATGTGTTTTCAAGTGAAAAAAAAAGGAGTGTGACAATGAGGTGTACTATTGCCAAAATTATTCAATCTGCACACAACAAATATTCAGAAAATTTAATGTACTTCTAGGAATAAAATTGGGAGCAAGAGCATCACAAACATGTGGTACAATGATAACATAATATATAGAAGAATCAGAGAGGCCCCACAACATATCAAACAAATCAAGTAAAATCTAGAAATGTGTGATGTAGATTGAGTAAGAATACCAATAAAACAAGAACAATGGCACTTAGAATAAATACACTAGGATAAATGAGAGGGAAGATTGAAATGGATGGCGTACCCTGGAACAAGCAACTAAGTTTTTCTTTTAGAGCAAGTGATAACAGAAATTGATAGATGCAATGCTAAAGTCAGAACAAGGATTGCAGTAGCCGGAATTAATTTGGTGAAGATGAATAATGTGTACACAACTGGAAAACTTAAGCTTGTAACAAAGAAAAAAATCATAACATACTCCACTTTATCTACCTTCCCGTATGCCTCAGAAACCTGGAAATTGGTAAAGATCTGTGGAATAATAGGGAGATCTTTGAATTGAGGATGCTAATACAGATGCTTAGCATCCCACACACAACCATAAGAAAATGAAATGAAGAGGTGCTTGAAATTTCAAGAGCAAAAAGAACTCTTGAAAGTGAATTTCAGAAAATAAAACATCAGTATTTTCGCTATTTGGTCAGAGCTGGATAAAGAAGGAAAAGAGGAGTGCAGTGGACACAGGGAATGACAATGGGTGCAGTGGATGAGGGTTATCACAGAACAGTTGATCTACAGTGGATGTGTGAAGATGACATAAGATAGTTGTGTGTGACAAATTATACTGGCAGATCTCCTGGTAGGAGTAGCTACCAGCACTAACACGTCCGTAATTGAAGAGCATAAATTTTCAGTTATATCATTTAATGGTGAAGGGTCTAATTTAACACATAAACCAATTTCCTTCATATTTCGTTTCCCCAATGCTAAGTGATCTTCAGTCTTCAGAAATGCATCAGATAGCATAATAAATACGTCAAATATGTCAGACTTTATTTGCAAGGCAAAAAGACATTGTCTGCACGTGATCATTTTTTTGTCACCATTACATCATCATATTTTTTTTCTCTGCTTTTGTTAACCAAAAGTACTATAGCAAAAGAGGAGTTGGGTCGCGGATCAACTTTATCTCACTGATTGGTGAAACAGACTCGAGGGGTTAAATACCCTCCTCTTGCCTCTTGTTCCAATTGCAACATAAGGCATGCAAGACTGGATTTTCTGATGGGCTGGGTCCACACACGCCCCAAACTGGTGAACTGTTCTGCAGTGACCGAAAGGCTGTTAGATCGTTAAATGGTTTAAAGCATGAGTTTCACCTTCAGTGGGAAAGGAACTCCCACCTCTGAGAGCTACAGCAGATAAATGGCTCTCCACTTCTGTACCACCATGAGTTTGTACTGCATTCAGTCTCTCAGCACAAGGACACATGGAACCAGAGTTAAAATTTAGTTCAGTACAGGGTCAGTTTCTCATCAGCTCCAGACTGGCAGGTCCCAGCAAGTGAGTCAAGGGGACTGGGGTAGCCATAGTGGGTCAGGCAGGGGGAAATGGGGCCACACTGAGCAGAAAGTTTTGAAAAGGTGCCTCAATTAGCTGCATTCCTTCGGTTGAGAAGTGACTTGTCCCTTGTCCACCATCAACATACATAGGGGATATTGGATACTTGGTTTGGGCCTCCATCAATTAATCCAAGTAGTGGTGGGAAAGGACCTTGAGTAGCTAATAATTGGTCATGTGAGGTCCTCAATTAGCCCAAGTGTAGGTTGGCCTCCTGGTGCCTCCCCCGTACTGCTGGTAAAATCATGGCAAGGCAAGAGCAGGTGGGTAGGTTACGGCTTGGTTTAACATCCAGGGTACTTATTGGAGGTCCCTATAGTAAACTCTCTCCCTGGAGCTCTTTAAATTATATCCCCTCTCTGTCCGCTAGTCTTGAGTGATTTTGGTAACAAGACCTCACCAACAAAACAGAAAATCAACCTGAATGATGAGTTTCATACATGTTCAAACATTTTGTTTTCCAAATCAAATACAAAGCCAAGTGAACCAAGCTCTTAACACAGAAGTTGGCGGAAATACATAGTTTAACTCAATCCATCTTCATTACCATCAGCTGAATGGACTTACTTTGTTATAAATGTGTACTGTATTCACTTCAGCTGTTGGGAAGGCGTTCTAAACAAAGCAAAATGCAAGGCCAAAGCACTGGTGGATGAAAAACAAAGTAAGTGGTTTATCTGATTATTTGGATAACACACCTCAGATTTCAATCTCTCAATCTCTGTGTCTTGATCTTCAAGTTGCTGCCGGAGCTGATGTGCCGCAATTTTCTCCGTTTCTACTATCTGAACCAGATGAATATACTTCTGCATCAGTACCTCACGCTCAATTAGAAGATCACAGTAACTAGGAGAAAAATAACATCAATTAATGCAAAGCACTGTCACAAAATTGAACATTAATCATTAGAGAACATTCCACTTCCGTCCTCATGCTGAAGATGTTTGGGCCAAGGACACTACCTTGATGAACTGAGAGCTTTTATAGTACAATGGTAGTGTTCCTACTTCTGAGCTAGGAGACCTGGGTTCAAGTCTCATCTGCTCCAGAAGTGTGTCATAACATTGCTGGGCAGGTTGATTAAAAAAGAATACCATGACAAACTCTTACAGAGATGTAAAAACCGAAAGAACTGTGGATGCTGTAAATCAGGAACAAAAACAGAAGTTGCTGGAAAAGCTCAGCAGGTCCAGCAGCATCTATGAAGGAAAAATCAGAGTTAATGTTTCAGGTCTGGTGGCCCTTCTTCAGAACGGACCCGGAATGTTAACTCTGATCTTTTCTTCACAGATGCCGCCAGACCTGCTGAGCATTTCCTACAGAGATGTTTTGGGCTGAGATGGCTGGCTCCAGTAATCATAACCATCCTCCTTTGTGCTATCTATGACTCCAACCAGTAGAGAGTCACCCTGAAATACCCATGGATTTTAATTTTATTAAAACTTCTGAATGCAACAGTTGGTCAAATATTATTTTCATGTCAAGGCCAGTCACTTTCACCCACCTCAGGAAACAGTTCTTTGGTCCATATTTGGAGCAAGGGTGTAATGAAGTCCGGAGTCAAGTGGTCTAGGTGGAGAACAAACTGACCACCAGTGATCAAACTGTTTCTGTGTAAGTGCCACTTGATACCTTCCACCACATTGCTGAAATCAGGGATAGACTAATAGACTGAATTAAATTGTCCTGCTTTTTCTGGACAGGACTTGCCAGGTCAATTTTCCATGTTGTTGGATTGTAGATACAATGAAACATCTTAGCTAAGGGAGCAAATATTTGTAAAACATGAGTCTTCAAACTAGATAATGTCAATACAGCCTTCACAGCATCCTAGCACTTTCAGTTGTTTCATGGTACCACATGGAGTGAGTCCAGGTGGCTGAAGACTGCCATCTCTGAAGCTGGGCACCTGACGTAAATAGTTGCAAATGCTTCAGCTTTGCCTTTTGCATTGACATGCTGGGTTCTGACAACATTGAGGATGGAGAGTTTTGTGGACTCGCCTCCCCTAGTTAGCTGTTTAATTACCCAGTAGCATTCACAACTGGATCTGGCAGGACTGCAGAGGTTTGATCTAATCTGCAGTATCACCGATCTCGGTCTTTACTTCCCAGGTATAGAATAGCAGACTGTTGCAGTTTTTTTTATTTACTTTTCACAGCTTGATACAGTAATCCAAAATAATCTCTGTTGACCACAGAATACATAAATCAATGTTTACTCTGAAACTAAATACTGATGATGTATTGAATGAACATTATAGCAGGCACAATCCAAAATTCTCGTTTCTGTTTGCATATTCTGTTAATTTTTCATGATACTTCAGAAAATGCTTTATTCTATTTTGATGGTGGAGGCATGCTAGAAAATCTGCACAATTTGGCAGCTCTTTAAATGTCATTTGGAAGAACACCCTCTGTATGAAAACCTTATTACTTAACTTATTGATTAGCTTTTCCTCTAACAGCATCTGAAGTTCACTATAGATCTCAGCTACAGGTCTTTATTGTATCAAAACAGGCAATCCTGATATCTACTGTTTTAAAACATGAAATGCATTCAATTAGCAACCTCTCCTTTATCCTGCAAACATAAGCAGACACCACTCTGTAACTAAAACTTTAATATTCTTCTTATAATAATTGCAAGTCATGGTTAAGTCTTTAGAACATTAGTTTGATGGAATAGAAATATTGCCCCTTTATTTTTTAGCATCAGTGATAAAGAAAGAACCTTCATTTATTAAAAACCAAAAGAACTGCGGATGCTGTAAATCAGAAACAAAAACAGGAATTGCTGGAAAAGCACAGCAGGCCTGGCAGCATCTGTGAAGAGAAATCAGAGTTAACATTTTGAGTCTGGTGACCCTTCTGACTCATCAAATAAAATGCCAAACTGAATGTCCATCTGTTAATCCTTCCAAAACACCCCATGGCAGGCAGTAAGAGCAGGAGTCATCTTGGTCAGCCATGTGGTGGAAAGAAAATTGGAGCCTGTATCATTACTATTCATAGCTTCAGGATACAACATGCATGTAAAGTGTATGTTGCCACAGCAACTGGGACTCTTTGGGAGACAGTTGGCTAGACAGCTGGTGTGGAAAAGATTGGTGACAGCAGCATAGGGTTCAATCCCATTTTCAGCTGGGCTGGTTTCAGGACCTGCCTCTTTGTCCTTCCGTGGGTGGGACTCACTGGACTGGGGGTCTGTACTTGGGCTGAGAAACCAAGAAGAATAAAAATAGCTCGCTCCCTCTCACTCTAGGGGGAAAGCTTCCAAGGCAGCTTACTGGCTGACAAACATCGGACAGCATAGGCCTGTTATGTTGTATGAGCAATCCATACTGCTGCTCTCTGTTTCATTGCTCACTATAAGGTAGACTTTGCTGGCACAATCCTTCTCCAGTGCCAAGTTGGTCAAGTGTGCTACAGGAAACTATGTTGTAGTCTAACATGAAAAGGCTCTTGTCTTAAACAAGATGTAGTTTGTTTTATGATAGTAATTATGTAGAAGTTACACTAATATGATACACATTGTTCCAAAGACTATGATGAATACCCAGATGGTGGGTCTCATTTCTTCAAGATTCTAATCTCCAGACAGACCCATGTGATATTATCAGAGGAGTGTCTTGTTTAAGGCATTTCACAATATTAACCCTGTCAGACCCTTCCTCACTTACAGAAAATTTTCTCCACATGCTTTTAATCAACCATTATGCATATTTAAGCATTCACGTATATCATTAATTTTACAACTGCCCAATCTCCCCGATTTCCAGACTTCCCAATTTCAGATTGTCTGGAGGTTCTTCCAAAATGCATTGCCTGAAGACCATTACTTTGATTCTGTTTGTCACAATGCAAGGTCTAAAGGTTCCTTTGAACAGGAAGCTCTATAATCTCATGAATTTCCTTTGTGAAGAATTTTTGAAACAGGCACTTTTGATTTTGCATATCCTGGATTTCTGAACCAGGCAATTTCTTCTTGACCATATCCTAAATCTTTGGACATTGATCATGCCTTCTCAGTGGTGGCTTCCATGGAGTGGTATGCACCATGTCTTCTATCTGTGTCAACAGATTTTTATTCCCAATCTGATGGTAAATCTATGTTGAACCATGCAAACATTTTATTTCAATTTGTTGTTTAGGTTGAACACTTCCATTTGCTCTCAGTGACTGTGTTACTGGTGAGAATAATATGCATGTTTCTTTCTCACTCAGGATGATCTCTGACGATTCTTCCTGGAAAGACAGGGAAATGAAATTCTCTGTTTGTACTTGTCTCCTCTGAATCACCTCAGCAACTGACATCAAACTTAAATCTGACACTACTATTTTTTCACTAAGCGCTGCTGCATTCTGAATCATGTCAGTTAGAGATTCACCAGTAAACTCAAGAATTCACGTCATTGATGTAGAAGCCTGCAGAATCCATAGACCACTTCATGAGCAGATGCAGAGGGAAAAAGGCTCAGTGTGGGATTTTTCAGATGGGGAGCTAGCAAGCAGAATTTTTGAGTTAGTGATCACATCCACCCCCATGGGTGTTTTTCAGAAAGATTTGCTAGACAAACTGTAGACTCACAGTGTTGAAGAGCTGGTGAAGAATGAATGTAATTATAAAGCGATTCTTGCAGGTTGACAAAGTTGGAATGTACAAAAAAGAGCGTTGACAAATATATCAAGACATGTGAAAGCAGTGACCTTCTGCATGCGCCAAGGAAATGTCCAGCTTTCAATCAATTTTGCAAGGCATCTGGCAGAAAAGACCATTGGTGGAGGCAGTGCTCATAAACAATTGCTGATGCAGTTACAAAGTACAGCAACTCAAGCAGACTCTACACCTGGGAGTATCTTCAACAAGAAGCATCTGATATCCCATCAGAGGCCTATACATGAAGTGATCAAAATCCACAAACTAATGATGTCCACAACAAGACAAAAAATGTCAAACATATGTCCCCGCTGGTAGGTGAACCCAGAACTAGGGGGCACGGCCTCAAAAAAGGGGGAGAAGATATAGCACTGAGCTGAGGAGGATCTTCTTCTCCCAAAAGGTTGTGAATCTGTGGAATTCCCTGTCCAGTGAAGCAGTTGAGGCTGCCTTGTTGAATGTTTTTAAGGCAAAGATTTTTGACAAGTAAAGGAATTAAGGGTTACAGTGAGCGAGCGGCTAAGTGGAGCTGAGTCTATGAAAAAGATCAGCCATGATCTTATTGAATGGCAGAGCAGGCTCTAGGAGCCAGATGGCCTACTCCTGCTCCTATTTCTTATGTTCTTGTGTTATGTTCACACTGCCAATCTTGTGGAAAATATCTATCATCATACTGTCCAAACTGTTGCAAAAAATCAAAATATCTGTCCGCTGAAAACTGGTGACTATTTATTATTGGCCAAGATTAACACAAAGTAAAGTGCAAATATATTACTTCTGAAATAGGCAAAGTATCCACAGAAATGGAGAGTTATTTCAAAGCCTCTGAACATGAAACTTTCAGCAAATACCAATTCAACAGTTCCGTGTGTAGGATCAAGTCAGAAGTCACACTACACCAGGTTATAGTCCAACAGGTTTATTTGAAATCACAAGCTTTCAGAGCACTGCTCCTTTGTCAGATGAAGTGATTAGAATCACACAGGCACAGAATTTATAGGCAGAGAGATCAAATGATCGTACAAAAGAGATCAGGCGAATGAGTCTCTGTGAATTCTTCCACAAATCCCAAAATGTCAGCAGCAAGCCCAATGAGACAGCCAATGAACCGGAACAGTCGAGAGATCCGCAGTAAAGTGACCAAAGAAGAAAGAGTCGAATTGGACCCCTCCAGAAGGCCGCTGCCCCAGCCTCGACATATATGCTCATGCCGTCTGAAGATGCGCTAATGCCAGATTCATCAGCCGCGCTCACAAGATAATGCAGAACGTCACCCAGGCACAACGCAACGCTGTCCTCGTGCTCTCAAGACCAATCGCGACATTGTCATCAAACCAGCAGACAAAAGAGGAGCCATCGTCATACTGAATAGAATGGACTACCGCAACGAAGCACACTGACAACTGAACAACCAGGAACACTACAAACAACTACCTGCCAATCTGACCAAAGAACATATCCGTCAACTCAACAGACTGATCAAGACCTTTGATCCAAACCTTCAGAGTATCCAAGCACTCTTATCCCACGCACTCTTATCCCACGTATTTCTCGCAAAGGAGACTTCTACTTTCCGAAGATACACAAAACCAACACACTTGGCTGTCCCATCGTATCAGGCAATAGGACCCTGTCTGAGAATCTCTCTGGCTGTGTCGAGGGCATCTTGAAACCCATTGTACAAGGAAGCCCCAGTTTCTGTTGTGACACTACAGACCTTTTACACAAACTTAGCACCCACTGACTGGTTGAACCAGGAACGTTCTTCGTCACAATGGATGTTTCAGCACAATACACCAGCATCCACCACGATGACAGCATCACTGCAACAGCCTCAGTACTCAACACCAACAACTGCCAATGTCCAGTCACCATCCTACAACTCATCTGCTTCATCCTCGACCACAATGTCTTCAGCTTCGATAACCAGATCTTCATCCAGACACATGGAACAGCCATGGAGACCAAATTTGCACCCCAATATGCCAACATTTTCATGCACAAGTTTGACCAAGACTTGTTTGCCGCACAGGACCTCCAACCAATGTTATACAGCAAATACATTGACAACATTTTCTTCCTTTGGATTCATGGCAAGGAATCAATGAAATGACTACACAATGATATCAACAAGGTTCACCGTACCAGACTTACGATGGACTACTGTTCAGAATCAGTCTCATTCTTGGACACACGCATTCCCATCAATGATGGACACTTCAGTCTACTGCAAACCCACAAATAACCTCACAATGCTGCACTTCTCTTGCTTCCACCCTAAAGAAGCCATCCCCTATGGACAAGCCCTGCGTATACACAGGTTCTGTTCAGATGAGGAGGAATGCGACAGTCAACTAAAGATGCTGAAAGGAACCCTCATAAGAATGGAATGCGACGACCAGCTCATCATTTGCTAGTTCTGATGTGCCGCAGCAAAAAACCACGACAACCTCAGAAGACAGACACAGGATACGACTAATAGAGTACCCTTCATCAACAAGTACTTCCCCACAGCCTTCAACATGTCATCGATAACAACATCTCACCAAGATCATCCCTGCACCTCCACTTCTCACCTTCAAACAACTGCCAAATTTTAAACATACTATCATTCACAGCAAACTACCCAACCTTCAGGACAACATCAACCACAACACCACACAACCCTGTCATGGCAACCTCTGCAGGACATGTCAGATCGTTGACATGTATACCACCATCACACGTTGGAACACCACCCACCACATACACAGCAGATACTCATGTGACTCTGCCAATGTTGTCTACCTCAAATGCTGCGAGCAAGGATACCCCGAGGCAAGGTATATTGGGGAGACAATGGACGAATGGACACTGCGCAACAATCACCAGACAGTCGGGGAACACTTCAGCGGTCAAGGACATTCAGCCTCCAATCTTCAGGTAAGCGTCCTTCAAAGCGGCCTTCAGGATACACAACAAAGCAGAATAGCCGAGCAGAAAATGATAGCCAAGTTACATACCTATGAAGACAGCCTCAACCACGATCCTGGGTTCATTTCACACTTTTTGTAACCACACCACACTGTTCTGTATTTGTAAAATCTTCCTTACTGTCCTGTTTTGACACTATCACCTTAATAACTGGTTATGATCTCTCTACCTTAATTAGTTTGTGTCATTTTGCATTGCTTGTTACTTTTGTTTGACCCTTGGCATGTGACTCTTATACCAATCATGTCATTCCAGCCATTTGGTTTGTCTCCAGCACCATCTTATTTTTAAATTTTCATAATTATCACTCTGCTTCAATTAATTGGATTAAAGGTCATCCCTTCACTTGCTATTCAGCTGTTGACATTTCACTCACACCATCTGATACTAAGGATCACCTGCAGAGACTTGTTATTTAGCTCCACTGACACCATTTGTAAGATCTTTTGATCTCTCTGCCTATAAATTCTGTGCCTGTGTGCTTCTCTTCACTTCACCTGATAAAGGTGCAGCGTTCCAAAAGCTTATGATTTCAAATAAACCTGTTGGACTATAACCTTGTGTAGTGTGACTTCTGACTTTGTCCACCCCAGTCGAACACCAGCACCTCCACATCATTTGTAGGATCAACTGAGCTGGAGTACAATTGCAATCAATCAATCTGCCTAGACATTGTAGATGTTCTACATTAGAGACACTGCTGGACCAGTGATTGCAGGGATGCCACAAATCACGCATGAATTTAATTAAAACTGTAAAGTACATTTCAAGTTATGAAGCAAATACTACAGCAAACCTTTTGATTTCTGACCCGCTTGCAAACGCACAGAAGACTAGATGTCAGGAAGTGTCATAACATTGTATACACACAGCACATGGAGTCCTGAAAGATGAATTCTTTTAAAGGAAAGGTACACATACAACAGAGGGAAGTTTTATCTTACTTTGCGTGCTTCCAGCAGATGCCTATGCCAGGTGGCTGGACAGTCACTCTACCATCATTTTATTTTTCTTTAGCACAGCTCATTTGTTAAAACATTGGGAACAGTTTGCCTGTAAATAGGTGCTGAGAGGGTTTTGTGCAGCCAGTGCCAAGTTAAGAGATTTCCTAAGCCTGGTTGCTGTGAAGATCTGGTGAATGAAAATGGATGCACATGGTTTACAATTCTTTGACTGGATAACCAGTATATTCCACGCCTTGCACCCACCAGGAGTAGCATCAGCTTTTTCTCCCACCTTGTGCATGTGTTTATAGCATAGAGAATAATTACTGTTGACTTCCTTTTTGTTTGATGTAATTGAGAACAAAGATCATACTGGCATGTTGTGTGGACAGCTGCAACAAATGTTCTTCTTTTTCTGATACCCAAGTATAACTGAATGTTCTGTACATTAGATTTTCATGCTCATTTTCCTTTTGTGATCAAACTCACTTTCGTATGTGCAATATTCATTACAACCATCACTGCTGACTCGTTGTTTCGAGATTTGCCTTTTAACCAATGCAAAAGAATAAAAGAATAATGACTCATTTTAATGGAGGAGTTCTTGTTCTTTCCCAACCATCTAATAAGTAGATTGGTCAGCGAGAGGCTAAACAATGGGCTAATGCTTTAAGTGAAACCTTTAACTTCATAAATCTCCTTGGTATTTCCTGCATTTTCAGTCTTTACTTTTGTTTTAATGTACTTTAAGGTTGACAATGAGCTCTGTTGTGTTGATTGGTCTCATTTCAATGTTATTTGTACTATCAATGCGGAAATGATTTGTGATTCAGACAAAACAACCAAGAATGGAGAAAGATCCTTCTCCTGGGTGCATTCCACTGACTCCCGGTTTAAAACGTCAGTATCAGGATGTCTGAAGAAGATCTGGAAGGAAAATTGGCAAAATGATTAATCACTCTAATGTTTTCCTTTTTTTTCTCCTGTCAATCAAAGGTTGTTGAGTCCTGCAATATTTGCGCTAGATACTACACCCTATGCATTACCAAGTCAAGGAGAATTGATAGACTACTTGCCCATAAGGCATCACACCTGAAAATTGAGCGTAATCCTGTACGCACCTCACACACACACGCGCAAACAAACACACGTACACATGTACACACACACACACACATGTACACCACAGATCCTTTCTCAATGAATCTTGAAATGCAAATTCTTTGCCATTTCTTTCAGTTGTAACTAACAGTGCAAAATATTCTGATTCAATTCAACATAAAAGGACATGCAGCCCCAAATTTTCTGGTGCAATGAAGCTGTAACATCTCTCCATAAGCAACTGGCACTCTGCTAAGCTTCAGACTTTGTCTGGATGCTGAAGTACTGACTGGTCCATCCAGCAATGTTGAATGCAGTGTCTTACACATGCAATGGTACTCCGACAACAACAACTAAAATTATCCATTATTATTAACTAATTTAAATAGTTGTCCGGTGTCACCTCCAGCAGGAAATGAACAAGAATGCAATAGCATTAATCTCTGCCTAAAATCTTTCCTTGGCCTCACCCAGCACACTCTCCCAAGCATTGATTCTGGACTGCATGAAACGACATTGTGAAACGTCAGACAGAATCAGGAAAACCTCCTGCTGTTTACCACCTATCAAACCCATTGGATAATGACTCAGTACTCCTCCATATTGAACACCACTTGAAGGAAGTGCTGCGTGTGGTAAAGGTGCAAAATGTACTCTGTGGTATTATAAAATGTAATTCATGAGACAGCCTATGAACAGAGCTAGAGACTCAAAAACTGGGCATCCTTCAGGCACTTGGGTCACCAAGAGCAGCAGAATTGTATTAAACCACAATCGCAACACCAACGCCTGGCATTTCACATATCTCTGCCATTACCATCAGGCCAGGAGAGAGATGAACCCTGGTTCAAAGACAAATGCAGGAGGCTATGTCAAGAACAACACCAGACCTATCTAAAAATAACACATAAACCTGGTAAAGTTACAACATGTACAGCCATGCAATAGACAGGTCTTTGCAATCTCTTAACCAACGAATCAAATCAAAACTCTGCTCTACCACATCCAGGAAACAATTTACTGGCAGAGGTATCTCTGCAAACGCACCAATGATGAGACAGCCCAGCACATCAGTGTGGAAAAAAAAAAGAGAAAGCTGAGGCATTTGCATCCATCATGAACCAAAAGTGCCAAATGGATGATCCATCTTGGCCCTCTCCAGAGGTCCTTAGCAACAGATGCAAATCTTAAAGGAAATCAGATGACTCTATGTGACATCAAGAAATGGCTGAAGGTGCTGGATATTGTAAAGGCTATGGGCACTGACAATATTCTAATAACAGTACTCGTGCTCTACAACATGCCATACCACTTGCCAAGCTCTTCCAGGACAGTTACAACACTGGCATCTACCAAGCAATGTGGAAAATTATCCAGGTATGTCCTATACACAATAAACAGGACAAATGCAACCCGGTCAACTACCACCCCATCAGTCTACTCTCAATCATCAGGAAAGTGATGGAAGGTGCCATCAACAGTATCAAGCAGCACCTGTTCAACACAACCTGCTCAGTGATGCCCAGTTTGGGTTCTACCAGGGCCACTCAGCTCCCGACCTCATTATAGGCATTTTTCGGTAATGGGAGATGATGGTGGAGTAGCAGCACGATGTATGGGCTCCTGCCTGGAGCTCATCTGCTCCTTCTGCTTTTACTTCTTTTTTTTTCTTCCTATGCTTTTGTTTCTTACTTTAACCAGACTTTATCTTCTGTGGAAGCTTGAACAGCTTCAAGATGTCCAGCGTATCTAATGCAGATTTCTTCCCAACACCTGTGGAGGGAATTGGAGGAGGAGGGAAGTGAGTGTGTGTTCCTGGCGGTGGAGGAGGAAGGAGGTGAGTGTGTG
>NC_063334.1:93341444-93363063 GCF_021869965.1 Rhincodon typus
GGTAGAGGAGGAAGGAGGTGAGTGTGTGTTCCTGGCGGTGGAGGAGGAGGGAGGCAAGTTTGGGCCCAGTGTCCAGTGTGGGACTTGGCAGCTGTAATGGCAGTGACATTGCCGAGATCAGTAGAGTGCAGACTCATGGTGGTAGTGTCATCAGTAGTGGCAAGATAGCGACGGGTGGAACAGTGAAGAGACTTGAGGCTGGCCAACTGCTTCCTGCTGGTATTGGTTTCTGCATCGGGATGGAAGGGCCCAGATTCAGGCCCATGGCTAAGCACTTAAGAAGGACTGTAATGTTGAACTTTTAACTGGTTTCTTTATTTTCTACTTTATACCAAAGATTTTGTATCTGGCCACCCTTGTATCTAAGATTGCGCTGGAAATGGTGGCTTTATACACTCTTCACTGTACTCCTGTATCCCGTACTTGAGCACACATGTCAATAAGATCTAATTCACTAATTCACCTTGGTTCAAACAGAGACAAAAAAATCTGAGTTCTAGAGTTAAGACTAGAATAAGCATAAGACCACAAGAAATAGGAACAGGTGTAGGCCGTTCAGCCCCTCGAATCTACTCACCCATTCAAGATTATGGCCAATCCAGCATTCCTCAGATCCACTTTCCTGCCCTTTTCCTGTAACCTTGACTCGGCTACTGATCAAGAATCTATCTATCTATCTCAGCCTTAGATATATACAAAGACTCTGCCCCCTCAGTTCTCTGCGGCAAAGAGCTCCAAAGACTCACCAGCCTCAGAGAAAAGATGCCTTCTCCTCTCAATCTTAAATTGACTTCTCTTTATTTCGAGACTATGTCCTCTAGTCCTAGGCTCTCCCATAAGAAGAAACATCCTTTCAACATTTCTCTATAGTGATGGAGCAGGCCATTCAGCCCATTGAGTCCACATCAGCCTTCCAAAGTGCATCCCACCCAGACCTGCCCCATCCCTGTAACCCTGCATTCCCTAAATTGAGAGAGGGGCCCATGCAGCGAGACTTAGATGTCCTCATCCACCATAGAATCATTGAATCACTACAGCATGGAAGCAGGACATTCAGCCCATCGAGTCCACACCGACCTCTGAAGAGCATCTCACCCAGACCCACACCCTACCTACCACATTTCCCCCCCACCCCCAGCTATTGAACCACCGTGTAACCACCCAGAGACAAAGGCCTTCATCACTTTTGGTTTGGTTCTCTAGCTCAGTGTTTAGGGCGGCACGGTGGCTCAGTGGTTAGCATTGTTGCCTCATAGCACTAGGGACCCGAGTTCAATTCCAGATTCGGTTGGCTCTCTGTGTGGAGTTTGCATGTTCTTCCCCATGTCTGTGTGGGTTTCCAGGAATGTGTAAATTAGGTAGATTAGCCATGGGAAATGCAAGGTTATAGGGACAGTGTCGAGGGGGAGCAAGTCAGTAAGGACTTGTTGGACTGAATGGCCTATTTCCACACTGTATGGATTCTATGAGCACTTACTCTGTCAAGCCCCTTAAGAATCCTTTAAGTTTCAATGTGATCATCTCTCATTCTTCTAAATTCCTTTGAATTTAACCTTTGTTGATAAGACAATCTCTCCATATTAGGGATAATCCTAGCGACCTTTCTCTGAACTGTCTCCAATGAAATAATACCTTTCCTTAGATAAGAGGACCAAAGTTGCTTACAGTAGTCCAGATGTGGTGTCACCAGCACCGTATACAGTTGCAGTAAGACTTCCCTACTCTTGAATTTCAACTTCCTTGAAATAAGGGCCACTATTCCACTGTTCTTGACATCAAGATTGCACCTGACCAAGTATGCAATCAAGCAATCCTAGCTAAAAAAGAGGAAACAATAGGAATTGGGGAAAGTATCTGCTGGTCAGTGTCATACCTGGCACAAAGGAAGGTGGTTGACGTTGTTGCAGCTACCTCATCTCAGCCACAGAACCTCACTGTTGGAGTTCCTCAAGGTAGTGCCCCAGACCAAACCATGTTCAGTTGCTTCATCAATGACTTTCCCTTTGTCATAATGGCAAAGTGAGAATGTTCACTGATGGTTGTGCAATTTTCAGTACCATTTGCAATTCCTCAGATAATGAAACAGCTCATGACTCTTTGCAGAAAGACCTGGATGACATTTAGGTTTGGGCTGATAAGTAGCAAGTAACATTTCCACCACAGAAGTGCCAGGCAATGACCAAATCCAAGAGATGGTCACCTTTACTGAATTCCCCACTATTAACAAACTATTGGAATTCTGTGGTGAGTATCTCACTTCCTGTCTCCCCAGTGTCTGTCCACCAACTGTGAGGCACAAGTGACGAGTGTGATAGCATACCCTCCACTTACCTACATGATGCAACAACAACATTCAAGAAGCTCAACACCATTTAGCTCAAAGTGCTCCCATGCATCTCCATCAACATTCATTCCCTTCACTGGTCACACATTGACAGCAGAGTCTACAGAATGCACTACAGTAACTAACCAAAGATCCTTTGGCAACATTCTCCAAATCCTTGACTCTTCCACCTGGATGTGCAAAGGCAGTAGATGCATGGGAGTATTAGCTCCTTCCGCTTAAATAAAGCAAAGAATGGATGCAGATGCTGGAAATCTGAAGGAAGAACAGAAAGTGCTGGAGATTCTCTCTGCAGATGCTACCAGAGTTTCGCTACCACTTTCTGTTTTTGTTGTAGCTCCTACAGCTTGCCCACTAAGACACACACCACCTTGATTTGGAACAATATGATCATTGTCCCTGGGTCAAAATCTCAAAGTGGATTGCTCTACACACCACAGCACTGTGAGTGCACCTACACCAAGTGGACTGCTGTGATTAGATGGCAGTTCACCATTACCTTCCCAAGTGCAATTAATGATGGACAATAAATGATCTACAATGTCCACATTCCTTGAACAAATGAAAATTAAAGGCTGCGTCTGTTGACACCCAAGCATAGTAAAAGTTATAAAGTCAAACATATTTTTAAAAGAGCGATTAAAAAGTAGCAAACACGCAAAAATAAAAAGATTTGAATGAAAGCATAGTTTGGTATATGTAAAAGTGTCAAGCAAAGTATTCTTTTGTAATATTTTGCAAAATTTGCATGTGCACAGAATGCAAAACACAGGAGGTGAGTATACACAGTTAGAAACTATCAGCCAATTGCTGGTGTCAGCAAACACTTCAAAAAATAAAAATCAGCAGCAAATCAATATTACACTAATAATGTTATTGATTGCTAAATGGTCTTATTATTTTAATAGTAAGGTCTGTGTCAGTATCAAAATTCTAGAGAATTCAACGGAAAAGTGATGCAGATGGGCTGAGAAATATCCCTCAATTTAAATTATCTGGGGAATAACGGGAGCATAGCTGAAAGGTACTGTCATAATTATGAAGTATTTACATATAGACTGGCAAAATCAGATGGGCAATGGTAGTCTACATGAGGAATCCATAAAATGTTTTCAGGATAGTTTCTTAGACAGTATATTCTGGAGCCGACCGGAGAATAGGATATACTCGACCTGGTATTATGCAATAAAATGGGATTAATTAATTACCTCATAGTAAAGAAGCCCCTTGGTAGCAGTGACCAAAATGTGATTGAATTTTACATTCAGTCTGGAGAGAAGAGTGGGTCCAAGACTAATATTTTAAACTTAAATCAGGGAAATCATGAGACTACAAAAGCAAGGATAGCTTATGTCCACTGTAGTTTATAAGAATAAGAGGTGACTTGATTGAAATACCTAAGATCCTGAGGGATGCAAGGTGCATGTGGAAAGAATGTTACCAAATGTGAGATTCTAGAACTAGGTGTCACTGTGTAAACATCAAATGTCATCTATTTAAGACACATGGCAATTTTTTTTTCCCACTAAGGTTGAGCATTTTTAACTGTTTGTCAAAAAATGGTGAAAGCAGAGCCTTTGAATACTGTTAAGGCAGAGACACATAAATTGTTAAGAAGCAACCAGAGTGAAAAGTTAACTGAGCTAGTGAGAATGTGAGTGATTAGATCAGCCACGATCTTACTGAAAGACAGAGCAAGCTAAAGAGGCCTACTCTTGCTCCTAACTCATTTGTTCATATAAAAATAGATAGACCAGGGAACCCAAAATTGCTGAAGCTACCTCTTAAATCAATCTTTTGTTCACATCCTCTAATCCTTATTTAAAACTCCTGTCCCATGTAGGAATATTCATTCCATTTTGTGAAGAGTTTTCAGACATTTTGCTGAATCTAAACTTTTATATAAATGAAAGTTGAGTTTGTCGTCATTCATTTTAATGATCACAACTGCCAATGAACTGAGCAACTCAAAGATGACAAACGTATTGACGTAAAAAGCCAAGGTAGAATTTTTGCTGTTATTGTAAGCTGCTATGCCAAACATGAGTTTCAAGATTCACAACAATATAACTTGCACAGCATGCATTTATTGCCACAGAAGATTGAAGATTCTGTTGAAAGCTATTTTGCTGCAATATTGTAACATATAGAAATAAAAAAATTTAGCCAAACTATAGGCTCCCTCGAAAGAAATAAAATAAACCCCTAACACGAAATGAAATTGGAATTTTAAAATTTGTTCAGAGACAAAGTTTCTCCAAAGGAAACAAATCCATTCTTCAAGTACAATCAGACATTTGGGGTTAATTTCACGTTTTAATTGGCTGCAATAACTATCTTCTTTATTTTCAGTTGAAATTGAATATTTAATAGTTTGCCTAAGAGTAAACTCTTACGTATTTCATGACAGGATATCTATATATTTTTATAAATAAGAATTAAACATTCAATGGTTGACTGAAATGCTGTTTTTATTCCATAATGAAGATGGCAAATAAATAAGTTGCAAGTCAACAATAATGGTCCTTGGTACACAGAACATAAACCACATTTCACATGTTCTTGTTATGGTCCTTTTAAGTATTTAGCCATGTCATTCACTTGGCCATCCTGGCAGAGCTGCACTGATGGATGAATAGAAAACACCACCAAATTTCAACTTTATGCACTGTCCCCAGACAGCCACAAAGGCTGCACTGTCTTTGTGCTGAACTCATTAGTTCAGCCACCACACAGTTTTCTGGCCAGCGTCATCATTCCCAGGGAATTTCATCAGGGAAATTCTGCAATGTAGAATGAAACTATAATTCTAAAATGAATAACCAGGGATACATTGCCACCAGTGTTGCAAAAAATGTAGCACAACATATCTAGAGGAGATAACTTCTAGATATCATTTTTCAATTTACCTTTTATTCGACTGAGTTTGTGCCCTCTTATAATATATTTTTCTAATTCACCTTTCCATACTCCCATCTGTTTATTTTTTTGGATCATCTCTCAGATGCCTCCTTTCAAAGTTGAAAACACCTAGGCTTAATGCAAATCTTCGACACTAATAATTAGTATTGTGGTACAGCATTGTGATGCTCCTATCTAGGCCTCCTTGCTTGAACATATCCATTGTGTCCTGGTGATCAGACACAGACTCTGCAGGGTATATTTTTATCTTCACCACTTAAGTGCTAATCTAATTCATTTTGCTGGTCCTAAATATGCATTGGCTTATTTTATATAAGAACATGGGTAATGCTATCAATGTTGCATTTATTGTGTACCCATAAAGGTCTGGAAGAGGAGTTAGTGAGGCCTTTCCTTTAACCACTGAACCATTTGTGCTGATGGTGCTCTGAAAATGCAAATAGGCCAGGAGTTCCAGGATTGTGGTTCAGTACTGAAGAACAGATGCCTGTAAACGCCTGAATGAAAATGGAACATGAAAATGGTGGTGTTCCCTTGATGTCATTGCTTTCATCCATTGACACAGGGTGTGTTGCAGGATTCAAAACTGTGAAATAGGCCACTGTTTATTGCCTATCCCCAAGTACCCTTGAGAAGGTGGTGGTGATCGACCTTTTTAAAGCGAATCTACATTGTTTAGATATATCTGCAGTGCTGTTAGGTAGGAACAACTCCCCATTAATTTCAATGCAGGCACCTGATCCACTCTAACGCAGTCAGTTTCCTACTGAACAGATGAGGTTAAATTCCAGAATCTAGGAATTCAAAAAATGGGACCTATTGAATTTTCTTCCTTTCATCAAACAAATCTTTGAGAAATCATCCACAAGATTACCTTCTTTACTGCACTACTACCTTTGTAATTATCGCTTTTTATTCTGTGCATCTTCCCCAGGCAATGAATATCTAAAGGTGAATGTTTAATTCTACTGCTGCAGACTGCTGCAGTTTCAAAGAAAGGATATGTTCCCTCAGTCTTTCTGGATACCTGCCAGCAGCTTTTTCAAAGCCTTAGGTGATGTGGTAGATATTTATTTTGGAAATTGCTGCATGGTATTTATTCTTGGTTTCAACTCTTTGCCAAGCAAGGATGCCTCTTACAGCCAATATGTTGGTTGAAAACTTATGTGGACATAGAGTTAAATGTTTCTTGTCCCTGCAATCTTATAGAATTCTGAATATCTTATTTTAAATTATGAAATGCAGATAAGAGCCCAACATCCAAAGATGTGCAGGTTAGGCAGATTGGCCACAGGAAATGTAGGGTTCCAGGGTTAGGGAAGGGGTGACTTTGGGTGGAATGCTCTTCGGAGGATTAGTGTGGACTCCATGGGCCAAATGCCTGCTTTCAAGCGCTTGGGATTCTATGATTCTATCCATGGTGCCATATACCATAATGATTACAAACCAGAAGTGGAGAAGTTGAGCAGTGGTAAGGTGGCACCCAGTTTGTTTATTTTTAAAAACCATGCAATTATTGTAAGCAGTAAAGGAATTCAATAGCTTTGGGACACTGAAATTTATTGAAATAGTGTAAACCTCCCCAAGAATTTTTTTTCTTGTATTCTATGCAGCCCATTGAGCTGGATCTACAATTCATCAAGATCACGGGGGATCTGATGGTGGCTTTAACTCCACTTTGCTGCCTGCTCCCATTATCTTTGACTCTGTCATAGATTGTCTGTCAATCTCAGCCTCAGATATACACTGTTGCTCAACTATTCTGTGAGACAGCTCTCCCAATTTTGGCACAGTCCCCAGATCACAGAATCCCTACAGTGTGGGAACAGGCCCTTCGGCCCAACAAGTCCACACCAACCCTTGGAGCATCCCACCCAGACCCATCCCCCTATAACCCACACATCCCTGAACACTACGGGCAATTTAGCATGGCCAATCCACCTAGCCTGCACATCTTTGGACTGTGGGAGGAAACCCACGCGGACACGGGGAGAATGTGCAAACTCCACACAGACAGTTGCCCAAGGCTGGAATCAAACCTGTGTCCCTGGCACTGTGAGGCTGCAGTGCTAACCACTGAGCCACCGTGCCAATGTTAGTAAGGAGGTCTTCAGGGGGTTGTCAGGTCTGAGTTTGCCATTATCATTTCCATTGCTGGGTAGTGCATCCAGTTGAATTTCTGTTCTCGGGTTTTGCAAAGGCTAGACATAACTTGCTAGGCCATTTCAGATTCAAAAACATTGCTGTGGACCTGAAGCCAAATGTAGGATGGCAGACCTTTCCTTCCTGAAAGGGGAAGCAGGGGTATTGTAACACCACTGCTGGCTAGTAAACTAAAGCCCCTGGCTAATGTTCTGGGGATATGAGTTTGAATCCCAACGTGGCAGATGATGAAATTTGGATTCAATTAAAAATAATCTACTATCCTTGTCTGGTCTGGCCTATGTGTAACTCCTGAGCAAGATGCTCAGTTCAAGACCAATAAATGCTGGCCTAGTAAGTGATGCCATATTCCGTGAACTAATGAAGAAAAAGCTTAGTGAATCCGATAGATTTTTACGAGAATTAGTCATGGTCGCATGGTCACCATTAGACTAGCTTTGAATTCAATATTTATCAATTGAATTCAAATTTCACCATCTGTTGTGGTGGGATTTGAACTCAAGTGAACCAAGGCATCATCTTTAATCCTTGATTACTTGTCCAGTACAAACACCACTATGCCTAATATATGATAGCAAGTTAGCTCAGTGGTTAGCACTGCTGCCTCCCAGCACTTAAGGACCTGGGTTCAATTCTAGCTATGGATGAATGTCTGTCTGTGTGAAGTTTGCATGTTCTCCTCATGTCTGTTTGGCCTGGTTTCCTCCCACAGTCCAAAGATGTGCAAGTTTGATGCATTGGCCATGCTAAATTTCCCTGTAGAGTGCAGGCTAGGTGGATTAGCTGTGGTAAAATGCAGATAGGGTGGGGGACTGGGTCTGGGTATGTTGCTCTTCAGAGGGTCACAGTGTGGACTCAGACCAAATGGCCTCTTTCCACACTGTTAGGATTCTATGGTAATATTAGTATGCTCATTGAGTGGATGTTAAAGATATAATGATTACCATTATTCTAAAACACCCTGGTTAATATTTATCCCTCAATCAATGCCATAGAAACAAACTTTCTGGTTACTGTGGCTGCTTGCAGCGTACAAATTAATTGCTATGTTTCCTGAATTATGGCAGTGCCTGCACTTCAGCAATACAGTACCTCTTACATAACTCTAAGTCTTTCTCTTTTCTGCATCTTGCCTGTAATGGAAAATGACTGAACCTCTGTCCCAGTGTAACCTGTGTTATTATGAAATGTGGGTGTACCTTAATGAGTTTCACATTTTGCTCATGTCTAGTGCCATTGTGTGGAAAACGGATTTGTAAAAAGATAGTCTTTGCATGGAGATGTGAAACAAGGAAACAGAGTATGTCTGTGTTATTGTGGCACAGCATTGTGCTCAGACAGAACAAGGCAAAGATACATTTGCAATTATGCTTTGAACAAGGTTTGATAATAAATGTAGTGAGCAAGTTAAATCTAAATATCTCCAGTGCATTGGCAGCTTATTGGATCAAACATGAGGAGACGAGGCAAATGAAGTTGAAAACAGAGAGATGTGAGGTCATATATTTTGGTAAAGAGAATGGTTAGGTCACTGTTATTATTCAAAAGGTGGAAGTTTAAGTACAACAGAGCAACAAGGGAATCTTAGAGTACAAATATATAATTCATAAAAATTGTAAAAGGGACCAACAAGGTCATAGAAAATAGCAAAAAGCAAGGGATTCAAAGGGTGTGAGGTTAGGCAGGAGTCAAAGCCACTATCAGACCAGCTGTGATGGTATCAAATGGCAGAGCAGGCTCAAGAGCCAAGTATATCAGAGATAGTAGGAACTGCAGATGCTGGAGAATCTGAGACAACAAGGTGTAGAGCTGGATGAACACAGCAGGCCAAGCAGCATCAGAGGAGCAGGAAGGCTGACGTTTTGGGCCTAGACCTTCATCAGAAATGGGGGAGGGGAAGGGGGTTCTGAAATAAATAGGGAGAGAGGGGGAGGCGGATAGAAGATGGATAGAGGAGAAGATAGGTGAAGGGGAAACAGACAGGTCAACGAGGCGGGGATGGAGCCAGTAAAGGTGAGTGTAGGTGGGGAGGTAGGGAGGAGATAGGTCAGTCCAGGGAGGACGGACAGGTCAAGGGGGCGGGATGAGGTTAGTGGGGGGGAGCGGGGGGTGCGGCTGGGGGGGGGGGGGGGGGAGAGGGGGGAGGAAGAACAGGTTAGGGAGGCGGGGACGAGCTGGACTGGTTTTGGGATGCGGTAGGGGGAGGGGAGATTTTGAAGCTTGTGAAATCCACATTGATACCATTGGGCTGCAGGGTTCCCAAGCGGAATATGAGTTGCTGTTCCTGTAACTTTCGGGTGGCATCGTTGTGGCACTGCAGGAGGCCCAGGATGGACATGTCGTCTGAGGAATGGGAGGGGGAGTTGAAATGGTTCGTGACTGGGAGGTGCAGTTGTTTATTGCGAACCGAGTGTAGGTGTTCTGCAAAGCGGTCCCCCAGCCTCCGCTTGGTTTCCCCGATGTAGAGGAGGCCACAACGGGTACAGCGGATGCAGTATACCACATTAGCAGATGTGCAGGTGAACATCTGCTTGATGTGGAAAGTCTTCTTGGGGCCTGGGATGGGGGTGAGGGGGGAGGTGTGGGGGCAGGTGTAGCACTTCCTGCGGTTGCAAGGTAAAGTGTCGGGTGTGGTGGGGCTGGAGGGGAGTGGGGAGCGGACAAGGGAGTCACGGAGAGAGTGGTCCTTCCGGAAGGCAGATAAGGGTGTGGAGGGAAAAATGTCTTTGGTGGTGGGGTCGGATTGCAGATGGCAGAAGTGTCGGAGGATGATGCGTTGGATCCGGAGGTTGGTGGGATGGTACGTGAGGATGAGGGGCATTCTTTTTTGGTTGTTATTGCGGGGACAGGGTGTGAGGAATGAGTTGCGGGAAATGCGGGAGACACGATGGAGGGCGTTCTCGACCACTGAGGGGAGGATATTGCGGTCCTAACTCGTCCTCACCCTCAACAATTTCTCTTTCAATTCCTCCCACTTCCTACAGACAAAGGGGGTGGCCAAGGGTACCCACATGGGCCCAAGCTATGCCTGCCTCTTTGTAGGTTACGTGGAACAATCCCTCTTCCGTAGCTACACCGGCCCTAAACCCCACCTCTTCCTCCGTTACATTGATGACTGTATCGGCGCCGCCTCGTGCTCCCACGAGGAGCTCGAACAGTTCATCCACTTCACCAACACTTTCCACCCCAAACTTAAGTTCACCTGGACCATCTCTAATACCTCTCTCACCTTCCTGGACCTCTCTGTCTCCATCTCGGGCAACCACCTAGAAACCGATATCCATTTCAAGCCCACCGACTCCCACAGCTACCTAGAATACACCTCCTCCCACCCACCTTCCTGCAAAAATGCCATCCCCTATTCCCAATTCCTTCGTCTCCGCCGCATCTGCTCCCAGGATGATGCATTCCAGTCCCGTACATCTCAGATGTCCTCGTTTTTCAAGGACCGCAACTTCCCCCCCGTCAGTGGTCGAGAACACCCTCCACTGTGTCTCCCGCATTTCCTGCAACTCATCCCTCACACCCCGTCCCCGCAATAACAACCAAAAAAGAATCCCCCTCATCCTCACGTACCCCCCCACCAACCTCTGGATCCAACGCATCATCCTCCGACACTTCCGCCATCTGCAATCCGACCCCACCACCAAAGACATTTTTCCCTCCACACCCTTATCTGCTTTCCGGAAGGACCGCTCTCTCCGTGACTCCCTTGTCCGCTCCACACTCCCCTCCAGCCCCACCACACCCAGCACTTTACCCTGCAACCGCAGGAAGTGCTACACCTGCCCCCACACCTCCCCCCTCACCCCCATCCCAGGCCCCAAGAAGACTTTCCACATCAAGCAGATGTTCACCTGCACATCTGCTAATGTGGTATACTGCATCCGCTGTACCCGTTGTGGCCTCCTCTACATCGGGGAAACCAAGCGGAGGCTTGGGGACTGCTTTGCAGAACACCTACGCTCGGTTCACAAAAGCAACTGCACCTCCCAGTCACGAACCATTTCAACTCCCCCTCCCATTCCTCAGACGACATGTCCATCCTGGGCCTCCTGCAGTGCCACAACGATGCCACCCGAAGATTGCAGGAACAGCAACTCATATTCCGCTTGGGAACCCTGCAGTCCAATGGTGGATTTCGCAAGCTTCAAAATCTCCCCTCCCCCTACCGCATCCCAAAACCAGTCCAGCTCGTCCCCGCCTCCCTAACCTGTTCTTCCTCCCACCTATTCCCTCCTCCCACCTCAAGCTGCACCCCCATCTCCTACCTACTAACCTCATCCCGCCCCCTTGACCTGTCCATCCTCCCTGGACTGACCTATCTCCTCCCTACCTCCCCACCTACACTCACCTTTACTGGCTCCATCCCCGCCTCGTTGACCTGTCTGTTTCCTCTCCACCTATCTTCTCCTCTATCCATCTTCTATCCGCCTTCCCCTCTCTCCCTATTTATTTCAGAACCCCCTTCCTCTCCCCCATTTCTGATGAAGGGTCTAGGCCCAAAACGTCAGCCTTCCTGCTCCTCTGATGCTGCTTGGCCTGCTGTGTTCATCCAGCTCTACACCTTGTTGTCTCAAGAGCCAAGTGGTCTGTTCCTGCCCTAATTAGTATGTTTGTAAATATGTATTAAATGTAAAATGTAATGAATTGTACTAAAGAAATGATTAATATTTACACAACAGATAAATATGCCTAACACCTTAACTCGACTTCATTAATTCATTGCATTTGAAATGTTCTTCTGAGCAGCAGTGATGTTTTAAATCATTTTATTTTTCTAAATGTTTACGCAACTCAGACTTTGGTCGAGATCTCAGCACAAAATTACAAAGTAACCTGCACGGAGAACTGATAGCTCTTTGTTAACCTGCTTCTCGCCTTTACACACAATGTCAGACCTGCTGTGTACTTCCAGCATTCTCTGCTTCTCTTTCAGTCCATTATATGCTGGTCTCTTCTACATCCACCTTATTCTTCATTCATGGAATGTGTGTGCTGTTTACTAGCCGAGCGATTGTTACTCATCCCCTAATTGCCCAGCGTGCAGATAAGAATCAATTACATTGTTGTGGGTCTGGGGTTATGTCGACCAGACCAGATAAGGGTGGCAGATTGTGTTCCCTAAAGAGCATTTGTGGGTCAAATGGGTTTTTACAATAATCGACAGTGGTTACGTGATCACCAACAGACTAGTTTTTTTAAATTCAATATTTTTATTGAATTCATATCTTCCATGGCACGAACCCTGGAACATTAACCTGGCGTTCTAGATTAAAAACACCATGACATTATTACCTATTAACCCTAACCACTATGCCACCAACTCTCCTCAAGCATAATTGATTCAGTGTAACTAAATCTTCTAATTTAAGGCAACAGAACCATTGGTTGTTGTGAATATAGGAAACAATTCTTCAAAACTTGCACAGGTAAGACCTTTCTAGATTGAATGCACTGTGTGAACAGAGGGTTTCCTCCACTGATGTGAGCAAAGGATTAGCATTTGTACTACAACCCTGCCCAGGAAAGTGTCAGATTATAATCTCATGTGGGTGATGCTGGCAAAATACAGGAAAATCGGTAAGCCTGTTGGTTGTGGATAATTGTATTCGAAAAACAACACGTTTCACTTTCACTGATTTGCAAAATACATGTAGCATCATAGAAATATACATTCTAACACATTGGTCTGCATTTTACGATGGCCAATTACTCATTTCAGCTGCATAGATTACAGTTGCACGTCGGCACCAACATTCCCTCTAAACTGTGCCCGATGGACATGCCAGTGTAGTGAGTTCTGCTTCTGGAAGTCACTGTCTTGAAGGAGGTCTGCACTGCAGAAAAACTAGAATGATAGGGGATGTAGATAGACACCCTGTGAATCCCCAGTGTAGCAGACTCTCTGCAAATTGTCTGTCAAACTGCTGGGCAATTCCCTTCTATTAATATCCATTTAAATCAGAGGATTTGCTCGGGTCCTCTGCAGTTCAGAAAATAGCACTCATGAAAAATTAGACTATTAAAAGTCTAATCTAACTTCTGGGTAGCTATTCAATTGAGCACTCCTCCCCTCCCCATTCCCACTGCACCACAGAACCTCTACACCTACACCTTCTCCAGACCATTATAACTCCCCCAACCCCAGAGCATGAGCCCACACCACCCCCTCATTCTCAGGCTACGAACACTGCCACTCCTACCCCAGCACTCAATAAGCCTCTCTTCCCCTAGGTCCCAATACTTCCTCCTCCTCCCACATCACCAGCCACCAGACCGGACACTCCAACCATCCACACCCCCCCACTCACTGCGCCCATTGGTGGAATTTTATGGAGGTCTGAGCAGCAAGGGCAATGGTGAGATTTGTAGCAGAAACAGCAAAGAAGTGAAGCCAAACACAACTTCCTAGTAATCACTTCTGCAGTGCCGATGCACAGCTACATTTTGAAACACAGAATCACAGATTTGTTACGGTGCAGAAGGCCATTCGGCCCATCATTCCTGCATCAGTTGTCTTATTACGTGTCTACCTCCTGCCTTTTCCATATCCCAGCAGATCATTTCTATACAGACAGTCATCCAATGCTCTCAGCTGCCTCAATAGAACCTGCCTCCAACATATTTCCAGGCAGTACATTCCGTATCCTAACAATCGCTATGTGAAAGTTTCTTCTACCATCACCCTTGCTTTGTTTGCCTATCACTTTAGAATCAATGCCCTTTCATTCTCTTTTTTCCTTTACAAGCAGGAACAGCTTCTCCCTATCTATTCTACACGGCCTGCCCAAGACCTTGATAACCTCTATCAAATCTCATCTCAAGCTTCTTCCCTCCAAGGAGAACTGTCCCAACTTCTTCAACCTACCCTTGTTACTGAAGTTTCTCATTCCTGGAGCTTTTTGTGTAAATGTTCCCTTCTGAACTTTCTCCAATGCAATCACCTATTTCTCATCACGCGGCATCTGCAAATGTACATAAAACCACAGCAGGTCACGCAGCATCCATGGAGCGAGAGCAAGGTAATGTTTCGAGTCTAGATGACTCTTCATTAGGGCTGACATGTACCTAATACTTCAGTTGAGGTCTAACAAGTTACATCACCTTCTTGCTCTTGTACTCAACGCCCCTTTTAACATGCTTTATGCTTTATTAATTGCTCTCTCCATCAGTCGTGCCACCTTGAATGAACTATGTACATTTGCACCAGGGACCTCAGCTCCTGCACCTCCTATTTTATATTGCCTTATGTTTAGGTTGACATGCAGCACTACAGTGTGATGTGTAGCATCTACTGTGTAACACCTACTGCAAATTGGGAAGCCTGAAATCGTCACTAAAAACTGTGCATTCACTCAACTAGTCATCCCTGGCAAGTGGGAATTAAATGGACTTAGTTTTTGTTGAAGAGAGAGACTCAGTGATCTCCATTATGAAGTACAGGATCACGAACTGAGAGATATTGCAAATACCTCCAACCTCAACCTGGAAGGAATCAAATCAATGAAAATTAATCACCACTGTTCACTTCATAGCTACTGGCAATGTAATCCTTGCTCTGAAATTGCAATTGTGCTTGCAACAGGTGGCAGGTTTTAGCATATCCTTTATAAAACACCAAATTATCAAAGATAGTAGGAACTGCAGATGCTGGAGAATCTGAGATAACAAGGTGTAGAGCTGGATGAACACAGCAGGCCAAGCGGCATCAGAGGAGCAGGAAAGCTGACATTTCGGGCCTAGACCCTTCTTCAGAAATGGGGGAGGGGAAGGGGGTTCTGAAATAAATAGGGAGAGAGGGGGAGGCGGATAGAAGATGGATAGAGGAGAAGATAGGTGGAGAGGAGACAGACAGGTCAAAGAGGTGGGGTTGGAGCCAGTAAAGGTGAGTGTAGGTGGGGAGTTAGGGAGGGGATAGGTCAGTCCAGGGAGGACGGACAGGTCAACATAGTAACCTGCCAACGTGCACGTAGGAGAATTATTTCATGGAGATTCAGGGGGATGCCGATCAGTACACATATGTCTGTGAGCAGCTGGTTTGGAAAGAAGTCTTCAAGTCAGCAAAATGTCCACAGTAACTGGCACACCACTCCCTGTTGACTATAGCAACTTGAAACTACAAGAAAAGGTACACATCTATAGGATTGTAGCAAAAGCCCCAGTGGCTCAGTGGATAGCACTACTCCCTCAGTGCCAATTGCTTCTTCGGGGGACTATCTGTGTGGAGTTTGCACATTGTCTCTGTGTCTGTGTGGGTTTTCTCCGGGTGCTCTGGTTTCCTCCCACAGTCCAAAGATGTGCAGATTAGGTGGATTTGCCAGCTAAGTTACCCATAGTGCCCAGAGATGTGCAGGCTAGGTGGGTTCATCATGGAATATGTAGGATTTCAGGGATAGGGTTGGGGTGGGTCTGGGTGGGCTGTCCTTCAGACGTTTGATGTGGACTTGATGGACCGAATATCCTGCTTCCACACTGTAGGGATTCTATCAATCAGGAACTAGCCTGTAGGTAGTTGATAATCCTTTTATGTAGTATTAAGAGTGAGTGTCTCTCAGGCAGTTGCTGGGAGAGATTCAGTGACAGAATTAGCTGGGCCTTGAGCTCCAAAGTGGCACCACTGACTCAGAATACGTAGTATACCATAGATATCATGATCTTCTTGCATTACATATTCCCAGAAATGTTTGCTGTTTGCACGCCAACATCTGCTCCAATATGGTGTCTGGCCCAATTCACCCACAAGCATCTCAATGTACCATGGATACAATTTTGGATTAATTCAAAAAAAGGCAATAATTTGCCAATTGTTCACTCAAAATCTATTGCAATTAATCTTTTTTTAGCATCACAATTTTCCTTTTGACAGTTCACAACAGTTTCTCTGAACTAACATCTCTATCATCATTCAGTATTGCCTTATTTGCTCTCACAGACACTGCATGATCCGCGATTAATAATTATTCTAATTGGAATAAATTACATACTCACAATTGGTTTGGGCCCAATTTTGAATGGACAAAGTATCAAAATTCAGATTACAGAATGCATAATTGATAATGTTGGCCTCGTTTGCTCTCACCAAACTTTCAGAAAATACAGCAAGCAGAGAATAGCTAGAAAGGAAGATAGCAATGCAGCTTAAAGTTGTGAAACTGCAATGAATTTTAATGTTTCAGAAACTCACAAATATGTTGACTTCAAGACTGATTCAAGATACTCTTTGATGATTCGAACCAAAGTATAATGAGTACAGAAAATTCTGATAGGTACATTAAAGTTGAAAAACTACATCCTGATTCATGACTAGTTCCATAAAGAGCCAAAATATGGTATCCATAAGGTTACAATACGTAGGAACAAAAGTAGGCCATTTGGCCCATCAAGTCAGCTCTTCCACTCAATTACATCATTGCTGAACTGATCATCTTCAACAGAGTGTTGTCAGTCTGAAGATTTGACCGATAGTTCGAAGGCTACATGTTCAGAGTAGGAAGGAGGAGTTGTGGATGGATTACCTTAATTTACAAGTTTCACAACTGTCCCACAGGTTTTAATGGTGACATATCTTTTAAATATTTTCTTCAGTTTTCCCACCGGCCGAATAACAGGGTTTTTTTTTTCTTTATTCATTCGCGGGATGAGGGCGTCGCTGGCTCGGCAGCATTTATCGCCCATCCCTAATTGCCCAGAGGGCAGTTAAGAGTCAACCACATTGCTGTGGGTCTGCAGTCACATGTAGGCCAGACCAGGTAAGGGTGGCAGTTTCCTTCCCTAAAGGACATTAGTGAACCAGATGGGTTTTTCCCCAACAATCGACATTTTATTGAATTCAAATTCTACCATCTGCCATAGTGAGATTTGAACACAGGTCCCCAGAACATTATCTGGGTCTCTGGATTAACAGTCCAGCAATAATACCACTAGGCCATCACCTCCCCTTAACAGACTAGCAGCTTTTCAGAGAGGAAATAATGCAGAAGGACAGCACGGTGGCTCAGTAGTTAGCACCGCTGCCTCACAGCACCAGGGACCCCGGTTCGATTCCACCCTTGGGCAACTATCCGTGTGGAGTTTGCACGTTCTCCCCGTGTCTGTGTGGGTTTCCTCCGGGTGCTCTGGTTTCCTCCTACAGTCCAAAAATGTGCAGGCTAGGTGGATTGGCCATGCTAAATTGCCCCTAGTGTTCAAGGGTGCATGTGGGTTAGGCATGGGAAATGCAGGATTACAGGGATGAGATGAACCTGGTGGGATGCTGTTTGGAGGATTGGTGCCGACCTGTTGGACTGAGTGGCTTGTTTCCACTCTATAGGGATTCTATGGATGAAAGAACAGGTAGGGACAGATCTCTGTGGGAGAGGGGGAAAATTGCAGAAGGGAACAGTGATAAAAAGAGAAATTTCAGAGTGAGAGGGTGTGGATAGTGGAGATGGAGAAAATTGATGGTTAGGGGACGGGCACAAGAAGAGTCATTGAGTACGGTTGGGAGGGAGGGGGGGTCTCGTGGGGACAGATGTACAAGATTGGAAGTTGGACCTCAGAGGTCCTTGTTGGGGTTGGGGGCTGTGATCATGATGTAATTGCATTGCTCTAGAGGAAACATTCCTGTTTGCTGTGGACCATAAACATTATTGTGTACACACTGATCTTATAAATATGGCCCTTCCTTCTGCCTTTTATATATCCTAGCACCTCATTGCATCAGGACGTCTGTGGCATTAACCTCATTGACATGGGCCCAGATCGAGAAGTTGGCACATACTATACCCACTGGGTGTGAGCACACTGCCACTGACAGTCCTGTACCCAAGGAGTGCTCGTAGCATACTTACAATTGGCATTCTAGTTGCTGCCCCACTTTTGTCTCTGCTCCACTCAGCTCTATTGCCTTTGGTTGCCAATCTCACCATTGTCTTGTTCGAAGTTCTGGTAACCATCCTACTCAGAGAATGATACAGCGAAGGAATAGGGCAGAGGGCTGGGGGAGACACTGAGGCAGCCAAGTATTGGAAGCAGAACTGTGTGAATGTTAGTTTTAATTGAATTGATTTAAAAACATTTGTAAATAAAAAATTCTTTGCGACAGGCAGTTACCTAGTAACATTACATTGACTGCCTGGGTGGTGAGTGCGTCCCTGAAGTCTCAGGGGAGCAATAGCCTAATGGTATTATAGCCACGGCAGGATCTGGAATTAGGAGTCTAATGATGATCATGAAACCATTGTCAATTGTCAGGAAAAACCCATCTGGATAACTCAATGGAAATTGTTGGCCTTACCGGTATGTGCAGCTGTATGTGACTCCAGACCCATAGAAATGTAGTTGACCCTTAACTGCCCTCGGGCAATCTCGGGAATAAATCCAGGCCTGGTCCCGTGAATGAATTAAAAAAATACAGTGTAGCAAACTGAGCTTTTAGCTGCTGAATCTCTCAAAACCACAGAAACATGAATAAACATTAAAATGGTTGTTGAATGAAGATACAGAGCCTCCTTTAAATATCTGACTGCCAGACTTCTCTTCCTTAGAATCGATGAATGCTGTATACTGTCACTCCATTTTTAAACTGGAGGTGAGCAGATTTCAAACAGGTTCGAGTTGATGTGACACATTTTCACTTCTCACACAATCCAAACCTACCTATTTTTAGAGGTGAAATTTCTCCCCCAAAGTGAATTCTGTTTCTCTGTTCACAGATACTAACAGACATAGATTTTCATGTTTTCTATGATTTAATCCCTGAGAAAGCACTGAGAAATCATTTCAAAGAAAATTTAGATGTGACGAGAGGGGAAGCACAAAGATTCAAAAGTATTTAGTGATCTGCAAATCGTTTCCTCATTATTCATGAATAAGATACATGTGTCACTGGCAAGCCAGCATTAATTGTCAGTCCTAATTGGCTTCAAGAAGGTGATGGTGAATTGACGTCTTAAACGTTCATAGTCCATGGGGTGTAAGTAAACTCCCCGTGTTCTTCCAGGATTTTGACTTGGCAACAATGAAGGAATGTCGATACAGTTTGAACTCAAATTGGTGTGCAACTTGAAGGGAAATGTGCAGCTAGTGGTGCTCTTTGTTTCTCAACTTGGCATGTTAAGGTCTAAACTGTGCGATTTAACTTTACTTGCAAGACTTAAGTCAATTACAATTTTAAACTGAGTTGAAGGAGCCAGTCTAAAGGTCTTCTCGTCCTAAATTTCTGCACATTTCAGCTTCCAAACCCACAATCACTTCTATCTAGAAGGACAAGGGCGGCGGATATATAGGGACACCACCACCTTCAAGATCCCCTCCAAGCCACTCAACATCCTGACTTGGAAACATATCGCCGTTGCTTCACTATCACCAGGTGAAAATCCTGGAATTCCCTCCCTAATGGCATTGTGGGTCATCCCACAGCAGGTGAACTGCAGCAGTTCAAAGAGGCAGCTCACCACCATCTTCTCGAGGGCAACTAGGGACGGGCAATAAATGCTGGCCAGCCAGTGACACTCACACCCCACAAAAAAATGAATAAATAGAAAAAAAAGACAGTTATCTCAGCCCGGATAAGGGTCTAGGCCCGAAACGTCAGCTTTCCTGCTCCTCTGACGCTGCTTGGCCTGCTGTGTTCATCCAGCTCTACACCTTGTTATCTCAGATTCTCCAGCATCTGCAGTTCCTACTATCTCTGAAACAATTCATACCCTCTGGATCAACTGTTTGTCCTGGTGGATAAGCATGTTTGAGCTAAGTGATGGTTTTACCCTCTACAGACAATAAGTAATTGTATATCAGTGCTGGTATATCAATACTTAAAATATCTATCTATATAGTTACAGTCAAACTTCTGGTTGGCTCATCATACATGCGCTAAGTACACAACCATAGTTATGGATTCTCAACAACACACTCAAAATCAAAATCTTGTGATGGATGAGAGGAAATTGTTGACTGTGCTAGAGAAGGAGGGAAAGGACTGTTGCTATGTGCTTTTGAGAAAGATGGAGTGATGGAGAAGTCTACTCACTCTTGTTACATTTTGCAAAGTCAAAGTTCTGCATGCATTGAATTTAGGTCCAATTGTTTCTGCTGACAATCTCAGCAGGCATGCTCAATGTTGGTGTACTTGGTTCTTTGGGATCTGCCTCCCATGGGCTAAATCTTTCACCTCACCCTGATCTCTTCCACTCTCACCTCCATTGCCACCCACTTCAAATACATCACAGGATACCGTACTGAAAACAGCTGGGTATCCCCAAGTGGAGTCCAAAGTGGAGGAGGAGCATCCGGGAGGACATCGAGCACCCGGAGACTTGCCGTCAGGACAAAATGGGAGCCAGGCGAAAACAGTGAAAGGAGTGCGCTGCCACACCAATGCTCCATCGACCCCTTCCCGAGACCACCACATGCCCCAAGTGTAACAGAGCCTGTGGTAACAGTATTGATCTCTACAGCCATCTACAGACTCACCCTGAGATTGGGAGAGAGTCATCTTCGTCTATGAAGGACCAGTAATGATGATGATCCTCAAAAGCAGGGAAATATCCTCATCTAATTTTAAGAGAACCAGGAATTCTCAAGTACTATATAATTAACCTGAGATTATAATGCAGTGCAAAAAAATATTGTTCTCATAAACCCCTCACAAATAAAACTTGATCTAAAGAAAGTCTGTCTCCTGCCTTTTTATAAATATTGAAATCAGTAAATAGAAATCAGTAACAAAATTTAGCTTGCAATATTCGCTGGGACAAAATGGGACTTTTTAAACTATGTTAGGGAGCGAGTATTGCAAGCCAAATTTTGTTACTGATTTATATTTACTGATTTCAATATTTATAAAAAAGGCAGGAGACAGACTTCCTTTTCTTTAGATCAAGTATTATTTGTGAGGAGTTTATGAGAACAATATTTCATTGCACTGCATTATAATCTCAGGTTAATTATATAGAACAAAGCATGTCAGGGTAAGTGGAAAACTAAAGAAATGCATTGTTAATTTGAAGAAAATAAGTAAGTACAAAAACAAAAGTACGATGAAACTATTTAAAGCAGACAAAGGAGGCTTCATGTTCTTCTAGCCAACATTCCTCCTCCAGACAACACCAATAAAATTAAATCAGAGATAGTAGGAACTGCAGATGCCGGAGAATCTGAGATAATAAGGTGTAGAGCTGGATGAACACAGCAGGCCAAGCAGCATCA
>NC_063334.1:93363463-93382492 GCF_021869965.1 Rhincodon typus
GTCAGCCTTCCTGCTCCTATGATGCTGCTTGGCCTGCTGTGTTCATCCAGCTCTATACCTTGTTACCAATAAAATTAAATTATCTGGTCATTTATTCATTTACAACTTGTGGCACCTTGCAATTGCTGACAACAGTGACTGCAATTCAAAAATTAATTGGCTGGTTACAATACACTTCAATTTGCCCCAAGAATGTGGTATGCATTGTAAAACGCTTCAGCTTTCTTTTGAAAAATTAAACCTTTATCTATTTCAAAGAAATATTACACTTCTATTTTGACCAGCAAAATCACCCTAGAATACATTCCACACTACAATATTCATCGTGATTCACTCAATCTGATGTAATGCTTTCACATATTTCAATGATTCACCAAGTTCTGCTACATAAAAGCAAAGAAAATAGGAAACAGAAAATAAGAGCAGGAGTAGGCCATTTGGCCCTTCGAGTCTGCTCCACCATTCAATATGATCATGGATGATCATCCATTATGCTTCTTCCTGCTTTCAGTTCATACCCTTTGATCCCTTTAGATTGAAACAAGCAATCAAGACATTTGAGAAGGAGAAAACATCAATTTACACCATTCATCCTGCCCCAATGTTTACTGAAATTCTAATGCATGGTTTTGTTATATTAAAAGGTTTTCCAACATTCATATTCCACTCTTTATAAACTTCCACCAATCCAAAATTCCTGAGCAATGCTCTGTCACAAAGCTGCCACAGTCTCAAAATTCAGTCACTATCTCCTGTCCCCTTGACCTTCTCCCATAGTGACTTCCTCTAATTCTTCCTTCATCAGTTCATTCCTTGTCTCCTGCTTGTAAGATGCACTGCTCAAGGCATTTTTTTTTAAAATGGCATGATGTTAGATGTAAGTTGTTATCATCTTCAGGGCAGTTTATGGATACAAATTTATGAAATGTGAGCAGCCGTACCTGGCTTGTTGAATAGCATCCACCCACGTCTCACAGTCAGCCTCCTCCTCAATCCGGAGCTCCAATGGTTTATGTCCGTCATGGCCAAAATTTATGGTGAAGTAATGCTGCAAAAACAGGACATTATAACATTAATTACGACGACTTTTGATGGTGCCCCGAAATATTAGAGCAGGGAGTATTTTCATGGCATTCAGATTTCACCAAAATTATGCAAAGTAAATTTCAAAGCCACTTATTAACAAACAGTAAATTTGACAGCTCATTAAATGCTGAAAACATCCAGCTCCACCCATGTTTTGAATGGCAGAGATGGGTCCTGTTGTAGAAGGTAGCAACTGCAAGGTGCATCTGACGTCACAATAAGTGGCTTCCCAACATTGTGTGCACTGCCCAGTTGACTGAGTGGCTCAATAACAATAACAACTCAGGATCAGGGGTAGCTCCCTCAAGCCTGTTGCCCCTTCAATGGGATCATGGTTGATTGCGACCTAAAACATATACTTTATTTAAACATGATGTTGAAGTCCCAATCTAAAGATTGTAACCCTGTACTGCATATCCCATCATTGATTATCCATAAAATGGCTAAGTAGGGCCAGAAGGTGGGCTCGCTGTCCAATTAAGGTCACGGGGTAGGCTCTCTAAACTGGTGGACTATTGAAAGTGCAGAAGTTTGGCTTTCCAATGAGAGAGCGTGGAATCGCCAACTTTTTACACTATCAAATTTCAAAACATCTTCTAGAGCCAGGCCACCATTGTGGGCGAGAAGGCTTCATGGTCTGTCTGGAGCTCTGTCCTCCTGCTCCACCACCAAGCAGCTGACCCCAGGGCCCAGTGCCTCAGGAGGCCCACAAGCTGACTGAAATTTCCCAAGTTGGCCTAATTATCATTCATTACCTTCCTGCTGCTTTTGGGTGACCCTACCAACTCCAATTCTACCTCTGGGAAAATGGCCAAGAAAGGATGGAGCCAGCAAACTGTCATGGTGGTTATCGGTGTGAATTATTTCACTGGCTTCTCTCTCTACCCACCATTTCCTGTAGGTTCCAATGGTCTACAAGACCTCCACCATAAAACTACATTATTCCCTACATTATTTGATTGATCAAAATAGAACAAGCTTGACTTCAAAATCAAGAACAGACAACTCAACGCGAGAACTAAATTGGAAACAGTCACCATTGCTGTTTTCTCTCATAAAACCAAAAATTTTAAGTAACAGGTTCTTTCCAATCTGTATCTCTCACTTCCCATTTCAACATTCTCACAACTTCCTGAATGTTTCCTCGAGTCTTTTTTACCTCAAAGATGGATATCAAGTATACAGTTGAGGTAACTGTCATTTTCTGACTGCCAATTATAATTTTCTCCTGGCTCTGTCTCTAAGAGTTACACATTTACAATGTCAGGGACAAAGTGGGAACGGAGGTGAATTTAAATTATAGAATAGGTTTCTGAAGAAGCGTCCAGACCCGAAACGTCAGCTTTCCTGCTCCTCTGATGCTATTTGGCCTGCTGTGTTCATCCAGCTCTACACCTTGTTCTCTCCGATTCTCTAGCATCAGCAGTTCCTACTATCTCTGAATTTAAATTATGATTGCTTTTGCCATCATAAGCCCAAGACAGTCAGATATAATTTAATTTACTCCTTTCCCTTTTAACTCCATCACTCATTGAGGTAAGCCAAAGAGGGAATATCTCCCATTCGAAATCCCAGATTCTAATTTTTAAAATAAATTGACAGCAAAACCTTTTAAGCTGAAATCATCGGTAGTGATTATTAACCAATCACTCAGAACACAGGGTATGCTATGCCACTCCATTTAAAAACATATGCACTCCAGAAATTAAGGAAACATAGTAGGTAGGTTATATATTACAAGATTCAGTAAATTCAGTGCTGTTAAAAATCAGTTCATGCGTTTTACAACTTCCAATAGCATTTACTTCAGTGAGCCGGGCTTCTTGTAGGCAAAGCTAGAAATGTGAAGGCCAAGATCAAGGGTCAGAGGTAGGCTGGCTAGCATACCTGGAATCCATGCTTTTCCTCTGGTTGTCAAACTGTATCTGACTTGGAATCCCAAAATCACATCCTTAAATATTACATGTTTCTTCCTTTAATTTAGTACTAATTTTAAACTTCTCCTGTTAGCTACAGGAAGTTTAAGCAAACAAAGCAAAGCTCACAAAGAAATTCAGGATCCTGTCAAGACTGCAGACAAGGCAGGGAGATCCATTACTTAAACTATGGTAAATGCGGAAAGCAGTTACTTCAAACAATGAGGCTAACCAGGAAAAACCCGTGAATTAATGGGGATTGTTGTTTTTAAATCGCTCACAATGGGAATCATCTAGGGATATCTGGTAAAGGAATGATCTTATAAAGCTGCAAAGAGTGGGATTCATTCAGTAAAGCCATTAAGAGACCAGGGGTCATTTATCAGGGCTGTGCAAGATTCATCTAGAGAAACTATCAAAAAGCCTGGTGCTCTCCATTTTACCCTCAAAAGTTTAGAATCTTCCATTTAACTGCAGAAATTCTATGCTACAGATTTAAAAACAAGGAAAATAAGCAAGCATATTTGGAATACATAAAACATTTTACCATGGACTTTATGTTGATTTTAATAAGCATTTTCCCATCATACAGAATCCCATCAAGTCATACAACGCACAACACCACTTTAAAATATCTTTGAACGCCAAAGTGAAGCAAAATTCAAAAAATACCATGCGATCAAATGTATAACTCACAATTGATACACCACTTTCCTTTGAACTCTCCTTTATATTTGATCCTTAGAAGCCAGCGTTATTTTATTTTGGTTTGAAGAATCAAATCAAATAAATTGATTTAAATAATTATTTGTGTGATGAAAGGATTCTGTGCCACATATGCAGAACAGTTTTGTTTTAATTTGTTTACAGAAGGTGGCTGTCGCTGGCTCGGCCAGCACTTATTGTCCATCCTCAATTGCCCAGAGGACAGTTAAGTGTCAACCAATATTGTGCGCCAGACTAGGTTAGGATGGCAGTTTCCTTCCTTAAAGGACATTAGTGAACTGAATGGGTTTTTCTGACAGTTAACAACGGTTTCATGGCCATCACTAGACTCTTAATTCCAGGCTTTCTTTAAATTCAAACTTTACTGCCATAGTGGGATTTGAACCGGGGGTCCTTAGAACATTAACTGGGTTCTGGATTAATAGTCGAGCCATAATACCACGAGACCAATGCCTCCCCCAAACAAAAGTTTAATTGAATGGATACAGTAATTTGAGATGTAATAGTGGAAGGAGATTTTCTCAATCATTGCCTTTATTAAAATATTTACTCTACCAGCAGTGCACTCATAGATGTCCAAGTCCATCGCCATGGGTAATGATTTGGAAAATCTACTATGTACAACCTATCCATTCACTTTAAATTAGACTATAGTTCACATCAGCGTTCTCTCATTTTCTTTCCAGCTGCAGGGACCTCTGAAGCCTGTGTGTCACAGCAACTTCCAAAGCCAGAAGTCAATACGGTGATTGGTATGCTCATGCCTATTGCTGTGTGTGCAGCCACATAGCTTAAAGAGAATATTGGCTCACAGCACTTCTGACACACTGCAGGAATTTGAGTCTTGCCCCCAACAGTTATCTTACCTGATGCAGTGTGTTTTATGTTATTCCATGTAACATGAGAAACTGGACGTGGTTATCACGGGTACTGAAGAATCCAACACATACTTCGTACCGTAAAATATCATACACAATCATTGCATCTCTCAGACACCGTAAAGTCAGGGCTAACATTAAACTATTAAATTACGCAAAAGATCATTGGGCAGCATGCTTCTCGGAGCATGTCATGTTTCAACTGATCTGAGTTAAGATAGAATCGAGAACCATTACACCCTCAGTTCACTCGCTATGATACAATAACAATACCATGAGCATAGCTCTTGAAGGTATACTCACATACCTAACTTGAGCATAAAAAGAAGACATAATAGTAATTACAGAAACATACATTACAGATGACGCACTTTGGCCCATCAAGTCAAAACTGCCAAAACGATACTGGTCCCATTTTCCAGCACTAGGCCTATAGCCTTGAATCTTAAGACATTTTAAGTGCTCATCCAAGTTCTTTTTAAGAGGTAGTGAGGTTAGCTGCCTCAACAACCCTCCCAAGCAGTGCATTCCAGGAAACCACCACCTTTTGGATGCAAATATTTTTCCTCAAATCCTCTCTATACCTCCTGTCTTCCACCTTAAAACTGTGCCCTCTTATTGACCTTTCATTTAAGAGGTACAGCTATTTCTATCCACCCTGGCCATTTCCTCAATCTTATACACCTCTGTCAGGTTCGCTCTCATTCTCTGCCCTAAAGAAAACAAGCTGAGTTTATCCAGCCTCTTCTCATAGCTAAACTACTCCAGCCAAGGCAACATCCTGGTAAATCTCCTCTGTATCCCCTCCAGTGAAAACATATCCTTCCTATACTGTGGTGACCAGAACTGCACACAGATTCCAGCTGTGGTCTAACCAAAGCTCTTTATAGCTCAAACATAATCTCCCTGTTCTTATAATCTGTGCCATAACTGACAAAGGCAAGTGTCCTGTATGCCTTCTTAACTACCCAAATTAGTCTGTCCTGCCACCTCCAGGGATCTATGAACAAGCCCCCCAAGATCCCTCTGTTCCTCTGAGCTTCCTAGTGTCCTACCATTCATTGAGTACTCCCTTGTCTTTTTACTTCCTTCAAAGTGCATCAGCTCACATTTATCAGGTTTAAATTCCATCAGCCACTGATCTGCCATCCAACCAATCCATCTATATGTTTCTTCCTCACTGTTACCTACCAGTCAGATATATGGTACAGCTCTGCATTTCTGAAGGAGCCCTGATCAGAATCTCCTATCAGAGATGTGGAGCTCTTTCCTTGCACAAAGAAAGGAGCAGAGTGGCAATGTGAGTGTGACTGCTACTCCTCAAAAAATCCAGTCCTAAGTTCTCCAACTTGATATCATTGCAAGATGAATATCTTCTAAATTGATTTTGCTTTCCAGCTGAAAGTGTTTCCAAAACATGATAACATAGAAACCAGGAACAGGCCATTCAGCCCTTCGAGCCTGATCCACCATTCAATACGATTGTGGCTGATCGTGATCTCAAAGCCATCTTCCTGCTTTCTCCCCATACTCCTTGATGCCTTTAAAACCTGAAAATGTAACTATCACTGTCTTGCATATATTCAGTGACTTGGCCTCTACAACTTCTGTGTGAGAGAATTCTATGCATTCACTATCCTCTGAGTGAAGACATTTTTCCTAATCTCAGTCCTAAATGATCTACCCTATACTCTGAATCAGATTTGCTCCCACCCTTCTAAACTCTGCTGGATTTCTGCCCATTCAAACCAATCTCTCCCCGTAGGTCAGCCCTGTGAACCTCTGCTGCATTCCTTCTACAGCAAGTACATCCTTTCTTGGTCAGGAAGGCTAAACCGCTTGCTCCAGGTGTGATCTCACCAAGGCCCAGTATAACTGCAGTAGGGTGTCCCTACATCAAGACTCAAATTCACTTGCATTGAAAGCAAATATGCCATTTGCCTTCCTAATTGCTTGTTGCATCGGATTGTCTACTTTCGTTGACAGGTGTGCAAGGCCTCACAGATTCCTTTGTGCATCCACACTTCTCAATACATCACCATTTAAATAATGCACTGCTGTTTATTGTTTTTCCACGCTGTAGTGTATAATTTAACATGAAGTCACGTTGTAATGCATTAGTCATGTGTTTGCCCAGTCTCTCAACTTGTCTAAAGTTGTAACAATTACTAGCAAATACAAAAATCTCCAGTCACTATTCCACCAGTCAATCCAGATGACACTTCAAATGGAGAGGTGCAGAAATGTGGCATCTTGAATACTTTATCTGTCTTCATGGTAAAGGCTACAAAGAAACATGTAGGATGTATAAAACATAAGCATATGAACATTTGAGTAAGGGATTAGAACGAGAGAAGATTGAATGAGCTTCTTAAGGTCTTTGCTGCTTTCTCTCCTCAAACTAACTGTTAGTGCATGTTTCTAGTTTAATTCTAGCTTCAAGTTCTTTATTGATTTTAAAGTCGAGCTTGTTACAACTTAATAATCCCAAGCTCTAATTCCTCATTTTCCCCAAATCTAGTCAGTCACAAGGACTTGGTTTTCACATCCACAACACTGCCTACCTCCAACTCCTCTGCTGCCAAATCTGTAATCCATACCTTTATTACTGAGGGTGGATTTCTCCAACAGTCTCCTTGCCAATCATTCCATCCACTATAAACTAAAATTACCGAGAACTGTGTTCTCACTACAGGCCTGCATCCCTATCGCCCTTGTCCTTATTAGGCTTCACAAGGTGCCCCTGGGACAGGAAATTGCAAGTAATGCTTTCTATAACATCTTCAACTCCCATTTTGTACTTGTTTCCTCTTGTCCACAGCTTTTGGCTATATACCACTGGGTACATCCACCACTCCCCTAACACTGGCTTCTTCTGTTCTTTCTGGAGTAAAGCGTTAACCATTCTAATTCTCTGACAAGAACTATTGTCACCATGATGGCAGATCACATGGGAAGAAAGTATTAGCAAAGTCTTATTCTCCCATGCTTTTACAAATGGATTATTAGGAACAGGGATAGGCCATTCAGCTGCTTCTCACCTGTTGTGCTTTTTAATAAGTGATTGCAACCTCAACACAACTTCCCTACCTGGCACTGATACCCTTCGGCTCCCTCATTAGTCAAAAATCTACTTCCAACTACCTTAAAAGGATTCAATGACCATACTTATACCACTCTCTAGGGAAGAGAATTCCAAAGACTTACAACCCTTTACAATAAACAATAACATTCCATTGGCCTTCCTAATCAATTGCTGTAACTGCATATCATCATTTTGTGATTCATGTATCAGGAGACAACAATCCCTCAGTACCTCTCAGTTCTGCAGTCTTATGTATGTAACTTATACTTTACGCAATAAATGATAACAGTCTGCAATTGCCTTGTGTTCAGTCTTGATATGACTTGAGGGGCTAGAAGCTCCTAAGGATATTCCTACAGGGAGGTGAGCAGTGAGCAGGCCATAAAAATTGCATCAAGCAGCAACAAAAGGGCTGGAGAAGCCAAGCAGAACCAATGAGCAGCAGGCAAAGGACTTAAAGCCCAGCCCAACAACTGAACCACAGGAGGGAAAATGGTCAAGAAAGCAGCAGGCACAGACAGCACCATGGGAGATTTGGACAACAATATCGATGAATTCTGCTCCACCTCCCAAAATTCAATGAGTACCAGCCATGCCAAGCAAGGGTACAATGGGCATAAGCCTTTTCAAACTATTCACTTTACAAGGGGCAGAAATGAAAGCACACTTGACAGCAACAGGGGAAGCACTTGGAAATGGTAGGTTAATATGACATAACTTATTCTTAGGCGACTTAATAGAGACATACAAGATGATCAGAGGATTAGATAGGGTGGGCAGTGAGAGCCTTTTTCCTCGGATGGTGATGGCTAGCACGAGGGGACATAGCTTTAAATTGAGGGGTGATAGATATAGGACAGATGTCAGAGGTAGGTTCTTTACTCAGAGAGTAGTAAGGGCTTGGAATGCCCTGCCTGCAACAGTAGTAGACTCGCCAACTTTAGAGGGCATTTAAATGGTTATTGGATAAACATATGGATGATAATGGAATAGTGTAGATTAGATGGGCTTCAGATTGGTTTCACAGGTCGGCGCAACATCGAGGGCTGAAGGGCCTGTACTGCGCTGTAATGTTCTATGTTCTTGAGTTCTGGAGTATCCACCAGTTAATTCACTTTAGTGACCTTAATTGCCTCGTGTGCACCAGTGAATCATGCTTGCAGAGATCATCTTGTAAAGGTAAATAACATAACACTGTCTCCTGTTTGAAACGTTCTGACCCAGCATATATGGCAGCCACACTTTAATCTTTCCCTGTGAAGTTTTTAAATGTCCCTCTGCTATTCTTCATGCTCTTTTATTTAAATGACTCATGCAGGGGATGTGGGCTTCACTGGTTGCCAGCATTTATTGTGAAGGTGGTGGTGAACTGCTTTCTTGAACCACTGTCATTTGTTTGATATAGGCATACTCACAGTACTGTTAGGGAGGGAGTTCCAGGTTTTTCACACAGCTATGCTGAAAGAACAGCAATATGATTCCAAGCCTGGACGGGAAGTGGCTTGGAAGGAAACTTACAGGTGATCGTGTTCTCCTGCATCTACTGCCCTTGTCCTTCTAGATTACATCAATTGTGGGTTTGGAAGCTGCTCTAAGGATCCTCGGTGAATTTCTGCAGTGCATCTTGTAAATATCACACACTGCTGATACTGAACGTTGCTGGGGTGGGGGGCGGGGAGTGAATGCTCATGATTGTGGTGTCAAACAAGTGCATTGCCTTGTCCTAGATGGTGTCAAGTTTTGAATGTTGTTGGAGCTGCATCCATCCATGCAAGTGGGGAGTATTCCATCACACTTCTGACTTGTGCCTTGTTGATGGTGAGCAGGCTTTGGAGATTCAGGAAGTGAGATACTTACTGAAGGATTCCTAGCTTCTAACCCACTCTTATAGCCACAGTATTTACAGGATGAGTCCAGTTGAGTTCTGGTACATGGTAACCCAGGATGTTAATAACTGGGGATTCAGCAACAGTAGTGCCATTGAATGTCAAGGGGCAATGGTTAGATTTTCTCTTGTTGGAGTTGGTCATTGTCTGGTGCAGCGTGAATGTTATTTGCCACTTTTCAGGCCAAGCCTAGATATCATCCAGGTCTGGCAGCATTTAGACACAGACTGCTTCAATATCAGAGTCATCACAAATGGTGGTGAATCATCAGCAAATATCCCCACTTCTCACCTTTACAATAATTTGAAGGTCTTTGATGAAGCAGTTGTGTCTCTCTCTAGAAACATGGTCACATAAGCCAGTATTAAGGATTCATCTGTCCACATTAAAACTTTTCTTTAATTAATTCTAATGGACCTTTCAATTCCTAATCATGAGTTAATTCAGTTGGACTAAATTCAATAGATTCATGTGATATCTCTTGTAGCAATTAACACAAAATACAAACCTTTGTCCCAATATGACAATATGCTTTAATCACTGACTCGAAAGTCCGATGGTAGCTTTTAAAACTCTCAGTGGATTTTTTAATGGTTATCCAACCAGTGACACGAACATCCCACATTTGAAATAAAATTGGAATCTTGGTTTGACCAACTGTCTTTCTATACATAGTTCCTAATGAGTAAGAAAATTGACTTAATTTTTTCACCACTATTTCAGCTTTTTTTTAATTCATTTAACAGAATGTGGGCATTACTGGCTAGGCAGCATTCATTGTCCATCCCGAATTGCCCAGAGGACAGTTAAGAGTCAACCACATTGCTGTGGGTCTGGAGTCACATGTAGGCCAGACCAGGTAAGGATGGCAGTTTCCTTTCCTAAAGGATATTAGTGAACCAGATAGGTTTTTCCCCTGACAATCGACAATGGATTCATGATCATCATTAGATTCTTAATTCCAGATATTTATTGAATTCAAATTCCACCATCTGCCATGGCAGGATTCGAACCCGGATCCCCAGAACATTACCTGGGTCTCTGGATTAACAGTCCAATGATAATACCATGAGGCCATCCCCTCCCCATGCAATTGTCCTCAAAGGAAAAGCTTCTGGAAATTGATATGGTACCGATAATTGTAGGGATAAACAAATGTCCCACTTTCATTTTCAGTAATGGTTCTACACAGTTTACTAACACTTGATTGAATGGTTTTTCCAAAATTACTATGGTTATTAAAGGTGCCAATTTAAATAGAACATAGAACAGTACAGTACAATACAGGCCCTTCGGCCCATGATGTTGTGCCGACCTATTATCCTACTCTAAGATCAAAGTACCCTGCATGCCCTTTATTTTACTATCATCTGTGTGCCTATCCAAGAGTCACTTGAATGTCCCTAATGTATCTGACAATGTCGCCAAAGTAACTGACTAATTTGATTGTATGTTGAGGTTTTCTCCATTACCTGACATCAATGGTATGTTTTACAGATCCACCTTAAGTCCTTAGGAAATCTTGGCCAGTAAAAATGCAATGTTTATCAGTCCTCAAGTTTTCTGCATTCCTACATGCCCTGTCATGGGAACTTCACGCACTGCCAACAACATCTTCTTACGATATCTGGGCACTACCACGATCTGACGAACAAACGTCCACTCTTCATTGCAGGTCTACACAATTTCTTTCATTGCTTAAAGTACAGTTCCAGATCAGCCTTCAGATCTTTGCCCTCCTACAGAATTCTGAATGACCAGATCAGGGAGAAATTAGCGATCTCCACAGCACTTCAATCAGTCCACTATGGACTTTGGGGGGTGAGAATGATGGTGTTGGAAATATATTCAGTTAAAGAGAAATATTTTCAGTTTAATGTTTCAGCCAATAATATAGTCTCAAAATTATTTTAGTTAATAAAAACTGAAACTAAAAATACTTTGGGGAAGATGTAGGCATCGAGTTTAATGAATATGTCGATGAGCCTCTGAGGTAAGCTCTGCTGCACCAATTATTACAGCAATATTCTGCTCAAAGGTTGGAACCCACAGAGCACACAGCATGCTGCTCTGTAGCTTTACCATTGCACACAGTCTGTTTAAAAGTAATCTGGAAGTCTAGCCTGAACTTGTATGAAGAACTGAAGAACCTATACTAGAACAATACCATTTTATCCCTGTTACTGGTTAGTCTTTGATATAGGATAATGTTCTAGACCATCAAATAGAGGGCTTTGAAACAGAATGAATTGTAAATGCCTCTTCATTACAGATTTGTTACAATTTGTTAGCAATCTGTTGAAATATAGAAACTTTTCTTCATAGTTTACGCCATTAGAAAAGCCATAATTTTAAGAAAATGTTGCACGATGTTGAAAGAATGACGCTTAAGTGCTTTTCGTTAGTTTTGAAAAAGGCCTTTTTAATTTAACAATTGTCACCAGTTGTTCTTTATTTCTAATAATTTCCATGAAGGTTCATCCAATAGTTATTCTACGTTGTGCGACTGAGCCACACTAATTTCTATGATTTCACAGTCCTACACTAGATTTTGCAAATTAACTGACCATAGCTGGTGGGACTAGTGAGCAGGATTGGGGGAGGTGCGGGACAGTGTGAAGCCACACGTGTAATGGCATTAGCATGCAATGTCAAGGAAGGACGCATAGCTGGCAAAAGGTAATAACTTAAGACAATGCAGAACCTGAGAACCTAGAGTTCTCTCATGAGTGCCGTCATCTCCTCCCATTCTATTGTCTGGTTTTGTCTTGTTTACACAGAAATCCAATGCTTTTCACATAACACAGTTAGTATTGTAATCCTGTATATTTAAGTAAACATAGCTTAATGGTACTGGAGAACAACCACAGGCATGTGCGTCTGTATGACAGAAGGGAGGGCAATGGGCACCCAGTATATCTGAGGACTCGCCGTAATCTATTAAAAAACAAACACGAGGTGATATGTATGAACATATTACACTGCAAAATTGTATGACAATATTTCATTGTGTCACAGGAAAGTGTTCCCCAAACTTAAGGTAAGAGCACTAGAGACACTGTGATAGAAATGTTGAGTGGTGTTATGTTACTCCCCCTTATATTCCCTGTCCAATATAGTTTGTCTAATAAAACTAACAAAGTGTAACATATAAAGTGCAATTCACCTATTAAAAGCTACCGTTCAAGATGAATTTCTCCTTCCGTACCATGGTTTGAACTCAAATATCAACATTCTCAAGTTAACCTGTTATCAAACAACACACTAGATAATTTGGATGGAGTATCTCATTTAGAGAATGTAAACAGAAATAGAGTCTGACCAAACATGCAAGCTTGATCCACTTTTGCTCCACAAATTCTTAACCTGTAAAAAGGATAACAAAGATGGAGGGGAGCAGAAAGAAGAAATAAAGTAACGGTGGCGGCTACTTTCATGACACTGAAAACAGGCAGATTTTGATGTCAGAAACCTGCATAAAATCTACTGCTGGAATTTTTCCTGGGTTCCTCGATGTAGTTCCTCAATAGTAAAAGGGCTCCTTATTTGGCTTGACCCCAGGAAGTCAATTGAAAAAAAGTACATTTTAAATGATTCCACCATATGTTGTGTAACAAGTAACATTGGTTTTTGGACCTTAGAGAAATAACTTTTCTGTCGCTCAGTTACACCAAAGAACATTAGGTAATGGAAATTGTACACCAATGTAAAATATCACTAGATTTGCCATTCCCTCATATGACCTCAATTCTGAGTTTTACACAATATATAATGCTGTAAATTGAGTTTCAGTACCAACAAAATGAAAAAGAAATAGGTTTCAGTTTAAGCAGCTGCAGTTTTAACCTAATGTCAAATTCTTTGTTGCTGAGAAACATACTTTTTAATGATATTTTTAAGTAATAGATCATTTATTTTCCAAAGACACCTTATGCATGCTTTGTTATTTGATAAATAATTAAATCACTCTTCATGTGGAAACAGAATAAGATTGAATCTTTAATCTGGCTCAACTACTAAGGAGATTCAAGTTCTATTACAATGTGCTTCTAAGAACTGATTAGATACACCAGGTCATGCTAACTAAATTAATTCATGCTGTTATACAAGACTTTACGTACAATGTCCTGCAAATTTTAGTGAGTATATTTCAAACCTTTCTCGCATTAATAACTTAAAGTGTGCGTGTTGTTCATTCGTAAACTTTATTTTTATTTTGAACTTTTTTTTCTAAAGGCATTGAACCCTGTTGGATTATAATCCCTTGAACGCTAGTTGCTTTCCTAAATATTCATTATCCATGTGTGAATCTTGACTGTGAATGTCAGCAAGACATTCAGTTTTGGGCATTCTCACAGCAGCATCCAAGCCTTCTATGATTTTTTGATTCCTGTCTTTAAATAACAGCACTGCATGAGCCGTTCTCTAACATTAACTAGAACCCCTGCCTGTTTCCAATAATTCAAGAAAGATGTATAAGCTCATATGTTTTTTAATTGCCAAATATATCAAAACAAATAATATAAATGGCATGACAAAGTGAAAATTTACAGCTCAAATTTGTTTGTTTGAATTACAAGTTAAGAGGAGGATTTTCTAACTCCCAGAAATTCAAGGCTATATTAGATCTGCTGTAGATACTCTGAGGTTTCTTGTAGAATAATAGAAATAGTAATTGAAATTTTCCTCTCCTTCATATAGTGTGACAGTAAGAAAAGTGGGAAACTATTGAATGAAGAAAAATCAGAATCTTGATAAACATTTTAACATATGAAATAGATGCAGAAGTAGACCATCCAGCCTCTTCATTCAACAAGATCATGACTGACCTGTTTGTGTTTCAAATCCACATTATCATCCACCTGTACTAACCCTTAATTTCCCCTGCCCAACAAGAAACTATCCACCTCGGTCTTAAAAATATTAAATGATCCTAGCTCCTCAAGCAGAGAATTCCAAAGTTGCACAACATTGAGAGAAAAGACTTCTCATCTCTGTACTGAAAGGGTAACCCCTAATTTTAAAATAGTGCCTCCTAGGCAGGCAATCTTATTGATATATATTGATTCTTAGGTAACCTGGAGACAATAAGGACTGCAGATGCTGGGAGCCAGATGTCCTCCTACTTTAGGGCCTGTACTTTCCCCTCCTCTGTAATTAAGGATGCCCTCAACCACATCTCCTCCATTTCCCACACTTCTACCCTCAACCCCCTCCCCCCAACAGCGATAAGGATAGAGTCCCCTTAGTCCTCACGTACCGCCCCACCGACATCTAGATCCAATGCATCCACTTCAGACATTTCCGCTACCTACAATCAGATCCCACCAGCAAAAAGATATTTTCCTCCCCATCCCTGTCCTCTTTCCACAGGGACCGTTCATTCCATGACTCCCTCATCAGCGTTACACTCCCCACCAACCTCTCCACTGCACCCGGTACCTTTCCCTGCAACTGCAACAGGTGCAACACCTGGCCCTACACCTCCCCCTCTCACCTCTGTCCAAGGCCCCAAACAATCCTTGCAGATCCAGCAGAGATTCACCTCCACTTCATCCAAACTTATCTATTGCATCCGTTGCTCCCGATGCGGCCTCCTCTATACTGGGGAAACCAAATGCAGACTCGGTTACCGGTTCGTGGAGCGTCTGCACTCTGCACAGAACAACCAACCCAATCTTCCAGTTGCCATCCATTTTAATTTCCCCTCCCACTCCCCTGAATACACCGCCATCCTTGGCTGCCTCCACTGTTAGCATGAGGCTAAACGTAAACTTCAGGAACAGCACCTGATATTTTGCCTTGGAAGCTTACAGCCCAGTGGCCTTAACATTGACTTCACCAGCTTCAAAATACTTCCACCCCCAGCCTTATCCCGTGTCCAGCCCTCCCTCTCCTGACCTGAGATAACCTGTCCATCTTCCTACTCGCCTATCTGCTCCACGCTTCCCACCGACCAATCACAATAAACCCTAACCTGCATCCACCTATCACCATCTTTCCTACCTTCCACCCAGCCCCACTCCCCTGTCTCTATTTATTTCTGGGCTCCCCTCCACCTCGCCAGATCTGATGAAGGGTTTCAGCTGAAATGCTGACTTCCCTGCTCCTCAGATGTTGTCTGACCTGCTGTGCTTTTCTAGCCTCACACCTATGGACACTTGATTCTTAGGTGACAACATAGATATTGAGAGGTTGTTTCCCCTTTGGGAGAGTCTAGGACGAGAAGGCATAATCCCGGAATAAGTGGTCAAACATTTAAGACAGAGATGAGGAGAAATTTATTCTCTGAGGATAGTGAATCTGTGGAATTCTACCAGAGAAGGCTCTAGGCAGGATCATTAAGAATATTCAAGGATGAAATAGATTATTATTAAGTACAGGGATCAAGTGCTATGGGGAAAAGGCAGGAAAGTGGTGTTGAGGATTATCAGATCAACCATGATCTCAGTGAGACAAATGGCCTGCTCTTGCTCCTACACTTTTTCTAGTTCTGCACTGACCCACAGATGGAAAAATCCTTTCCATGTCCATGTCGTCAAGACTATTCAGGACCTCACACACTCCAACCAGTATATCAAATAACATTTTTGCAATTTTCTCATCAAGCCTTAAGTGACAACTTCAGAATCTTGCCATTGAGCGGCAAATTTATTCCCATATGCCTGCATCACAGTAGAATGCCTACTCACCATTTTATTTGCCGCTTCCAATTTTCCTGTCTTTCCCCAAGATGTGGGTCACAGGTGACTGCAGCTCACTAAGTGCTTATCCAGGCCATGAACCAACTGCTTCTTCACAATAAAATCCCCGCAGTTTCTATAGTCACCATCCTCATCATCCCTTCATCTTTGCAAGTCAGCATCAGCAAACCAACAGCCTCAGCACATTTTGCTGCTCTAGGTTCAATACATACATGACTTCAGCCATTCAGCACTTCACTGTAGTCTGCTCAGGGGCACCTATGTATTGAATGCTTCTGCCAGATCACTTTGCATGTAGAGAGACATACGTATCTCATGTATCCCGCATCCTAGCGGATTTCATCCTACAGTCTTAAAAGAAGTACACAGTGAAATAGTTGATGTATTAGATTTAATTTTCCAAAATGCAGATTTGGGGAAGGTTCCTTCAGATTGGTAAAAAGCTACTGTAACTCACAAAATTAGAGGGAGGCAGTAAACAGGAAACTACAGGCCAGTTAGATTAAGATCTATGATAGGGAAAATGTTGGAAGCTATTATTAGAGACATTACTTTGAACTGATCCAGCGTTCTGTTATAATCAGGCATAGCCACCATGGTTTTATCAAAGGCACATCATGTTTAGCTAATTTACTGGAGTTCTTTGAAGAATTAACTTGTGCTGAGGGTAAAGAGGAGCCAGTGTATGTATCATATTTATTTTTCCAGAAGACAACGTGCCATATCAAAGAATATCATAGAAAATAAAAGCTCATGGTGTTGGGCTAACATATTAGCCTGCTTAGAGGATTAGCTGAATAACAAGAAGCAGAGAGTAGAAATAAATGGGTCTTTTTCAGGCTGGCAGAATGTCACAAGTGGTGTGTCACAGGAGTCAGTGCTGTTGTCTCAACTCTTTATAATTTATACAAATAATTTGGAATGAAAGGACTGAAGGTACGGTGGCTAAATTTGCTGATAACATAATGATAGGTCAGAAAGTCAGTTGCAAAGAGGACGTAAGGAGCCTACAAAGGGATATAGATAGGTTAAGTGAGTTGGCAAAGATCTGGCAAATGGATTATAATGAGAAAGTGTGAAATTTTCATTTTCGCAGAAATAGTAAAAGAAGCATACGATCTAAAGACTTAGAGGTTATAGAGCTCTGTGATGCAAAGAGATCCCAGTGTCCTAATGCATGAATCACAGAAGGTTAGTATGCAGATACAACAAGTAATCAGGAAAGCTAACAGACTATTATGTTTTCTTGTGAGGGTAATTGAGTGCAAGAGTAAGGAGTTTAAACCTCATTTAGACAGGGCACTAGTGAGACCACATCTGAAATACTCGTGAACAGTACTGGTCACCATACTTAATGTTAGTGTATCAGAAGCAGTTCAGAGAAGGTTTACTAGACTAATGTCTGGAATGAGCAGATTGCCCTATGAGGAAAGGCTAGAGGTGATTTAATTGAAACATAAGATCCTGAAGGGATTTGACTGGATGGACATCAAAAGGATGTTTCCTGTTGTGGGAGAAGCTAGAACCAGAGATCATAAATATAAGAGTCACCCATTCTTTCAGAGATGGGGGAAAAGTTATGGTGCATCAATCTACAGCTCTCTCCTTCACTCAAACTAAAATGGTGCAGCAGTTTTATAGCTATGTTCTACATAGCTATTCTAAGAAATTGATGCCTTTTATGAATGTTGGCAGCAGTAAAAGTCACCTTGAAGTTATCCAGGAGTCAAAGAGCCACATAGTTCACTTTACACCATTTAGAAAAGAAAGCCTAATTGATCCTAGAGTTGACTGACCTTTATGTTTCTCCAGCTTCATACCAATGTCAATAATGTTTAAACTGCTCTTCAAAGTGGCTTAACAAGGCATTCATAGATATCAAACTGCTAGTAATTCAAGAACTGTCACCACAGATGCAGTGGGAGATCTGAGCCATGTTACATAGGTGGAACTGGATAAGTCTTAGTGATAATTCAGATGAGGTCAGAAGCTCTTAGAATAAAATGCGACAACAATGGATAACAAATTGGCTTAATTTCAGACTGCTGCTGAGTCAGTTGATAGGGAAGGGAGTCTGGAGCTGTGAAAGAATGAAAGGCTTTTAATCTCCATGATCAGGATCATGAAGATTACCGCTGACTAGAAGTTTCACTGGACTTGTTCAACAGGTTACCTTGACTTCATCCTTACATGCCAATGAATTGCAGCTATATCCAGGGGCCTATGCCCCAGTGGGACAGCAATATGGAATGTCACCTAGCTTTATTCCATCATGCTTCAGTATCTCAGAAGGTCATTCTGGCTTATGATCCTTTCAAAATATCCAAATCATTGATCTTTGCTGAATTCTCCCTGACGTAGACGTAGAATTTAGGGGCAGCACAGTGGCTTAGTAGTTAGTACTATTGCCTCACAGCGCCAGGGACCCAAGTTTGAATCGAACCTTGGGTAACAGTATGTATGGAGTTTGCACATTCTTCCCGTGTCTGCGTGGGTTTCCTCCAAGTGCTCTGGCTCCAAGGATGTGCAGATTAGGTGGATTAGCCGTGGGAAATGCACGGTCACAGGGATAGGTTGGGTGGGATGCTCTTCAGAGGAGCAGTATGGGCTCAATGAGCCAAATGACCTGTTCCCACACTGTGGGGATTCAACGATTCTTTGATTCTGTTCCATGTCTCATCCAAAATCCAGTCCTGGGCTAGGTTTTCCTCCTAAACTTCATCTTAAAGCCCGGTGACCAACTCCTAA
>NC_063334.1:93382892-93400008 GCF_021869965.1 Rhincodon typus
TGGCCTGCTGTGTTCATCCAGCTCTACACTTTGTTATCTCAGATTCTCCAGCATCTGCAGTTCCTGCTATCTCTGACACTTGAATTGAGACCAGACCTTGGGTGCTGGTGACTATGATAGTAGGGTTTGCTTGGCAGTTTGTGAGGGATGCTGGGAGGGCGTATCTTTGATAGGAAAGCACTCAGTTGAAAGATGAAGTTAGGTTCAAACCTGCCATCAGGATCAGCTGGTCTCTGGGGGGCTCAATCATCACCTTTTGAAGACAGCAAGGCTGACTAATAAGAGAAGATATCTGAGAGCTGAAAGGTAGGATACCAGGAACTGGTCAGTCAAAGCTTTGGAAATACATGAGACATGGACTATCAATGAACTTACAGAACGCAGAACAATCCTTAAAAAAATGGAATGTTGGTTGCTTTAACTTAAAGTTCTGTTCCTCTTATCAATGTGCAGTGTTGAAGTGTTTACAGCTGAAAGATCAACTGATTTTCCTCCCCAGCACTTAATTAGCATTATACTGTGTAAAAGCAATCTTATGTAAATGACAATTTGTTTTGGCATAATAAATGTAAGTAGGACAAATGTCTCTGTATCTCTTTCTCAGCTTGACATACTTTATGAAGCTAAAAAAAATGTTATTAGCTTGCCACGATTTAAATGTAAACCCATTCAAATTCATCATCCTGTTCATATCCAAATAATTTCCTGAAGCATACAATTGAAGCTGTACGCACAGAATTTCCACAAATAATAGATTACAATTTAAATAAATGAAAAGCGTGTAGTCACCAGTCTCTCATATTTGAAGTGGACATGTGCTTCTATTCTCCTTCACAGTCTCAAGTATTTTTTTAAAAAAACTTTAATATTAAACTTACCTGAATAAAACTTTTGAAAGACTGGTATCTGTAATGCTGGGGACCACTGGAGGAGGCCGAGATGGATCATCCACTCGGTACTTCTGGCTGAAGATTGCTGCGAATACTTCAGCCTTATCTTTTGAACTGATGTGCTGGGCTCTTCCATCATTGAGGATGATTAATTGAGGTTGTTTAATTGTCCACCACCATTCACAACTGGATGTGGCAGGACTGCAGAGCTTAGCTCCGATCCATTGGTTGTGGGATCGCTTAGCTCTGTCTAACACTTGCTGCTTTTGCTGTTTGGTGTGCAAGTAGTCCTGTGTGGTAGCTTCCCCTTGATACCTCATCTTCAGGTATGCCTGGTGCTGCTCCTGGCATGCCCTCCTGCACTCTTCATTGAACCAGGGTTGATCCCCTGGCTTGATGGTAATGGTTGAGTGGGGGATATGCCAGGCCATGAGGTTACAGATTGTGCTGGAGTACAATTCTACTGCTCTTGATGGCCCACAGCGCCTCATGGATGCCCAGTCTGGAGTTGCTAGATCTGTGCAAAGTCTGTCCAATTTAGCACGGTGATAGTGCCACACAACACGATGGAGGTTGTTCTCAATGTGAAGGCGGGACTTCATCTCCACAAGGACTCTCTTACTGATGGTCACTCTTAATGATACTGTCATGGACAGATGCAACTGCAGCTGACAGATTAGTAATGATGAGGTCAAGTATGTTTTTCCCTCAGCACCTGCTGCAGACCCAGTCTAGTGGATATGTCCTGTAGGACCCGACCAGCTCACTCAGTAGTACTGCTGCCGAGCCATTCTTGGTGGTGGACATTGAAATCCCCCACCCAGAGTACATTTTGTGCCCTTGCTATCCTCAGTGCTTCCTCTAAGTAACGTTGAACATTGAAGAGTACTGATTCATCAGCTGAGGGAGGACGGTATGTGGTAATCAGCAGGAGGTTTCCTTGCCCATGTTTAACTTGAAGCCATGAGACTTCATGGAGTCAGGAGTCAATGTTGAGGACCCGCACAGCAACTCCCTCCCGACTGTATACCACTGTGCCGTCCCCTCTGCTGGGTCTGTCCTGCCGGTGAGACAGGACATATCCAGGGATGGTGATAGTGGTGTCTGGGACATTGTCTGTAAGGTATAATTCTGTGAGTATGACTATGTCAGGCTGTTACTTGACTAGTCTGTGAGGCAGCTCTCCCAATTTTGGCACTAACCCCCAGATGTTAGTGAGGAGGACTTTGCAGGGTCAACAGGGCTGTTTCTGCCGTTGTCTTTTCCGGTGCCTAGGTCGATGCTAGGTGATCTGTCCAGTTCCATTTCTTTGAGTCTTTGTAGTGATTGGTACATCTGAATGGCTTACTAGGCCATTTCAGAGGGCAGTTGAGAGTCGACCACATTGCTGTGGGTCTGGAGTCATTTGTAGGCCAGACCAGGCGAGGGTGGCAGATTTCCTCCCCTGAAGGGCATTAGTGAACCAGACAATCTGCAATGATTTCATGGTGATCAGTAGATTCTTAATTCCAGACCTTTTTTTTGAATTCCAATTCCACCATCTGCCGTGATGGGATCCAAATCTGGCTCCCCAGAACATCAGCTGGGTTTCTGGATTAATAGTCTAGTGATAATACCACTAGGCCATCACCTACCCTTCTTCTTTATCCCTGGACTCTTGATATCACATTTTTAAAAGCCTCCCATTTGCCAGTCATTCCTTTTCCTTCAAACAGACTCAGCCAATCGACTTCTGCTAGATCCTGCCTAATGGCCCCTATGGACCTGTCCTATCTTTCTCCATAACTACGTTAAAACTAAGAGAGTTGTAGTCACTGGACCCAAAGTGCTCTCCGACTGACACTTCAGTAACTTGTCCAACCTTGTTTCCTAAGGGGAGGTCCAGCGTTGCACCATCCCGAGTAGGGCCCTCTACATATTGATTTAGGAAACTTACTTGGATCCATTTGACAAATTCCACCCCATCCGGGCCTTTTACAAGCTGCGTGGCCCAGTCAATACAGGGGAAATTAAAATCTCCAACCAATACTGCTCAAGTATTCCTACAGGTATCTGCAATCTCTCTGCACATCTGCTCCTCTAGTACCCCGCTGGCTATTTGGGGGTCTACAATACAGTCCCAACAGAGTGACCATCGCCTTCTTGTTTCTAAGTTCTGACCGTACGGCCTCATTTAATGACCCCATAAGAATATCCTCTCTAAGCACTGTTGTTATGTCTTCCCTTATCAAAAGGGCAACTCCCCCTCCTCGCTTACTTGTACTTCTGTCATGCCTGTAGCTTCTGTATCCTGGAACATTGAGCTGCCAGTCCTGCCCTTCTCTCAGCCATGTTTCTGTTATGGCGATAATATTCCAGTTTCCAGAGCCAATCCATGCTCTGAGCTCATCTGCCTTACCAGTAAGAGCTCGTGCGTTGAAATAAATGCACTTTAAACCAGAAGTCTTTTTCCTCTATTTGTTGTGCCCCTGGCTATCCTGAATAGTAAACTTGCTCTCAACGGCTAATGTAGTTTCCCCGACTTCTCAATGGCCCCTAACATCTGACAGTGTAGTATTACTTCAATACTCAGACTAGTATCAAATGCATTTGCAGTCCTGATGCCTTTCTTTTCTTGTTCAATGATGTGAATACAGGGAGGTATTGTTGGTAAGTCTGCAGATAATACCAAAATTGGTGGTGTAGTGGTCAGCAAAGAAGGGTACCTCTGAGTACAACGGGGCCTTAATTAGATGGGCAAATGGGCTGAGGAGTGGCAGATGCAGTTTAATTTAGATAAATGTGAGGTGTTGCATTTTGGTAGGGCAAATTAGGGCAGGACTTATATACTCAATGGTAAGGTTCTGAGGAGTGTTGCCGAACAAATAGATCTTGGGGTGCAGGTACGTAGTTCCTCGAAAGCAGAGTCACAGGTAGACAGGGAAAAGAAGAAGGCACAAAAACAGAAATTGGGAAAAGCTCAACATGTCTGGCAGCAACTGTGGAAAAAATCACAGTTAACATTTCAGATCGAGAGACTCTTCCTCAGAACTGAAGAAGGCATTTGGTACATTTGTCTTTATTTGTCGGGGTATTGAGTATAGGAGTTGGGAGGTCATTTTGCAGCTGTACAGGACATTGGTGAGGCCACTTTTGGAATATTGCGTTCAATTCTGGTCTCCCTGCTATAGGAAAGATGTTGTGAAACTTGTAAGGGTTCTGATAAGATTTACATGCATGTTGTCAGGGTTGGAGGGTTGGAGCTACAGGGAGAGGCTGAATAGGTTGCAGCTATTTTCCCTGAAGTGTCAGAGGCTCAGAGTGATCTTACAGAAGTTTATAAAATCATGAGGGGCATGCAGAAGGTGAATATTCAAGGGCTTTTGCCCAGGTAGAGGAGTCCAAAACTAGAGGGGATAGGTTTAAGGTGAGAGGGGAAAGATCTAAAAGGAACCCAAGCAGCAACATTTTCCACGCAAAGGGTGGTGCGTGTATAAAATGAGCTGCCAAAGGAGGTGGTGAGACTGGTACAATTACAATATTTAAAAGGCATCTGGATGAGGTAAATGAGTAGGAAGGGTTTAGAGGGATATGGGCCAAATGCTGGCAAATGGGACAAGATTAATCTAGAATAGCTAATCGGCATGGACGAGTTGGACCAAAGGGTCTGTGTTCTTTGCTGTACATCTGTATGACTCTATGATTAGCAATCCAGTTCGAGCTTTAGAACAATGATTCATTAATGTTCAGTCACGTTCTGATGTGATTATAAATTTTCAGATTAAATGGATTTAAATTTTATGATATAGGATTGTGGTATTTGAACTCAACTTTTATATTATTTATATTATTAATACTATCAATATTACTTCAGTGACATAACCATTACATTACCAGACATTGCACTTTGCTCACACACACAGCAACCAGAAAGTATAATACTGTGAGGAAGAAAACACTTGTGTACATACAATGGAAAAACAATATAAAAGTACAGCTTGATTTTCCAAAAGATTATAAGAACACTCTGGGGAACACATTCTAGTTTCAACAACAGAGAAAAAGCTAACCCATCAGGCTGGGAGAACGGGAAATCCACAAATGGGGTACTTGTCAAAGGCATTCATATGATGGCATGGATAAACATAAAGCTCAGTTTTAGAAACTTCTTTCAACATCTGTTTTGATTTGTAAACTGATGAGGAGAGTGTTGGTCAGGAATCAAAATGGTCATCCAAAGGATCTCTCTTTGCTTTAGGAATATGATTGCTTTTCATAAAAGCGATGGTAGTTTATTTGTTATAGTTCCATCAATTAAAATGTTTAGCCCATTAGTAAATGTTGCTGATAATAGAAACACATTTAATATATAGATGTTAACATGTTAAATTAATAATAGTTAAAATAGTAGGTACAGGAATTTCATATTAGAGAATTGGGTATCTACTTATTACTATCAATACCATTTCATCCTCCTTAGCAAATTACATTTACACAGTGAATTTGATTGAAAAGTTTGGCACATGCGAATAAACTATGAACTCTATTTATTAAAATGGATTTGATTGGGTTTTTCTTCAATAAATGGGCCATTTGAGTTAATCAGCTATTGTACATCCTTTCATGTTTCCCATGTCCTTGAGCCACTTTTTGTGCTATGGAACCCAACAGACTAAGGAGCTTCAAAAGGGAAAGATGATTAAATGGTAAATATGTCACAAAAACAAGAACATGTTGGAATGAGTTGTGGGAAGATGAGGACGAATGAAGGCTCAGGTGGCAATATATTCTAAATATGTCCATAATATTATTTAGTTGCCTTAATACTCAGTCAAATCAGTCTGTGGCACCTAGAGTTTTTATACTATTTTAGACCAAAAGAATGCCAGTCCTCAGAATAACTAAAATGTGAGTTGTGTTTATCCTTGCAGATTGCTTTTGAAATGTTGATATATCCTCTGGTGATAAGTTACAGTTCATTCAGGGAATCCAAGTTGCTCTGGCAACATGTACTTTTTATGTGCATGTTGTGGTCTAGAAATGTGGATAGTGATGGGGAGCCTCAATGTCCTTTCCATTACAAGGCTGATCAGGGATTATTCCCACTCTTACTGGCTGTTATACATTGTAAATATTTACAGACTCATGTTCAATCTGTTCCACCATGTTATGTGCACATCTTCCATGCCCATCAAGCTCCAGTTCTAGGGTGGGACTGAAGCCTGGAGCTTCTGGCCCAGAGACTGGGATGCTACACCACAAGATATCCTGTATTAGCAAAAATGAGGATTAAATTCACTATGTTAACATTTTACCAAAGAAAATGCATAGTACCTTGTGGATTAACACATGGTATGTTAACATTCGGAGTCTTATTACATTAGGATGCTGCAGCATCCCTGTATGTTATCCATAATTCCTTAAGCCTAATTGACATGAATACAGAATTATGCAATGTTACGTTTTATCTTTAACTGTGCCGGTAGGCACTGTAACAAAAATGCAAGTGTATTAATTAGTGGAAAACCACCGAGGCTGAATATTTTGACAGGAGTGTTTTTCTCTTTCCTGGCACTAAAGATAGGTCAGGTGGTACACACACATTTCTATTTTTAAATGATGTTTGACTGTAGGGCAAATGACATAACTCCACAACGTTTTATTGTTTATTTGTGTGCGTGTGCGTTCAAATGATTGGCTCTGAGCCTGTGACTCTCAAGTGTTGCCTTCGGCCCACCCCCCCCAAAGCTTAAGGTTACAACCCGACGGTAAGTTTCATTGCCTGTAGTGTACGCTACAGAAGCAAACTGAGGTGTTCAAACAAAAACGAGAAATCTCGAAACTTAATTCTTGGATTGCTTCCAAAAAAATCTTGAAGTATTTTGTAACGACGACAGGATATCTGTGTTAACCAGATTCCATAAAATGCTTAAAAATTCCATAATTGTACTCCGGCGCTTAAAAAGTGCGTATTATCTGTTTCCAACGCTAACACAAATTGTCACAAAAATGTTTCGCGAGAGAATTGGATTTCACGCTGAATTAACATTCTGTATTAGTTGAGGAAGAAGAAACCGAGTGAGCCTTATTTCCAATCTGTTTGGGAAACAAGTGTCACCAGAAGTGGCAAAAGGGAATTAAAGTAAATATTTTAAAAGAAAAGCAATTCTTGAACGATTTTGTTTCACAAACGGAATAAGTTAACCACTATTCCCCCCCTCCCAAGAGACTGTCTCACGTGTATGTTTATTGATCTTTCCAAACTGTCTTCCTTTAAAATGCCGTGCAAGAAAGAAAGAATTGGAAAAGAGGAAACTATTACGTATTATACTTATACTGGAGTAAGGTGCTATTTGCTGTCCCTTTTTTCCCCCAAAGTCAGTTTCTTGCGTCCTCGTTCTGATGACTACAGGACGAAACGCTTGGAATCTTGTCTCGTATTAGCCCTGTTTAAAATGCAAGCGTAGTCTGGGCCAGTATGAATCCTGCAAGCAGCAAAGTTATATTCCTAAAGGAACATCATACTTTCACCGTGCATTCGATATTTAAAGCGCCAGGATTCAGAATGAAGTGTAGCTGACTACTTAGCCATGTCAACTTCAAGCATGTGCTGTTCATTCAATGTCGCCGTTTTAACTCATCGTGGGCGCGCTTTCTCAAACGGTGGTAATGTTTAATCCCCGGGAGGTGCTCGCTTCGTCTTATCGACAATAAGCGGCAAAAAAGTTGTTTCGGGTGCGGCTTTTCAAATGTACTGTAACCGAACCTGCAGCAAGGCAGCGATTCTACCGAGATAGCAACAGGCAGCATAGTTACAGCAAGGTCTACCCGCGTTACACGCCAGCCTTAATACTCTTTCCAAGACTATAACAGGGAGGGTCTAGATCGTATTAATATAGTCACGTGAGTTTTACTTAGCGATGACACCTTTATTGGTACTTTTAATCACAGCAAATGACTCGAATTGTCAAATTTCCACTTCACGAGTGACAATTGCAAAAAAAAGTGAAGAATTGATAGACAAGCCAGGCTTGTTACTGAGCCACACTGACAGATAGAGGCAAGATATCTGAAGCTGCAGAATTTCCACGTGGGATTTCCACCTCACGGTCTCATCATTACCTGTTTCTCCAGCGTCTCCTTGCCCATTGGCGGTGGCTTGGGGGACGGGACCCTCTCGCAAGTGCAGCCTTCGATCAGATAAATCCCCGAGGGTTTGCTGCTCTGCTCGTTCTCAAAGTAGAACAGCACATTCTGGTAGAGGGCGAACCACTTGTCGTGCCACTTGCTGTTCTCCGCTGTTTTCTTGCTCAGGTAGCCGCGTTTCGTCCCCTCCTTCCGCGCAACCAGAGCTAAATACACAGCGTGCCCCTCATTCAACCTGATACTTTTCTGCATCTTCCGTCTGACTGACGTGTTAAGATTTTTTTTTTGTTTCGATGGGGAGGCAGGGAGAGGAGGGTTGATTTTTGAAGAGAGAAAAGGGGGTTGAGGGTGAGGAGGAAACTACTTCTGTTCCATTATTGTTTCTTCTCAGGCGCCCCAGCCACTCGGCTTAGACAGAAACCCATTAGCCCCAAAGTCTGCAATACAAAAAAAACAAACAGGCGGGCAGCTGCTGCTCTGCTGAAAGTCTGCATACAGAGAGCCGGAGCGAGGGGGTCAGGCATTAGGATCCAGCAGCAAACTCCGAGCTGAGTGCAAACACACGGCCATCCAGAGGGAGAACACGCTGGTAAGCACCAAGCTCAGGGAACAGACGGTGTAGAGGGGGGAATCACGTGGGAGAGATCAGCTGGAATCGGCTTTGACACCGATTTAAAGAGGCACGACCCCGTGTGGCTAGCTTTTGCTGTCAGAGTCAGCCTGCAGGATATCCCCGCCCCTCCCCAGTGTCAGTCAAGACCGGGACATAACCGTACAGTCCCCCTCCCCAGGCTTTCCAGCACAGACAGCCTACAGGCGGCAGGTTCCTCGCTAACTCCCTCCTTCTCCTCCCATTCACCTCCTTCAGTCCCTGCTTTCTTGTTCCTTGGGAAGTTTGAAGCGCCAGTTATTCCCTGTACCTTTGTACGTTCTGTGTTGCTGCACATCATAAAATGACAGTCTACTTTTCATAATAATAAACTGTTTGAACGTGTTTTCCGCTGAAATCTGGCTCTTCTGGGTCATTTCTCCTCTGAGAAACTCAAATTCGGCAACTAATTTTGGAATCACGTCACAAGTGAAATGTGGGAGAAAAGTTATCTTTTCATTTATTTTTAAATTTAAAATCTGGTAAAATCCCAAACTACATGTTGAGAGGGAGCGTAATGGATATCACAACAGCGGAGCAAGCTGTTTAAACATTCCACTTTAGTATTTAACCGCTTGCTAGTTGCAAACATTCAGCGTTTGCACTCGGATTGCTGGAATCGACTGTAATTGAAAATGACTTTCCATTCACTCTCAAAAAGAGAAATTGCTGGAAAAGCTCAGCAGGTCTGGCAGCATCTGTGAAGGAAAAAAAATCAGAGTTAACGTTTCGGGTCCAGTAACCCTTCCTCAGAACCCGGACCCGAAACGTTAACTCTGATTTTTTTTTTCCCTACACAGATGCTGCCAGACCCGCTGAGCTTTTCCAGCTACTTCTGTTTTTGTTCCTGATTTATAGCATTCGGCTTTTTTTTCCCCATTCACTGTGTTGCGCTGACGAACGGGATTGGAAACCTCCGTCAGGAGGCGCACTTGTGCCCCTGTAATGAGCACTGCCTGCTGGGCAGGAACCACAGACAGGGATGTCAGCGACCGCCCCGTTATAATGGTGCCACTGGGCTCCCTTTGGTTTTGATTCACCCACAGTGAGCTGATACAGTTTCAAGTCAGGGTGATGTGTGTGACTTAGAGGAACTTGCAGTTCCCATGTATCTGCTGCCCTTGTCTTTCTGGTTGGGAGAGGACTCAGGTTCGGAATGGGAAGTCTAAGGAACTTTGGTAAATTTGCTGGAAATCAAAAACAAAAACAGAAATTGCTGGGAAAACTCAGCAAGGCTGACACAGCATCTGTGGACAGAAAACAAAGTTAAGGTTTCAGGTTCACTTCTCAGAAATGTGTCTTTTGGATGGTACACAGTTGCTGCTATCTCATGCATAGAGAGTGAATGTTGAAGGAAATGGATGGGATGCTGATTAAGCAGACTGCTTTGTCCTGGATGTTGTTCAGCTTCTTGAGTGTTAGAGCTCCACCCAGCCAGGCAAATGAACTGTATTCCAACAGATTCCTAACTTGTGCCTTTGTATATAGGTGATGGAGAGGCAGGCATTGGAGAAACATGAGGTGCATTACTGCAGAATTCCTCACCTCTGATCTGGTCTGGTAGCCACAATGTTGATGTGGCTGATCCAGTTCAGGTTCTGGCCAAGTGTAATCCCCGCGGTATTAATTAAGTGAAGATTCAGTGATGGTAATGTCACTGGATGTCTATTGATGATGGTTGGATTCTCCCCTGTATTGTGTAAACATTATGTGTGACTTAAATGACACAAATGTCACTCCAAGCCTGGATTAGTCCAGGTCTTGCTGGTTCAGTACTTGAGCTGGAAATAGCATTGAACATTACGCAAACACAATTAAATATTCCCACTTCTGACCCCATGATGAAGGGAAGGTCACTGATGAAGCAGCTGAAAATGGTTGTGTCTAGGACACTACCCTGAGAAACTGTTTGGGGCTTTTGTGGTACAGTTGTAGTGTCCCTATCTCTGAGCCAGGAAACCAAGGTTCAAGACCCATCTGCTCCAGACATGTGCAATAATGTCTCTGACCAGCTTGATTTTTTTTTTTAAATCTATTCGGAGAAAATCCTCCAGTGCTGACCTGGACTAAGATGATATGCCCTCCAACAACCATAGCCATCTTTTTGTGTGCCAGGTATGATTCAAACCAGGGGAGCCCTTTCCTCCTGATTTCCATTGATTCCAGTTTTGTTAAAGTGACTTGACACCGTACTCAAATGTGGCCTTAATGTCAAGAATAATCACTCTCACCACACCTCTGGAGTGCAGCTCTCTTCTCCATTTACGGACCAACAATGTAATTAGGTCAGGAGCTAAATAGTATGGCAGAGCCCAAACTAATGGTCAGTAAGCAGGATATTGCAGAGCAAGTGCTCCTTAATAACACTCACCTTCTTCCATTATTGATGACTGAGGGCAGACTGGTGGGGTGGTAATTGACTAGGTTGGATATTTCCTGTTTATTGTGGACAGGACTTACCTAGGCAATTTTCCACTTCAACAATTCGTTTGGAGCATGGCTAGTTCTGAAGCACAATATCTTTAGTACTATGCCCAGCTTGTTGTGTAAGCCTGCAGCCTTTGCTGTATCCAGCATCTTCAGCATTTCTTGGTAGTAAATCAAGTTGGTTGAAGATTAACAGTTGACCTCAGTAGATGGCTGAGATTAATTATCAACTTGGCACTTCTGGCTGAAGACGGATGGAAATACATCAGTCTTGTTTTTATGCTGAGAAGCTGGGCTCTTTCATTGTTGAGGATAGGGATATTTGTGGAGCATCCTCTTCCCAGTAGTTGTTTTTGTCTATCATCATACATGACTGGATGTGGCAGGATTGCAGAGCTTACATCAGATTTGTTGGTTGTGGGATTGTTTTGCCTTGTCTGTCGCATGTTGCTTCCATTGTTTTGGAATACAATTAGTCCTTTACATTGAAACTTCACCAGGGTGACACCTGAGTTTTAGGCATGTCTGGTGTTGTCTTCCGGCATACTTCTTTGAACCAAGGTTAATCTCCTGGTTTGATGGTAATAGTAGAGTGGGGGATGTGCCAAGGTTAGAGGTTTATAGGTTGTGGTTGAATCAAATCTACCTAAATCTGTGGTAATCTATCATAATGGTAGTGCCACACAATTTATCCTCAATGTAAAGGAGACTTCATTCACAACAACTGTGTCATGGTCACCCCTAATAACACTGTCACTGACAGATGAATCTGCGACATATTGGGGAGAACAAAGTTAAGCAGGTATTTCTCTCTGGCTCCCTTACCACTTGCACAGACCTAGTCTCTAGCAGTTTTTGGAGAGTTGCACCTTCAAGAACAATCACAAATTTACCTAATATCCTAGAAATGATCAAAAGCTGCTCACATTCAATAAACTATAAAATGCAAATGCTGTTATGTAAACAAACCCAAAAACCATTTTAAATTTTTTTGATTTGATTTATTATTGTCACATGTACCTAGGTACAGTGAAAAGTTCTGTTTTGCATGCAGTACAGGCGGGTTGCACTTTGTTCCATTACCCTTATTTAAGATACAAAGTGAGGGATACAAAGTGTGAGGTCAACATTAAATTTGAAATTTGAGAGGTCAATTCAGAAATCTAATAACAGGTCATAATAATAATAAAAAATCAAATCAAAGTTTGTACATAAGATAATCCCAGAAATGATAAATGATCAAGTGGATCTGTTTCTGATGATGTTACACATGAGATAAGGACATGGTGAGAACTCACTACTTTGTCAAGTCATGGTGTGGGATAGTTACCATCCATCTAAACTAGCAGTCTTTCAGGATCTTGACTGAATTTGTCATCTGAAGCACAGCACCTTGAATGATGAGGCTGTTCCTCAGCTTCAGCAGCATTACATTGGAATGTCAGTTTGAATTTTTTTCTCCTGAATGGAAGCTGAAGCAATCACCCAGTCTCAGGATGAACATTTGCTGAAGTGGAGCTTTAGAGCTCTTAGAAACTGTATACACCCCTTACTTTCAGACATATTTATCTGCAAGTTCATAATTTTGGGTGTTGAAATTTGCCTTCGGTCGGTACTGTTAAATTGGCAATGGTAAATCATTTACTAAAGCCCTCGTTCCTCTTCCTTTGAAATCAAACCATAGCAACACTATGCAGCTTGCAACAGTTCATCAACGAATTACATGGCCCTTGGAACGTTAAACCATGACCATTTCTAAATGCTTGGGTAGTGAATTAACAGAAATTAAGACAAACACATGCTTCTAATCCAAGAACAAAAGCTTAATCTAAAATCATATTAACATTTAGATATTACCGGAACAGAAATGTTGAAAAGGCATAACAGGCCCATCAGCATCTCTGAAGAGCAAAAGCAGGTTAATCATTTAAACAGCAGTCTGATGACACACAGAGATCGCAAGAACTGAAGATGCTGAAGTTAGAGACAATACAGTGTGGAGCTGGAGGAATACAGCAGGCCAGGCAGCATCAGAGGAACAGGAAAGTTGACGTTTCGGGTCAGGACCCTTCTTCAGAAAATATTTTAAGATACATACCTTTAAGATACATGATCATGATATCATCACTTTATTACAGCATGTGGCCTAAGGGTATCAAGATCTCATGCTCCATCTTACCTCAGATCATTGAGGCATGACACTCTACAGGAAGCCTGTTTCTGTGTTGTAATGCCATTGCTTAATATTAACCCAGAAACCTATGTGCCTGAGGAATGTAACGTTTGAGCATAACAGTTAGTCTTAAAAGTCTGATGGATACTTCAATACCACAATATGCACAGTTGGTTTCTTATGTTATGGCAGATAACATAAGAATTGCCGCATCAGGTAAAACACCATGTTCGAGGCAAACTCTCACCACTACCAGCTGCCTTTTGTCTTTTTAAAGAAATTAATTGCCTTTGGGGTATTCTGAAGTTACAATCATTGCTATAAAGATGAAAGCTTTTCTTTTACCAGCCTACTGATTGCTGCCTCACAGCACCAGGGACCCAGATTCAATTCCACCCTCAGGTGACTTTATGTGGAATTTGCACATGCTCCACAGTGTCTGCAGGAGTTTCCTCCAGGTACTCCAGTTTTCTCCCATGCTCCAAAGATGTGCAGGCTAGGTGGATTGACCATGCTAAATTGCCCAATGTGTAGGTTAGGTGGATTAGCCTTAGGGCATGTCGGATTGCAGGGATAGGTTAGGGAAATAAGTCTGGGTGGGATGTTCTTTAGAGGATTGGTGCTGAGTCAATGAGCTGAATGGCCCTGCTTCCACACTGTAGGGATTCTATAAAAGTAAAATTGGTCCTTCAATATGTTTATGTGGAAGTGTTATGCAACCTGTTCTTTTTTTCTGTATCAAAACATATTCTAAGAGCGTGTGGAAACTTTTTGGAAAATACAATGAAACCATTTCGACAAATAAAATAAAAATTGAGAACAATAACAGAAGAAATGCTTTTTAAAAAAATGTAGAGGCACATCCTGTACAGTGGGCATCAAAGAGAGAGTCTGAGGCTCATCAGTGGTTCTGTACAAGTATCTTTGAGGAAGGAATTTAAAGAATTTAAGTTCGTTCATAAAATAATAACTAAAATAAAAATTCATGTTGAAGATACTATTAAGATAATCCAATAAACATTTTGGAAAACAGAATAAAAATGTTTTGGAATTGAAAGACTCAGCAGATTGTGCCTATACTTGGGTTTAGTACGTGGGAAGATCTTAATGAAACGTAAAGGGAATAAACATTGTAGCATTCTAATGGGGTTGACAGGTTAAAGCTGAGAGGATGCCTCAACATAGCAAAATCTAGACCTAGGTGAGGCAGCACAGTGGCTCCGTGGTCAGCACTGCTGTCTCACAGATGCAAGGGTCCCAGGTTTGATTCCATTCATGGGTGACTGTCTGTGTGGAGCTTGCGCATTCTCCTTGTGTCTCTGTGGGTTTCCTCCCACAGTCCAAAGATGTACGGGCTAGGTAATTAGCCATGGGAAATGCAGGGTTACAGATTAGGGTGGGTGTGTGGGTCTAGGTGAACTGCTCTTCAGAGGGTCAGTGTGGACATGATGGGCTGAATGGACTGCTTCCACACTGTAGGGATTCCATTTATTGCATAACTGGAAAATGTTGGGAACACCCAGTATATCTGTCAGCACGTGAAGGATTTGCAGGAAGGAGATCATTCAATGGTATAATAAAGAGGGAAAAAATGCTGAAATGGATTAACACAGCTGAGACTGGCTCAGAGTTATATTTGTTGCTCTGTTAGTCTTACTATAGGACAGCACTGTGTCCTGTCGTTTCAGGTTCCAACGAAGGGGAATCGTCCTCATAGCTTCAATCTCTAAAGCTCCTCAAAATGCTACCACATTTGTTCCTTTTATGTTTCATGAAGATCACTTCCTATTTTTCTAAACTGAGTGTAGACATGATGTGCTCTGTCCTTCTTTTTCAATAGATTTTGATTGTGTTTTCCAAAATGTTTATTGGGCCATTTTAATAACTTACGAATTTCTGACCATATTATTGCTCTGAGGGAATAGCAGTGATACCTTAGAGCATTATACGAATTATTAAGACTTTCTTAAATTTCTTCCTCAAGTATGATTATAAATTGTAGACGATATATCAAACGGCCTGAAATTAGTTGTCACATTGTACCTTCCAGCACTGAAGAAGGTTATTGAACGGATATGCTCTGTTCCTCTTTACAAAAGTGCTGTGTGACCTGGCAGATCATTGCCAGCATTTTTTTAGTTTTTATTACAGGGCTTGATTTTCAATTGGCAGTGGAGGTGGGAGATGCTGTAGGTGCAATTTGAAAATCACATTCCCGAAGGGTTGAGCTGCATCCTGCCACATTTGGTATAATTTTCAAAGGGAAGGCGAGGGGTGCAGGGTCCTGCTTGCCTCCAATTAAGGGCAACTAAAGTTCTTTGAGGAGTTGTTAATAAGCTGGCCAAGGTCAGAAAAGAATCTTCAACCTGTAAAATGCAGAAACATCAATAGTCTGGTACATGTTGGAGCACAGCTTTCAGGTTCAATACAGGCAGAGGTGAAAAGCCATTCTGTAAAACTGAAACATTTGGGGATCGATGAGCATGATTTTGAGTTGGTATTTGAATATCATGTTTCATTTGGCTGTTTATCTACCTCTGTGTGTGGTGAAGCTGCTGACCCACTGAGATGCTGCCTCCTCTCATCTACAAGCTGCTAGCAGGCCCAGATATGGTTGCCATCTGTCTTTGCCGCCTATCATCATAGAATCATAGAATTCCTACAGTGTGAAAACAGGCCCTTCGGCCCAACAAATCCACACCGAACCTCACAGCATCCCACCCAGACCCATTCCCCTATAACCCACCTAATCTATACCTCCCTGAACACTTGTTCTGCAGGCAGTTCCCACTTCCTTATAATGCTCAATGTCACTAAATGAGCACTGAACCCCACTTATCCTGACCAATTAGGGCAATTCCCTGGAATATGAGTGACTCTAATGTGGTCTGTACTCAGGATTTGGAAACGATCTTGCTAAAATTTGTAACTCCAACCAAAGTGCTTTCCGTATACTGCTCTATGTAGTTTTGTCATCCAAAATTCTGTGTAAGGCACAACAGCAATGGAATTCTGTTCTGTAGCATTTGTAAATTACATTCACAATTTTTCCTCTAATATCAAGTCTGTGGTGCACTGCACACTATTGGTCAAAATCCTGGAACTCCTTTCATAACAGATCCGACACCCCAAGGAATGTTCTGATTCAAGAAGGCAGCTTAAACTCACCTTCTCAGTGGTAATTAGGGATGGCTAATTAATGCTGCCCTGGCCAGAAATGCCCATATCCCACTATTTACAAGAGGGAGAAGAGGAAAACACACAGAATTACAGTCTAATATTAGTAAGACAGAAAATACTGGAGTCTATTATAAAAGATGTGACAGCAGATCACTTGGAAAGTATTAATGGAACTAGACAAATTCAGCATTGGTTTGAGAAAGGAAAATGATGTTTATTTAATCTACTGGAGTTTTTGAGGATGTAAGTGGTAGGATAGATAAAGAAGAACCATTAGATCTGGCATATTTGGATTTCAAGAAGCCTTTTGATAATGTCCCTAATAAAAGGTTAGTGGGCAAAATTAAAGCACATGGGATTGGGTGCAATATACAGGTATGGATTGAGAATTGGTTGATAAACTGCAAACAGAGTGGGAATAAGTAAGAGATAGTAGGAACTGCAGATGCTGGAGAATCCGAGACAACAAGGTGCAGGGCTGGATGAACACAGCAGGCCAAGCAGCATCATAGGAGCAGAGAGGCTGACGTTTCGGGCCTAGACCCTTCATCAGAAAAGGGGGAGGGGAAGGGGGTTTTGAAATAAATAGGGAGAGAGTGGGAGGCGGATAGAAGAGGGATAGAGGAGAGGATAGGTGGAGAGGAAACAAACAGGTCGAAGAGGCGGGGATGG
>NC_063334.1:93405008-93438980 GCF_021869965.1 Rhincodon typus
TGTTATCTCAGATTCTCCAGCATCTGCAGTTCCTACTATCTCTTGGAAAACAGCTGTAGTTTTATAACATCCACCAAAGAAGAACTATTCAACATCTGAGCCTCAATTTGATTTGTTATCCTATGGGGCATTATATAGAACATTGTCCTTTTAACTTATGAATATGGATGTGCATATTATTAATAACCTGTTAGAAGTTCATCGATCACAGAATCCCTACAGTGTGGAAACAGGCCCTTCTGCCCAACAAATCCACACCGATGCTCAGAGCATCCTACCCAGACCCATCCCCCAATAACCCACCTAATCTATACATCTCTGAACACTAGGGGCAATTTAGCATGACCAATTCAACTAGCCTGCATATCTTTGGACTGTGGGAGGAAACCAGAGCACCCAGAGCAAACACACGCTGACACAGGGAGAATGTGCAAACTCCACACAGACAGTCGCCCGAGTGTGGAATCTAATCCAGGTTCCTGGTCCTGTGAGGCAGCAGTGCTAACCGCTGAGCAAGTTAGAGGTTATAAATGGAATAGGTGGAAGTTAAAATACAAATAATTATAAACCAGCAAGGCCATTGCAGTTCTGTGTGTGTGTGAATTAGGAATGTGATACAGGGCATGTAGGATGTGCCCTGCTGAGAATGGGATTCAAGTACCATTACCAGGACAAAGGTTATATGCTTGGATTGTGCTATAACCGAGATTGGGCAATTCTAATGAGTGAAAAATAAAATTTGTGGGTGATTAAACATGAAAGGGGAATTTGTGTTATGAGAAGGCTATAAAAAGGTTTCCGGAGGATTTGAACAGGCTAATGAGTGGGTGAGAACATGGCAGAAGGAATGTACTGTGGGGGGAAATAATGAGGTTGTCCACTCTGGTAGGAGAAACAGATGTTCAGAGTATTTGTTTAAATGGAAATAGGGTTGGAAAGTATAGATGTACAAGGGATCTAGGTGTCCTTGACAATATTTCACTGAAGGTGAATAGAATATTAACCTTTTATCACAAGAGACTTTGAATACAGTAGTAGTTAAGTCTTGTTTCAATTGTATAGAAGCTTAATTAGATAGCATCTGGAATACTGGGTGCAGATTTGGTCTCCTTACCTTAGGAAGGATGCTCTTGTGAAAGAGAAGGTGCAGCAGTCCCAAAATTAAAACAAAATTAAAAGCACTGGAGAAACTCGACAGATCTGACACTATCTGTGGAGAGACAAAAAAAGATAGTTTCAAGACCAATATGACTCTTCTTTGGAATGAAAAGGGGCTGAAATATGATGGTTTTTATGCTGTTGACAAAGAGGGTAGGAGAGTTGTGAAAGAAATGGTGAAGGTGCCTAGACCAAATGTGAAAGTGAGTACCAATGGTAATGTTTCTTTAGCACTTGCTCTCTTTATTTCCGATCTCCAGAATATGCAATACGTTGATTCTATCTGAAGATTCACCAGACCTTTTCCCTCAATGACAGGGCTATGAAGAAAGATTGGGCAAATTGGGTCTGTATTCTTCTTCAGAGTTTTGAAGATGAGAGGTGATCTCATTGAAATAAATAAAATATTTAAATGGATAGAAAGTGTAGATGCAGGTTAGATAATTTCCTTAGTTGTAGAGTCTAGAACCCGAAATGCAATTTAAAAATATGAGGGATGCCATTTAGGACTGGGACAAGGAGAAATTGCTTTTTCTCGGAGTTTGTCAATCTTGGAATTTTTTACACCTGAAGGCTTTGGAAGCTCAGTATGTTTGACGTAGAGATTGATAGATTTCTGTTTATCAATGGTGTAAGGGGTATAGCTTGTAATGAATGGTGGAGCAGGATCAATGGGCTGAATGATCTACTGCTGTTCTTATGTTGTTATCCTATGTTTCCATTTCCTCCACTGTCATCTATTAGCTCAATGATCACTAAAAACAAAATTAGCAACATAAAATTACTGCTGATCTATCGTTTGCCATTGTGGAAACTTTTTTTAAGAAAATCAGAAGCGTACCGTTCTAATCACCACACTACCAGAAGGATGTGGATGCTTTGGGGAGGGTACAGAGAAGGTTTACCTGGATGTTGCCTGGTATGGGGGATTTTAGCGATGAAGAAAGGTTGGATAGACTGGGTTTGTTTTCACTGGAATGTAGGAGATTGCAGGGTGACCTGATAGAAGTTTATAAGAGTGTGAATGGCATGGATAGAGTAGAAAGTATGAGGCTTTTTCCCGGGGTGGAGGGGTCAATTACTAGGGGTCACAGGTTCAAGTTGCAGGAGGTGGGGAGAGGTTTAAAAGAGATGAGCGAGGCATGTTTTTCACACAAAGGGTGGTGAGTGCCTGGACCGCGCTGCCAGAGGAGGAGGTGATGGAAGCAGACACAATAGCAGCATTCAAGAAGCACCTGGATGAATACATGAATAAGAGGGAAATAGAGGGATACGGATCCTGTAAATGAAGACAGTTTTAGTATGGAAGGGCAATATGTATCAGCGCAGGCTTGGAGGGCAAAAGGGCCTGTTCCAGTGCTGTACTGTTCTTTGTTCTTTTTCTTTCTCTATAAAAGGAAACCAATGAGTAAGAATGCTTTCACAGAAAATGATGTACATGTCTAACCTTTGCAAAAATGTTTGGTGATCTAGAACATACACCTATGGATGTTTTCCTTTATCATTTTTGGTGAATGATTTAGCTTTGTTACATCACAGACACATTTTCTAATAATTTTGCTTCTCATTTCCCTGTTTCTTTCATATAAATGATGACTTATGCTTCTGTGAATTTTAAGTCACAATCCTCTCAAGTTTCTCAGCGTCTTCAACTTTCATATGTAACTCTCTAAACAATTAGAAGTAGACTTTCTACTTGTGTTTTCCTGCTTGGTGGCAATCAGAGGGACAGCACCAAGAAGTGGAATGTATATTCACTGCATCAGAACTTCCCCGTGTTAATTGCTGCAAAAAATACCCACCTTGATGCAGGAACAATGTTTAACTATTTTCTTAGAACCATGCATGTCTTGCACAAGACTTCTTACCTTTAGGCTGTGCAGGATGTCAAATATGGATCAGAGCTACATGAAATGATCATACAAGTTTGTGAGGAAGAAAGAAATGGTATTTTTAAGACATGAACGTTCAGCTAATCCTTAACTACTTTCCTTCAAATTTTTCTAGCTCAAACTTAAATTCATTTGAGTGTTTGTACCAACTGTTGTCAATTAAGTATTGGAAAGTTCAGAATTCAGAATGCTTATGAGTTACTAAATGGTAAGCATTGTCTCTAAAATCCTAGAACCATGGATGAAAAGTCTAGAAGAATGATAAACATCTTTCACAAAATACAAATAAATGTCAACATCAATATATGGAGCAGGGAATCAGAGTAGGCAGGGATCGCAATACTATCTGTGATGAGTTACTTAACATGTTGCCGTAACATAATGCAAATAAGGCTTGGCTATGAAAATCAAAATGCAAATGAGTTACAACTGGCATAAATCCACATATCCAGGCAAAGTACGACTTGATGCTAATATAAGTTTATACTTGTATTGGAAAAGAATGGCTTAGTAAGAGCAGATGATTGGAAGTGGTGAAGGATGCCCAGAGTAACTAGATAAAAGGTAAAGTCTTATCAGACCATTGGTTACTCTCTCATTAGAAAGAAAAAGAGAGACAGATGACTAGTGGTGATTTAACCTCAAGCTCACCTGAGGTTTAGAATATTCCATCTCTGCCAATAATGATAATTTCTTAATTATACCGACAACAGAGACAACCCTGCTTACAGGAATAACAGGCTGCTGGTCTAGACAAACAAAATCTTGTTCGTTAAGAAAATCATATTGCAATTTAGGAAATCTGCCAACATGTGACAAATATTCAATCATATACCTTTTCTCTATCCAAAACCAATAATATGCTCTTAGTGTATGTTGACAACAAAAATGAAAACGGAGGGTGAATTTATGAAGATTGATTTATTATAATAGATTCTTAATGGAATTTTACACATCTTGTTAAGAGATTAGACTCAGAGTATTTAGAGATGAAGTAAGTTCATACAAGACAGCATAAGTGAGGAGCACTGGCACTGGCGTTTTGGGAATTGTGGTGATGACTCCCAAGATTTTCCATCCATCTTTAAATGATAATGTCCTGGAGGCAGAGCCCTATCAGGTTAGTTCAAATAGTAGCCTGTGAACCTACTTCACTGAGAGGAAGTATTGCATGGAGACTATAGTGATTAGAAGCAGGTGGATCCATTGACTATGAGATCCTCGATTAGGCTTGTTAACCTGGGCCAATCAGGGAGCCCTGGCTGACCAATTTAAACAGGGGAATTAGAATCTCCTCAATTGAGGGGACTGAGTCTGAGTCAGCTGGCCACAGCCCATGTACTGTGCACATGTCAGTAAAGGATGACTTGGTGAAGGGAAAGTGGCCTCTGTGCAGTTATTTCAGAAACAAAATTAAATTGGCAAAGGGATATTCATGATGCTATTCTGGGGCTGGATTTCAGGGTAGAATTGGTAACCAATACCTAGATGAATTCCATCCTGACCCCATGTCTCAGCTGTGCTGTTCTTGCAATGCTTTTAAAATTCAAGTTGCCTAATTAGGCAGGAGGTGAGCTCGACATCCAATTAATAGCATTGCACACCCCTGTAGGCAGGAGCTGCCTGACTGGAGACAGTGGAAAAGGCATTTGGCAGCTATATTGAGGACTACCACTGCTGACGACTACATGATCACAAAGGTGACATGGTCAAAGGTAATGCACAATTTCCTGCACAGACTACCCAAGGGTCCTATAATTTTCACTACTACAAGGTAAATGGTTTCTTTGGCCTCACCGTGAACTCAACCCAACTGCTTGCACCCTCCGAAGAAAAGATTAAAACTGTATTTCCCGAACCACACTGGTGCCTTAACGTGTTCCTTAAATTACAGTTAATTGAAAGCAAGCACTTTTCCCATTCCTTTCTGCCTCTACCCTGTCATGTCCCTAAGACTTCTGTACGTTTAAAAATGGGTGCCTCTCATTCTCCTAAATTCCAATGATTACAGGCACAACCTACTCAATCTCTTGTCATAAGACAGTCCCTCCATACCTGGTATCAGTCTAGTCAACCCTCTCTGAACTTTTACCAATGCCAGTATGTGTCTCCATGGATAAGGAACCCTAAACTGTTCACTCATCCAGCTCTGATGTGACTAGTACCTTGTATAGTATAAGCAAAACTTCCCTATTTTTATATTCCACTTCCTTTGAAATAAAGGCCAACAGTCCCTTTGCCTCTCCTATTACCCACTGAATTTGATGCTGGCTTTTTGTGATTCATGGGTAAGGACTTCCAAATCATTATGTAATTTTCTGCAGTCGTTCTTTATTTAAATAATTTTCAGCTGCTCTATTCTTCCTGCCAAAATGCATAACCTCACATGTTCCCACTTTATATTCCATCTTCTAAGTTTTTGCCCACTTGCTTAACCTGGCTATATCATTCTGCAGACTCTTTATCATCCTCCCCACTGCCTTTCTACCCATTTTTGTGTCATCCATGAACTTGACTATAGTACATTCATTTTCCTCTTCCAACTCATTAATATATATTGTAAATAATTATGGCCCAAGCGCTGATCCCTTGCGCTCCACAGTTACAAGTTGCCATCCTGAAAATGCCCCAAGAATAGGCCCTTGCACATAGTTAATAATTTTCCTATGGAGTCTCAGGCAGGTCTGAAGAGTGAGTGAAGGGCAGTTAGAGAAATTGGGCTTTTCATAACTCAGGTGAGGACACTCAGAGTTAATTTTCTGCTTCCAGTATGGAACTACACTCAGAGAGGAATGCACTTTAGCAAATTTTGCATTCTAGTGTATCAATTCAAACAACAGAAATGAACCCAGGCAGGTATAGCTCTGTGGGGGGAGGGGGTGGTGAAGTCTGCTAATAGCCATTAAATTGTATAGAAAGAATAATCTGGACCATCAGTTACTATTACTAGAACATTGGGCAACTAGTTTAAGGTAAATTTAGAATTGAGATAAGACATTCTTCACACATCTTGGGAACACTTGTTTTTTCTTATCGATTCATGTACATAAACATGGAAGGACATGTCCTGCTCCGGTGATGCATCCCAGTATATCTCTGCCACAGGTGGATTGATCCTAAAGTATGAACAAGATTGAGGTGAAATTCCAGGTTAGGTGGTGGAGGCACAATCACTGGAATTATTTTTTTAAAGTTAGGTGGTGAACTATAGATATTTACTGCCCATCTCTATTTGCCCACAGGGCATTTAACAGTTAATCACATTGCTTTGAGTCTGGAGTCACGTATGGATGGCCAGCAGATTTCTTTGCCGAGAGGATATTAGTGAACCAGACAGGTTTTTCTGACGATCTATAACGCTTTCATGGTCTTCTTCAGGTTTGCATTTTATTCCAGATTTGTATTGAATTCTGGTTTCCACTTTGCCGGACCACTAGTCCAGTGACATTACTAATATGTCATTAATTCTGTTTTAACCACGGGGAGGTCACAATAATGATAAATGTAGGCAGTGATACAGTGACCAAAATTGCTGGGAAAGGGGCAATAATTGGAATCAAGGAGGTCAAAAATATAATTGCAGAAGAAATTACAATGATTACAAATTTGGCAGTACAGATTTCTTTATTCACTAGTGGGGTGTGGGCATTGCTGACTGCGCCAGCATTTTATTGCCCTGTCTAGTCGCCCTTGAGAAGGTGATAGTGAGCTGCAGTCTTGAATCATTGCAGTTCATGTGCTGTTGGTAGACCCATATTAAGGAGGGACTTCCAGGATTTTGACTCAATAACACTGAAAGAATAGCGATAAACTTCCAAGTGAAGATGTTGAGCGGCTTGGAAGGGAACTTGCGAATAGTGTTGTTTCTATATATCTGCTGCACTTATCCTTTTAAATGGTAGTCGTCATGGGTTTGGAAGGTGTTATCTAAGATTCTTTGGCAAATTTCTGCATCGCATCTTGTAGATAGTAGCAGCAGTGTGTACTGAGCATCAGTGGTGGAGGGAGTGGTTGATTATGGATGTGGTGCCAGTCAAGCAGGCTGCTTTGTCCTGGATGGTATCAAGCTTCTTGAGTGTTGTTGGAGCTGCACTCATCCAGGCAAGTGGGGAGTATTCCATCACACTCCTGATTTGGATGTTGTATATTGTCAGGCTTTGTGGAGATTAGGAGGTGAGTTACTCGTCACAGTATTCCTAGCCTTTGACCTGTTCTTTCTACCACTATATTTATATGGCTAGTCTAGTTCAGTTCCTGGTCAAAATGGAGGACAGAGAACATTGAGCTAGAAAGGGCCAAGGAAAAGCCACAGAGCACCTACTGGATAAAAAAGATAAAAGGTACAGAGAGGCACAAGGTAGGTGAATAACTTATTGATTCCAGCAGGTTAGTTTTCTCTCTCTTTATAAATAAACATTTCTTTATTGGGCTTCTGTGGATATGATTATTTTAAATGTTTTAATAACCATATTTTATTTTGCAATATAAGCTACCACAAGTAATTATGCAGACCTAATTTTCAGATGAATTTTAAAATGTGCCATCACTCAGGATGCTTTGCAGCAATGTACGTAGTGCTCTTTAAACTAGTTTAACAGCAGAATGCAGGCATTTTTGAATAATTCCAGCCTTTCTAGATTACATTGTATAAGTGGTAATACCCCACCCCCACAGATTTTAATGAGGTGATTTGAAAATGTATGAATTTTCAACGTTTCCTGATCATCTATTTTACTCAGCATATGGTGCTCAGTCGTTATTGCCTTTGTGAATGTGGTGGTGAGTCACATTGCCAAACTGATGTAGTTTTCAGGTGCAGGTAAATCAACAGTGCTTTTACAAAGGAGGTTCCAGGACATTAGTCCATGGAGGAATGGCAATATAGGTCCAAGTCAGGATAATATGTGACTCAGAGGGGAACTTGCAGTTGATGTCAGACGTCACAGGTTTGAAAGGTGCTGTCAAAGGAACCTTTGCTCATTTGCTGCAATGCATTTTGAACCAGGTATACACACACTAGTCTGTATGCAGCAGTAGTGAAGGGAGTGAATGTAGAGGGATGGATGGTATGCCGAACAAGTGGGCTGTTTTGACCTGCATGGTGTTAAACTTCTTGAGTGTTGTTGAAGACACTCTCACAAATAGATAGAGGATATTCTGTCACACTCCTGACTTTTGCCTTGTGGATGATGGACAGATTTTGAGGAGATAGGAGGTGAGTTATTTGATGAAGGATTCCCAGCCTGCTGTTGTGACTATAGTTTTATATGGCTAGTCCAGTTCAGTTTGTGATTAATTGGAACCCCTGCAATTTGATACTGGGGAATTCAGACATGGTAATGACATTGAATGTCAAGAGATGATGGTTAGATTCTCTTTTGTGTGGAGATGGTCATTGTCTGGTACTTGAATATCACTTGCCACTTATCAGCCCAAGTGTGGGTGCTATCCAGGTTTTGCTGCATTTGGACATGGACTGCTTTAGTATCTGAGGAGTCACAAATGGTACTGAAAACTGTGCAATCATCAGCAAACATCCCCCAATTGTGATGTTTCGATGGAAGGAAGGAAAATCACTGGTGAAGCAGCTGAAGATGATTGGGCCAAGGACACTATCCTGAGGATCAATAGGTTCTTGTACACTCATGATGGTGTTCCTGTCTTCGAGCTGGGAGACCCAGGTACAACACCCACCTGCTCCTAAGTGGTGTAATAACATCTCTGAACAGATCAATTAGAAAATATCTATGCTGAGGATTTTGGAGGCGCAATAGGATGCCCCTACCTCTGGGCAAGGAGGCCTGTGCTCAAGTCCTATCTGCTTCAGAAGTACATAGCAAAATCTCTACACAGGTTGATTAGAAAATATTTACCCTGAGGATCTCCTACAGACCTCCAACAATCATAATCAGCTTTTTTTGAATGAGATGACTCTTGTCAATATAATGCTTTCCTCATTATTCCCATTTCCTTCAAAGTTTCAAGGGTTTCTTGATACCAAACTTGGTCAAGTACCGCCTTGATCTCATTCTTACTTCACCGAATGTGGTCAGCTCTTTCGTCTGACTTTGGATCATAGCTGAATTGAAGCTGGAACTTCAGTGGTCTGGAAGAACTCACTTCGAATGTCAGCAAGCAGGTTATTGCTGAACAGATGTTGCTTGATAGCACTGCTAATGACCCCTTCCACATTATTACTGATGATTGACAGTAGGTTGATAAGGTGTTAGTTAGCTGGTTTGAATTTGATTTTGACATACCGGGGCAAGTTTCCATGGTCAGGTAAATGCCAGTGTCTTAGCTGTACTGGAACCTCTTAGCTAGGAGTGCAGCTACTTCTGGTGCACAAGTCTGCAGTACTATTGCTGGAATGTTATCAGGCCCACAGCCTTTGCAGTATCCAGTACCTCCGACCATTTCTTGACTTCAATTGCAGTGAATCAAATTGACTGAAGACTGACATCTGTAATGATGGGGATACAGGAGGAGGCCAAGATGGATCATCCACTCAATACTTCCGGTTAAACATCAATGCAAATGATTCAGTCTTATCCTTTGCGGTGATCTGCTGATCTATTGGTTGAAGGATTGTTGAGAACCACAGAAAAGCTACAGAATGGAAAGAGACTTTTCAGTCCATCTGCACTGGACAAGTAAATGAGCCACCCATTTTGATCTGATTTGCTCTGTACTTGGTTGTTGCTTTGCAGGTTGCACCAGTTCAGGTGGAGATCCATGTTTCTTTTAACTGAGTTGAGGATTTCCACCAGGTCCAGGCAGTGAATTCCAGTCAACTACCACCTACTTACTGTGTGAAAAAACTTTTCCTCACACCCCCTCCAATCATTCTACCAATCACCTAAAATGACCCTTAACTATGTGTGTCCCCTGTTAATTGAGTGGTTTTAGTTTAGCATATCCTCTGCTGTGGAAGTTTCATGAACATCTGTTACTCATGTTATTGACATATTGCATTTGAAATGGCATTAATAAATGATAAAGCTGCCTGCAACCTGTCACCAGTTTAGCTTGACTGAGTGAATAGCATCTCAAAAACCTTCAAGTGCTTTTGTTATTTCCATGCTCCACATTCTGATGTAAATTTTCCAGTATGGTCTCCAAAGCAAGTTACAAAACCGAACAACACTGGAATCAAACCTGTGTTGCACCCATCTACTTTCCTGGTTTTCTCAGTCCCACCTCAACCATTGTTAAACCTACTGGAAAATATCCTCAAAGTTCATGGAAATCTTCAAATCATTTACCCTTGTAGATAATTGTGAGTGTAGTAGTTTTAATGAGATAACAAGGTGTAGAGCTGGATGAACACAGCAGGCCAAGCAGCATCATAGGAACAGGAAGGCTGACGTTTCAGGCCTAGACCCTGATGGGTTTAGTTTTAGCATAATCTATTATCTCTGTGCATTAGTGGAAGAGTGGTGTGGTTGCCTGTAGTCACTTTATTACATAATGCACGTGCTGTCAACTAGGCACATTCTCGGAGACAGCGGTTGTCACTTTCAAATTCTGAGGGGGTAAAGGGATATAAGTTGACATTGCAAATTGGTAATTGAACACTAGAGGGCCCCTTGTAGCAATTAGACACTAGAACCTGCCATTACATGTGTAATCCAAATAGAATATTCCAGATTCTGAAATGAAAGAAACCAACTTGAGTATTTTCGCAACATATAAATAACCACCACACTAATCAAGTGCAGAGAAAGCATCTTGTCAATGACAGTCACAAAGATCTTGGCCAAGGTCTGAGATCCATTCCATATTCCAGGAATGGATCACCACTACAGTTGGATTGGGTGGTTCAGGCTTGCAAAGGAATCTCAGCAACATCTTTCCCAGTCTTAACCATTGTTCTCTGGCTATGAAGTCCCTTTAAGTCTACATGAACAGATTAAAAATACATTACAGTCCCGATGAAGGGTCCAGGCCTGAAACATTGACTCTCCTGATCCTCTGATGCTGTCTGACCTGCTGTGTTCCTCCAGCTCCCCACTGTATTGACTGATACATTACACAGTCTTCATCTCACTCAGAAACAACTCAACACTAGAGAAGGTGATTGAGTCCCTTTGGGATCAATATATTAACTTTAATACAAATGTTTGGACCTTCTGATGACCTCACAGGGACTCATGCTGGGCCTCAATTTGTGTGAGTTCTTCTGAGAGCTCTGTCCCATCTCATAGAATCATACAGCATGAAAACAGACCCTTCAGTCCAACTACTCCACGCTGACCATGTTCCCAAGCTAAACTAGTCCCACCTGCCCGTGTTTGGCCCATATCCCTCCAAACCTTTCCTACTTGTGTACTTATCCAAACGTCTTTTAAACATTGTAACTTTTACCTGCATCCATCACTTCCTCTGGCAGTTAATTCCACATACTATCCACTCTCTGCAACAAAAAAATGTTGCCCTTCATGTCCTTTCTAAATAGTCTCCTCTCGCCTTAAAAATATGCCCCCTAGTTTAAAACTCCTTTACCCTCAGGAAAAGACCTTTGTCATTCACCTTATCTATGACTCTCATGGTTTTATAAACCTCCTTAAGGTCACCCCTCAAACTCCTATGCTCCAATCCCAGCCTATCCAGCCTATTTTTATAACTCAAACCCTCCATTCCCAGCAATCCTGGTAAATCTTTCCAGAACCCTCTCCCAGTTTAATAATATCTTTTCCTATAACAGGGTGACCAGAACTGTGCACAGTACTCCAGAAGAGACCTCACCAACATCCTGCACAACCTCAGCATGGTGTCCCAACTCCTACAATCAAAGGTCTGACCAATGAAGGCTAGTGTGTTAAATGGCTTCTTAACCATCCTATCTATCCGTGACATAAATTTCAAAGAATTATATACCTGAACCCCTAGGTCTCTCTGTTCAACAATAATGTCCAGGGCCCTACCATTCATTATACAAGTCCTGCCATTGTTTGTTTTACCAAAATGCAATACCCTGCATTTATCCAAATTAAACTCCATTTGCCACTCCTCAGCCCATTGATCCAACTGATCATGATTTCTTTGTAATCTTAGATAACCTTCTACACTGTCCACTATACCACTAATTTTGGTGTCATCCACAAGCTTACTAACCATGGCTCCTATATTCTCATCCAAATTATTCATATAAATGACAAACAAAAGTGGACCCGACACTGTTCTCTGTGATGGATGTGCAGGTGAAGGTTCTATTTCGTAGGTTTGACTGGAAAAGTCAGATTGAAACAAGGTAAATTCTCAGCAGTTTGGTCTTCCCTATGTGGTAATCACCCACAGAAATGTGAGGCATTTCTACCAATATAATGTCCTCAGAATTTCCCAACATCATTGCCTAGTCAGCAGTAAATTTTTTTTAATAATAGCTTTGTTTGCTTCCCTGACAAAAGCAGCAATTAAATTGTGCCTGGCAACTGTACAAAAACAGCAATGAGATCAATGACCTGATGATGTCTTTTCACCAGTTGAACGAGTTGTCTTGCACAAACCTGGAGAAGTCAATACAAAGATACAATTTCAAAGGTGTATGTGCCACTTCTGTCATGAAAGACAGTCTAATAACAGGCATGTGGTGGTCACACCCAGAAACTAGAAATAATCTCGATTAATCATCACCTTCCAGACCCTTGGATGCAGTTCATCTGACTTTTAGATTCACAGGTCTGCTTCAACTTGGAATCGATCATGGAAATAAAACAGTGATTTGCCACATTTCAAGTGTATTTTGATTGTCAAATTTGACTGTTCTGCAAGTATCTTTTTTTGACATTTTAGGTCACAATTTGCCCTTCAACGTACACGCAGAAATATAACTAAGCACAGTGAGAACAATTTGTTAGTTTGCTTCTTGCTTTATTGCTGCATGGGTAAGCTTTATGTAAAACATCACAAAATCTTTGTTCAAACCAAGAGCTGCTAGCGCTTCAGGGCTCCAGTTGTATTAAGAGTTTTGATTAATTAATTCAGATCTGTTAATTGTATTACATCTTTTCACCTTATAGCACAGGGATTAATAGGCTCGAGAGGAAAATATGTTGGATTAGTTTCAACTATTTGGCCTCCATGTCCGTCTGGGGTGACTGTTTTTAACTTGTTAAGGGGATATTGATGTTGCTGGTTGGGCCAGCCTTTATTACCCATTCCAAATTACTCTTGAGAAAGAGGTGAAAACATACCTTCCTCACCTGTTGTGGTCCAGGGGCTGTAGGGAAACCCGTAAAACTGTTAAAAAGGGAGTTCCAAAATTTTGATCCCTCAACATTGAATCAACGCTGAAATATTTCCAAGTCAGGATGGTGTTTGGCTTAGAGGGGAACTTGCAGGTGGTGGCATGTATCTGCTGCCCTTGCCCTTCCAGTTGGGAGTGGGTTTGGAAGGTGCTGTCAAAGGAGTCTTGGACAATTTCTGCAGTGCATCTTGTGGATAGTAAATGTACTGTAACTGTGACAGTGGTGAATACAGTGGATGTTGAAGGTAGTGGATGGAGTGCTTATCAAGAGGGCAGCTTTGTCCTGAATGGTGTCAAGGTCTTGAGTGTTGTTGAGCTTGCACTCATTCAGGAAGTGGAGAGTATGCTATCACACTCCTGACTTGTACCTTGATGGTGGACAGGTTTTGGGAGACCGGAGATAAGCCACTCATAATACAATTCAGTGTCTGAACTCCTCTGTTTTATTCACTTGTGGGACTTGGACATTGCTGGTTGTGCCAGCATTTATTGTCCATCCCTAGTTGCTCTTGAGAAGGTGGTGGTGAGCTGCCTCCTTGAACTGCTGCAGTCCAGCTGTACATTGACCCATAATGCCTTTATGAAGGGCATTCCAGGATTTTGACCCAGCGACCGTGAAGAAATGGTAATATATTTCCAAGTGAGGATGGGTGAGTGGCTTGGAGGGGAATTTGAAGATGGTGGTGTCCCCATGTACATGCTCCTCTTGTCCTTCTGGGTGGAAGCGATCATGGGTTTGGAAGGTGCTGTCTAAAGATCTTTGGTGAATTTCTGCAGTAATTCTTGTACACAGTACACATAGTTGCTACAGAGTGTCAGTGGTGGAGGGAATGGTGCTTGTGGATGAGGTACCAATCAAGCAGGCTGCTTTGTCCTGGATGATGTCAAGCTTCTTGAGCATCATTGAAGCTGCACCCATCCAAGTAAGTGGGGAATATTCCAACACACTCCTGACTTGTACTTTATACATGGTGAACAGGCTTTGCGGAGTCAGGAGGTGAGTTACTTGCCACAGTATTCCTAGCTTCAGACCTGTTCTTGTAGCAACTGAGTTTCTGGTCAATGCTAATCCCCAAGGTGTTGATAGTGGGGGAAATTCAGAAATGGTAATACCATTAAATATCAAAGGGCAGTGGTTAGATTGTCTCTTATTGAAGATGGTCACTGCCTGGCATTTATGCAGTGCTGATGTTACTTGCTACTTGTTAGCCCAAGCCTGGGGTATTGTCCAGATTTTGTTGCATTTGAACATAGACTGCTGAGGAGTTGCAAGTGGTGCTGAACCCTGTGCTATCATCAGTGAACATTCCACGTTTAACCTTAAGAAGCGGGGGAAGGTCATTGATGAAGCAGCTGAAGATGGTTGGGTAAGGACACCATCCTGAGGAACTCCTGTAAAGAGATCCCGGGTCTTATGTCTCGGGTATGACTCCAACCAGTGCAAAATTTGGGCCCTGATACTACTTGATTCTAGTTTTGCTCAGGCTCCTTGATGCCACACTCGGTTGAATGCAGTCTTGATGTCAAGGGCTGTCATTCTCACCTCCGCTCTTGAATTCAGCTCTTTTGTCCATGTTTGAATCAAGGCTGTAATGGGGTCAGGAGCTGAGTGGACCTGGCGGAACCCAACCTGGGCATTGCTAAACAGGTTATTGCTGAGCAGATGCTGCTTGATAGCACTGTTGATGGCACCTTCTCTCACTTTACTGATGATTGAGAGTAGACTGATGGGCAGTAACTGGCTGGTTTGGATATGTCCTGCTTTTTGTTTACAGTACATACCTCTGTTATTTTCCACATGGTTAGGTAGATGCCAGTGTTGTAACTGTACTGGAAAAGCTTGGCTGGGGGAGCGGCACATTCTAGTTCGCAAGTCTTCGGTACTATTGTCATAACAATGTCAGGGCCCATAGCCTTTGCAGTAGCCAAAAGCCTCCAAACATTTCTTGATATCACTTGGAGTGAATCGAAATGGCTGAAGACTGGTATCTATAATGCTGGGGACCACTAGAGAAGGCTGAGATGGATCATCCACATGGCTCTTCTGACTGAAGACTGCTGCAAAATCTTCACCCTTATCTTTTGTATTGTTGGGTTGGACTCTTCCATCATTGAGGATGGTGATACTTGTGGTGAATCCTCCTCCAGTGAGCTGATTAATTGTCTACCACCATTCACGACTGGATATGGAAGAATTTCAGAGCTTAGAACTGATCCGTTGGTTGTGGGATCGCTTAGCTCTGTCTAACACTTGCTGCTTTCGCTGTTTGGCATGCAAGTAGTCCTGTTTGGTAGCTTCCCCACGTTGAAACCTCATCTTCAGGTATGCCTGGTGCTGCTCCCGACATGCCGTCCTGCACTCTCCATTGAACCAGGGTTGATCCCCTGGCTTGATGGTAATGGTTGAGTGAGGGATATGCCAGGCCATGAGGTTACAGATTATGCTGGAGTACAATTCTACTGCTCTTGATGGTCCACAGCACCTCATGGATGCCCAGTCTTGAGTTGCTAGATCTGTTCGAAGTGTGTCCTATTTAGTACATTGATAGTGCCACACAACACGATGGAGGTTATTTTCAATGTGAAGACAGAACTTCGTCTCTACAAGGACTATGCGGTGATCACTCATACCAATACTGTCATGGACAGATGCATCTGCAGCTAGCAAATTGGTAAGGATGAGGTCAAATAGGTTTTTTCCCTTCCCTGCATGCCACAGACCCAGTCTGGCACCTCTATCCTTTAGGACGCAACCGGTTTGATCAATAGTGCTGATGCTGAGCCACTTATGGTGGTGGACATTGAAATCCCCAACCCCAAATACATTTTTCATCATTACCACCCTCAGTGCTTCCTCCAAGTGTTGTTCAACATGGAGTAATACCAATTTATCGGTGTAGGGAGGGCCGTACGTGGTAATCAGCAGGAGGTTTTCTTGCCCATATTTAACCTGAAGCCGTGAGACTTCATGGGGTCCACAATGTTGAGGACTGCCAGGGCAACTCCCTCCTGACTGTATAACCACTCTGTCACAGCTCTGTTGGGTCTGTCCTGAGGGTGGGACAGGACATATCCAGGGATGGTGATGGTGGTGTCTGGGACATAGTCATACTCACTCATCCTACTTTACAGACAATGTCAGGCTATTGCTTGACCGGTCTGTGAGACAGCTCTCCCAATTTTGGTACTAGCTCCCAGATGTTAGTAAGGAGGACTTTGCAGGGTTGACAGGGCTGATCCTGCCATTATCATTTCCGGTACCTAGGTCAATCACATGTGGTCCATCTAGTTTCATTTCTTTGTTGAGAATTCACAGCTAATGATACAACTGAATGCACTGTTTGACTGTTCACAGGATAGTTGAGAATCAACAAAACTGCTGTGGAACTGGAGTCACATGTGGGCCAGACCAGGTAAGGATGGCAGATTTCCTTCCCTGAAGGACATTAGTGAACCAGATAGGCTTTTCTTCTAATTGAAAATGATTTTGTGGTCATAAGTAAATTCGTAATTCCAAATTTTTAAAATTAAATTTAAATTCCACCATCTGCTATGGCAGGACTTGAACCTGGGTCCCAAGAACATCAATAGTCTACCAATTTACACCACCAAGGCATTGTCTCCCCTTCTGCAGCCAGTGTTTTTATTTGACTGGTCCATTTCAGCTTCTGGTCAATGATAAACTCTAGAATGGTGATAGTGGGGATATTCAGCAATTGTAATGCCACTAAATGTCAGGTGGTAATTGTTCGATTCTCTCTTATTGGAGACGGTTATTGCCTGGCACTTATGTAGTGCAGATGTTCCACTTATCAGGCCAGGTTTTGCTGCATATAGGCATGGACTGTTTCAGAATCTGAGGACTCACAAATGATGCTGAACATTGTGCACCCATTGGCAAACATCCTCACTTCTGACGTGATGATGAAGTTAGGGTCCTTGAAGCAACTGAGGATTGTCAGTCCGGGACACTATCCTAAAGAAACTCCTGGTGACGTTCTGGGACTGAGATGATTGATCTCAATAAACACAACCATTTTCCTTTGTGCTAGGCATGACCCCAACAAGCAGGAAGTTTAATCCCTAATTGCTATTAACTCCTGTTTTTCTAGGGCTCCTTGATCTGTACTCAGCAAATGTGGCTCCAATGTCAAACATAAGCAGCATCTGCCCACACATATCAAATTGCTGACTGATGCATTGGTAAATCTTGGCCGGCAATTTTTTCTCCTTTTGCACTGAAAAGCTGGTGCAGCGTGACACACCACTCAATGCCACCAAACTGGTGTATTTCCTCAAATAGAAAAGACATTGAAAGTAGCCTTGGCAGTTATCCTGACCCATTATTCTGTGTTGACAATACAGAATGCAAGTAGTCTGGATTGCAATGATTTTGAAGGTGTGAATGTGTAAGAGTTTCAGCTAGAACTTTAATGTGTGTCCTGCCACAGCATGGATATGCATCATAAGCAAATACAGAGCTATAACATTGTGTTAGGTTTTGCCATTGGCCACAGTTTGATAGTTTGCACTTTATGACATTTACGTGGTAAATGAAGGTCACAGAAAATCCTGTTTTGGAACCTTCCTTAAGGTGTACCATCTTCACATCGATATGCCCAGGTTGGGTCCACTGTACACAGTATTAAGCCTGGTCACCTCAGGACTGGGGTGCTGCACTCAGTCAGTACGTGGCGACAATCTACATGCTGTCTCCACATTTCTTTCAGCTGCATTTGGATTTTTCCAGGCATGAATTTTGTCCCATACAGCCTTTGGAAATGTTGCAAATACATTTCAAATATTCTTGAAATGGTTGAAACATTTCTTTTTTCTCTCTGCAGTAACTTACTTTTAAGCAGCTGCATCCTTTTATAATTATTGGCAATGAGCCCTTAAATTGCTCATATGTGCAATGCTTCCACCACCACCAGCCCCTTGCTTTGGCAAAATCGCAATACCAGGCCAAATATGAGCTGGTAGTGTGCCACAGAAAATTAACTAAGTTTGTTCTTAATGCTACTGGGACCGGAAATCAAGGTGGCAGCTCACCACCACCTTCCCGGGGCAGTGGGCAATAATACATCCTGTGAATGAATAGAAAGAAAAGCCTGTGGTGCCTACCAATGCTCTCAATGCCCTAAGGGAGAGGTGGGCTCTATGGAAGGGGCAGTGTTTTATTTCCCCCTCTAATTCTAATTTGGTTTAATCCCGACCCTTCCCCCTTCACCTTTTTCACATAAGCATTGCCCTTACTGGGCCTTGCTTGTTACTGCTTCCCTGGCCACATGGGTGTTGTTCCTGGTGGTGAGGTTAAGGGGAGGTGATGGCCTAGCGGTATTATTGCTAGACTGTTAATCCAGAGGCCCGGATAATGTTCTTGGGACCCGGGTTTGAATCCTGCCACGCCAAATGGTGAGATCTGAATTCAATAAAAAGAGTCTAATGATGACCACGAATCCATTGTCAACTGTTGGGAAAAACCTAGCTGGTTCACTAATGTCCTTTTAGGGAAGGAAACTTCCATCCTTACCTGGTCTGGCCTACATGTGACTCCAGACCCACAGCAATGTGGTTGGCTCTGAATTGCCCGCTGGGCAATAAATGCTGCCTGGTCAGCAATGCCCTCATCCTGTGAATGAATAAAAAAAAATTAAATAAAATTAGTTGTACATTGGTGTCCTCACTGAGTCACTGCACTTACACAAACACAACATAGGTGCTTGGGGGGAAAATAAGCACTACTATGTAGCAGTAGGGTGGGGATAAAAAAATCTAGAAAGAAAAGCCTCCCCGGGCTCAAGCTTGGTAAGCATAGGTTTTTATTTCCCTCTTTGTCAAAGTGTCATAGGTTAAGGATTGATAGTAAGTGTAAAGCAGGATGCATGAACCAATTGCTAACAGGCAAACTCCAGAAGATATTGAAAATGAAAGAGAAATTCCAAACAGAGGAGAAGGAGGGAGGAAAGCTGTAGCAATTAAAAACAAAATATGTCTCAGTTGAGAAATAAAAGATTAATTTGGGGTCCAAAACTTTACATTGGGTCTAGAAATAGAAGCAGAGACTGTTTCCTGGCTGCTAGAGGAAAAGAGTCAATGATCTAGGAATTTCACAGGGATGCCCTTAGTCAGCATGGGGAAAGGTTTCTCGATCTGAGGGAGGGCTTTTGAGACTGCACAGGCAATCAGAGGCATTCCAGTTTGAGAGAAGTAGAGGCCCGCAGTAAAGAATCAATAACAGAGAGGGTGCTTCTCCAAGACAGTCTCACTCCAACTTTCATCAAAATGTAAAGGGAAAACACAAAGCAGCCAGGCCACACCTGTACAGAGAATCCCTCAACAGGGAGGACAGGGAGGCCTTCAGCTGCACTCATCCCTGGGCAGGTAAGGTGGGCCTCTAGCCTTGCTGCTGGATGGCTAACTCCAGGTACTTGAACTGGCCCCTCAGTCAAGTTGGAGGTTGGAAAATCGCAGCCAACCTCCTTTCAGTGCCCTAAGGCCCTTAAAGAGCCTAACTGGCTGATTAACACATGGGATGAGAAATCCTACTGACCAGAAATTCACCTTCACCATGAGGGTGGCATAGTGGCTCAGTGGTTAGCACTGCTACCTCATAGTGCCAGGGACCCGAGTTCGATTCCGCCCTCGTGTGACTGTGCAAAAGTGTGCAGGTTAGGTGGATTGGATGTGCTAAATTACCCATTGTGTGCAAGGATACGTAGGTTAGGTGGATTAGCCATGGGGAAATGCAGGGTTACAGGGATGGGGGAGGATCTGTTTGGGATGCTCTTCAGAGGGTCAATGTTAATGCGATGGACTGAATGGCCTGGTTCCACACTGTCGGGATTCTATGAAAATGGGAACACATTGGGAAATCAACGTGCAGCTGGCATTGCCATTTATTGCCCAGAAATATCAACACCAACTTGGAGGTCGCTTTTCATTCTCAAACTCAGCAAACCCAAATGTTCAGCCCTGGATTTCCCCACATATAGGGCTAGGTTTTTATCTGCACTGGACTGAGGGCCAAGTGGACATCAAGTTTGCATCTCCAATCATGATACTGACCTCACTGAATTAACATCCAGTCCGTGTTCCCTATGATTCTATACAATTCAGAGCTCCCATGCTCTGAGTGCGAGTTATACTCAAGAATCTATGGAACAGAAAAAGTTGCTTCCTTCCTTCCAAACCACACTTTTTCTGAGAACAGAACACAGCTGGCAGCAACAGAACATTGGGTTTACTCTTAAATCAGTTCACTATTTGGTGGTGGAAAAAAAACTTTGAACTTTGGCTGCAATTTGATTTTATTTTTTTAAAAAACGCTTTAATTCCCTGTTGTGTATAAAACAATAATTGTCAAAATTGTTGGAATTGCCAATTCATCAACTGGCCATACACTAAACCTGCAAAGATCTGAATAAATACTGTTGTAAAATTGATCTATTTTAGTTAGCAAGTCCATTAAACTAGAGAAAATAAACAACGCTCACAAGTGCCTAGATGCCAAAAACATTGCTCAAAGCTTGAGACCTGATGAGAAAGAGGTTGTAATGCAATGAGAAGGAAAGTATACACTGATGGCAGCACACTTCTGGAAATTAAATAATCTTTCTCTGGATATTCTTGCTGCTGAATTATTTTCCTTTTACTTTTTGGTCCAGCTTATTCATAACCTACAAACATATTCTGCCTTCTTAATCCCAGCACCTGTTTCAATAAAGCCTTAAGGGAATTTCATGTTTTATTTGTGGTTTCCATAGCAGTTTTTCAACACACTGAGCTGTATTATTCTAAGGGTCCCAAGGATCTAAATGCAATAGAACAAAATACAAATCTTTTCTCAAGCCAGCTAACAATACCTTTTGAAATGATCATTAAAGGAAGGAGACAAACTGAGCATTGGATGAAATCAGTGCCAACTGACATCACATTAACTGTTTTCATAATACTCAGAATAGAAATGAACTGTATTTGACTTAAGTTCACAGATAACATTCTAGGAGGTAGATCCACCTTCAGTCTGGGCATGAACTGAGACAATTGTTCTTATATGCACAGCCCTGGAGAACTCTATTTGCAGATCATTCCACTTGCTGAGCCTTGGGTCAGAAGCAACTAGAGAAAATTGGAATATATCTCCCAAACTGCTGGACTTTAAGCTCTGCCACAATTGATATAAAGACATGCTACTCAGAACCAGATTTAGGGCCTTGTGCTTCATATTTTCCTGGAAGCAAGTGGGATGGGGGGGGGCAGGGGTTGCTGCTTTAAATAGAAATAATTACTTTCTTCTGTATCTCCACCCAACCTGATCCCTGGAACCCTCTGCTTGACAGAGTTTCTTGGTTAGTTAGCTGCATCAGCTTTATTCTGCAAAGTTGGAGAGTATTAATTCAATTTTAGTCCCACTACCTGACCTCTCCCCATAACCCAATACCTTTTGAAGCTTTAAATATTTATCCAATATGCCTTTAAATAATCTTCTGCAACCATACTCTAACAATCCTTCCATAAAGAAATAGCTGTATCATCTTTCTTGCGCTACAATGACCAGGGTCAGACACTTATTCTAAGGGTGGCAGCATCAAGGTTCATACAGTTGCTGGATCACCTCACTATTTCAGACCAAACTATCAAAAAGACCACTGGACCAGCATGCAGTACAGAAGGTGCTTTACCTGGAAATCCTCTGCTCATTAAAAGAAATAATTAACAACATTCAATATTATTTGCTAAGTTTAAATGTTGTTGTAAAGAAAATGGCAGTAATTAAAAGTTGAGGGGACAAAAAGCACTTGAACTTGTTTGGTGTTTCCTTACACAATCATATAAATTTGCTTGAGTTGCTTACTACTTGCAGCCACAAGTGTTCAAAGTGAATGTGTGGAATAGCCATGAGACAGGAAAACTATAACTCCACTCAAATGACAGTAAAATACTGTGGATGCTGGAAATCTGAAATAAATAGAGAATATTCAAGAAATGCAGCAGGTCTGGCACATCTGTCAAATCTGGTATGACTCTTAGAGAAACATTAACTCTGTTTCTCTCTCCACAGATGCTACCAGACCTACCAAGTTTCTCCAGCATGCTCTGTGTTTGAAACAGTAACTGCAACTTTGCAATGTACTCCTTTGAAAACAGAGACATTTTTAAAGTAATAAAATGAGCAGATCTCTTTGTTTTTATTATTGATTGCCTTGAGCCACATTTATAATTAAGATCATGTAACACAGCTACTTTCATATGGTTTCAAAGGGGAATATGTCAGGCAATTGTTGCTTTCACATGGTGTCTGTGCATTGCTCTTTAAATTCATGCAGTTATTTCACTTGTCAGACACTATTCAGGAAATAAAGGTGAAGGCTGAAAGATACAATCTGTAGTACAAATATGCCAATTTCACAAGCAACTTCAAATGAACTTTCTATACTCCAGCATAAATCTGTCAACTATGTCTAGTCATCGTGTAAATTAGTCCTTTCACTGATGACTATTTTTAATTGGTACCTGACATCTTACGCTTGCCATTTCATAGTTTATATGAATCAGGAATCCAAGCCAAGTTTATATTAAAAGATGCACTGCAGAAATTCACCAAAGATCCTTAGACAGCACCTTCTATACCCATGGCCACTTCCATCTGGAAGGCCTAGTGCAGCAGATACATGGGAACACCTCCACCTGCAAGTTTCCCTCCAGGCCTCTGATCATCCTGACTTGGGAATATATCGCTGTTCCTTCACTGTCACTGGGTCAAAATCCTGGAATTCCCTCCCTAATGGCATTGTGATCTACCTACATCACCTGGGCTGCAGCAGTTCAAGAAGGCAGTTCACCACCATCTTCTCAATGGCATCTAGGGACAGGCAATAATTTTCAGCCAGCCAGTGATGTCCACGTCCCACAAGCAAGTAAAAAAAAAAGGGCCTAACCCAAGATGGTATTTCATTCCCTTTAACTTCAACCAACTGTACCACCTTCCCATTAAGATTTTAATGCCTAGTTGGGTTTACATCTAATACGAAGAACAACAACATGAGCAATGTGGCACAGCCTTAGTAGTGTATCAAAGGATGGCCTAGATAATAAGGCCATCCTGACATTAGCATCAAACCCATAACCTTCTGATCCAGATAAAGCCACCTTTAAAAACCTGATTTACTAAATCCTTTTGGAAAGGAAACTGCTGCTCTTACCTGGTCCAGCCTGCATATAATTTCGGAGCCACGCCAATATGGTTATGTCTGAATTGGCGCAGCAAAGTTGCATCAACTGTTATCAAATGTATTACCAAATGAACTGCAGTGGTTCAAAAAGGCAGGTCACCATCACCTTTTCAAGGGCAATGAAGGATGGCCAGTAAATGCTAGTCCAGCCAATGTCACCCACATCTCATGAGTGAATAAAAAAATGGGCAAATAGCATTTCAAATTTTCCCTTTATTTGTAAATATCAATGCCAAATTTCTACCAGCCCTTAGAATTTTGGGTGTTTAATCATAATTATCTGTTTGGAATAGTAACTGTGTAGGATGTCTCTGAATTCCTGAGAGTGGCAATGTTCACTCGAGGCTCTGCTAATATGCATAAATAATCAGAATAGCTCATTTGGTAAACTGGATTATGAAGTTTCATCACATGAAGTCAGAACCTAAGTTGAAGTTTCTTTAGATTCACAAACTAACCAGACCCAAGGCTCACAGTCATTGTATGAAAAAGCAACGGCAAGAATACTATTTCATTCATCATTACCAAAATAATATCCTCCTACAGGAGGACCTTGGCGGTCTTTGCATCTGAGGTCTCTGTCTTTTCAAACCTGCTCTGCACAATCAAGTATATTAAGAAGAAACAACAATAGCATGAATTTCAGTTTACCTGTTTTCTGAACTGAATTGGGAACAGGCATGAAGTCAATATAGCTGAAGCACACTAAATGAGATCCAAAGTGGAAGTGAAATTTTCTCATTAATCAGTGTCTTCATTTGCTCAGTAAAATGATTTGGAAACTGAAGAACTACACCCTCAGAATGGAGGTCTGTGTTAATAGTGTAACAGTAATTTAGACCATTATGAGAATCATTACTATTTTAATTTGTCACAGAATCTTCTTACTCTGGAGTATTGTCCCAGGTTGCTTAGTCACAGGAAAGCAGCCCTGGTTCTGCCAACCGTGGTGTTATTTCAGGCTTCTGAATGTGGGGTTTTCTTTAAGTCTGCAGATCTGGGTCCAGTAATGTTATCAGATCCTAAGTGCATTTCATCTCCGGTTGCCAGCAACCAGTTTGAAGGGCAGCAAGTCAGTAGACTCAACTCTTATCTTGAGTAGCTTCTGAATGGTTAATCAATTTCGTATAACAGTAAGTAACACATGATGCATGGATATATAAGTGGAAATAAGTAACATGGCTAATGGCCAATGTATTCACTGGAAAGCAGATTGATAAACACAGGCTCAAGAAGGCAACAGCTGGGTGTGTATTTGTTTTTTAGTGTCAGCCTATTTTCATTAAACATTCTGCATTACAACAATTCATAGAGTTCTTCATTGGTAGGAACAACTCTGGTACACCCTGAGGTTGTAAGACACTATATGAATTAAAATCTTTAAGACATATCTGTGTCCATTGTCACCGCTTCAGATGTCAGATCGGTCTTCCTGGGAGTCAACCCGAGGAAAGCAACGGGCCGGACAGTGTTCTCAGCCGAGCACTCAGATCCTGTGCAGACCAACTGGCGGAGGTATTCACCAACATCTTCAACCTCTCCCTCCTACAAGGTAAAGTCCCCACCTGCTTCAAGAAGAGCACTATCATCCCTGTACCCAAGGAAACACGTGCAAAGTGCCTTAGTGACTACTGCCCAGTGGCTCTGACCTCCACAATCTTGAAGTGTTGAGAGGCTGGTCATGGCCCACATCAACTCTAGTTTCCCAGCCTGCCTCGATCCTCTACAATTTGCCTACTGATGCAACAGGTCCAGAGCAGACTCCATTTCCCCAGCCCTGCACTTATCCCTGGAATATCTGGACAACAAGGACACCTACGTCAGACTCCTGCTCATTGACTACAGCTCCATCTTCAACACCAATATCCCTTCCAGCCTGATCTCAAAACTGAGATCTAGGTTTCAGCTCCGCCTTCTGCAACTGGATCCACAGCTTTCTGACCCATAGTGAGGATAGGTAACTGCACCACCTCCACAATAACACTCAACACTGGAGCCACCACCCCCACCCCCTAAGGATGCATTCTCAGCCCCCTACTGTACTCCCTGTACACCCATGACTGTGTTGCCAAATTACAAATGAATGCCATCTACATGTTTGCTGACAACACCACTGTGGTAGGACAGATATCAAAGATGAGTCAGAATACAAAAAGGAGATAGAGGGCTTAGTGACATGGTGCAATGAGAACAACCTCTCTCTCAATGTTGGCAAAACTAAAGAACTGATCACTGACTTCAGGAAGACGGGAGGAGAACGTGTCCCCATCAACATCAACGGAGGTGAGGTTGAGAGGGTGGAGAGCATCAAGTTCCTAGGAGTGACGATAACCGACAACTTATCCTGGACTTCCCACGTAGATGTGATGGTCAAGAAAGCACAACAATGCCTCTTTTTCCTCAGGATATATGGCATATCCATAAGGTCCCTCACCAACTTCTACAGATGTACCATTGAAAGCATATTGTCCAGGTGCATAAGGAACTGGTATGGCAACTGGTCTGCCCAGGACCGTAAGAAACTACAGGTTATGTGCTCAGCTGAGACCACCACAGAAGCCAACCTTCCATCCATGGACTCCATTTACACAGCCCATTGCCATGGGAAGGCTGCCAACATCATGAAAGACCCATCGCACCCCAATGCTCTCCTACAATCTCTTCCATCAGTCAGAAGATATAGAAGCTTGAACACACGCACCAGCAGGTTCAAGAACAGTTTCTCCCTTGCCATTATTAGGCTGATGAATGGACTCTCTAACTTCAAATAATGTTGATCTTGCTAATGTTGATCTTGCCTAACACATGCCCTGTGCGATGTAACTTGTATGCCTGTACTGCTTGTAAACAAAGCTTTTCACTGTACTCAGGTCCACGTGACAATAAATCAATCAAATCAAAGACTTTCTTCACTGGTTCAACCTGAGGTTTGGTAAAGTCTGCAATGTAATTTCCTTCAATTCACCAAGGTTCCTTAGCCAGCACCTTCCAACCTCACAGCCACTATCACCTAAAAGGATAAGGACAGCAGATACATAGAAACACCATCACTGCAAGTTCTTCTTTGCCGTCAATTTGTGTCCATGTCTGCTCAATGCTGAGTCAATTAATCTCAAACTTTTCTTAGTTCTGATAAAAATATCATCATCACAAACACTGGTTGGAATTTTCCCTACTTGTGCCAACTGGCAGGATAGTTTGCAATTTGGAAAACTATTGTCAGTTGGAGCAGGCATAGTTGAAGATCTTTAACTGATCTGTGACATTAACGTGCCACCGTGGGGTTACTAAACTAATCAATCAGGGCAGTCTATATGGGCAAAGAAGGATTTCTAATTAAAGAGACCATGACACGGCTTACAATGGCTCAACAGCATTTGGATTTTTGAGGCTTTTCTAATCATAAGAATGAGAGGACACTGGGAAGGTTATTCCCAAGATCTCTCATTCCTACCTGGAGGGCCTGCTGTGTAATTTGAGGGCCTGCATTCATGTGATCTTCCCTAAGGAGGGCAGGAAGGTGTGGACGGCAGTCTAGATGAAGTCAGCAGCAGGGAAATGGCCTCTCCAACCTGAAAACAGTTCAAGAGGATATAGGACTTCAACAGGGCAAGAAAGACGAGTGATGTAATACTTTCAGGCACCAAACCCTATATCCTTGACCCCTCCAGCATTTTCTCTTCCACTGATCTCCTCAGAGCAAATCACTTTGCAGTTCCACACATTGCTCTTTCTCCGGCCAACTCACATCCCGATCTGAACAGCCATCCCTCAGGCTCACTCTTATCCTTTTGCCTACTTAAAACCATGCCCCACAGTCATTTACTACAAATATCTATCCTCACCACACGTCATTGCAGTCACAGCTCTCTGCTTTCTCTTGTTAGAAAAGCATTTAATATTGGTGACAGGCAGAGTACCTCTGTTCAGGGGTGACTGCAGTGTGACCCACCAGCGACAGACACCTTCATTGTATTAGTTCATGGGATGTGGGCATTGCTATCTAGGCCAGCACTTATTTCCCACCAGTAATTATCCAGAGGACAGTTAAGAGTTAACTGTACTGTTGTGGGTCTGGCGTCACATATTGGCCAGACTAAGTACAGATGGCATTTTCCTTCCTTAAGAACATTACTGAGTGAGATGGATTTATATGAAAATTGACAGTGAATCATAGAATCCCTACAGTGTGGAAGCAGGCCATTTGGCCAATCAAGTCCTCACCGAACATCCCACCCAGACCCACCCCCATACCCTATCTCTGTAACCCTGCATTTCCCATGGTGAATCCTCCTAGCCTGCATATCACTGGACACAATGGGTAATTTAGCATGGCCAATCCACCTAACCTGCATATGTTGGGACTGTAGCAGGAAACTGGAGCACCGAGGAATTCCACACAGACACGGGGAAATTGTGCAAACTCCGCACAGACAGTCACCAGAGGGTGAAATCAAACCCAGGATCCTGGCACTGTGAGGTAGAGCTGTTAACTACTGTACCACTGTGGTGCCCCATGGTTACATGGTTGGCTAGTTTTTTAGTGAATTCAAGTTTCATCTGCCTTGGGAGGATTTTAACCTTTTGTCGACAGACATTTGCTCAGGGTTCTGGATTGCTAGTCTAGCATCATTATTACTGTGCAACTGCCTTTCTACATATTGCTCATGGGCAATGTACATTGACCTACCTCACAGGGAAGAAGGTTCCAGCAGACTATGGATGTCAACAATGACTTGCCATCAGAACCTGAGCCACATGAGGCATGTCATGAATCTTGATCTTCTGTAGATAAAAGCTGGAAACAGTCTGCAGGTCTGACAGCATCTGTGGCAAGAGGTGCATGACCCTTCAACTGGAAAAAGTTAGAAATGTAATAAGTTGTGAGAAAATGGAAAGGTGGGAAGGATTTGGAAGAACAAAAGTGAAGGTTTGTGATAGCATGGATGGCAGGAGAGGTTAAATGTTTGGTCTTGTATTACAAAAAAAAAGTTCAAAGCAAAATTGGTGATAGGACAAGAGACAAAAGATTTGTCTAGAGATTTGTTGAATCACAAAGCCTGAATAGTTGCTGTCTGAAAGCAAAGTAAAGAAAATAACAGAGAGATGGGAGAGGAAAGAAAATACAAATGAACCCAAAACATAAATGAGTCAGAGGTTATGATCAAAAATTGCTGAACAAAATGATGCACTGTTCCCCAAGCTTGGGTTAAGCTTCTTTGGAGAACAGCAGCAGACTGAAAGGTCAGAGTGGGAGCAAGTTGCAGAGCTAAAAATAGCAGATGACTGAACGCCCCCAGTGTCCAATTTAGAGGAGATCACATTGTGAGCAGCCAATACATACTAAAAGAGAAGCCTTGGATGTTGAGAGGGTCTGGACAGTATCACAGAAAGGCAGGAGAGAGAACTTTATTCGACAAGAGACCAAAATTCACAATCCTGACTTCAGTTAAAAGTTTGGTAATACGTTTTCAGTACCTTGCAGGCAGGCTTACCTTCCCAACCTCATTGGGACCCTGTTTCGCATTCATACCATCCCTTAAATAGTCATTAAGACCAATAAGATAACCATAACACGTAGGCGCAGAAATAGACTACTCAGTGTATGAAATCTGCTCGATCATTCTAGGAGATCATGGCTGATTTTGTAATCCTCCCCTCACTTTCTTTCCTGCCTTTCAACCATAATCCTTGACGCCCATACTGATTTAAAATCTGCCACACCGTTAATGACCCAGCATCATCACCACTCTGTGGTTAAGAATTCCACAAATTCACAACTTCCTGAGAGAAGAAATTCCTGTCCGCCTCTGTTTTAAATGTGCGACCCCTTATTTGCAGATTGTGCTCTTTGTTTCCAGATTCTCCCACAAAGGGAAACAATCTATCTGCAACAACCCTGTCAAGTCCCCTAAGTAAGTAAGTAAGAAACTAAGTTTCAATAAGATAGCCTCTCATTCTTCTAAATCCTAATGAATACTGGTCCAACCTACTCAATTTCTCCTCAAGACAGTCCCTCCACATCCAGGAGCAGCCATGTGGACCTTCTCTGGACTGTCTCCTTTAGGACACCAACTTTTCGGAATTAAATTGACAAGTCTTGTTAGGTAACAAATAAGAAAAATATATGTTCACAAATCCAACTAAATATATAAGGTCCCAGCTGCCTTTCCTTTACCATGGATATGCAATCTCTTTCAGTGTTCATCCCTCATCAGGATGGTCACAGGGCTCTCCGCTTCTTCCTCGGAAAAAAGGTCTGAACTGTCCCCATCCACCACCACACTCCCCCTCCACCTGGCAGAGCTTGTTCTCACTCTGAACAATTTCTCTTTTAACTCCTCTCCTTTCTTCAGATCAAAGGGCTGGCTTTGAGTTCCTGACTGGGCCTCAGTTATGCCTGTCTCTTTGTGGAATACTGGAACATTCCCTGTTCCAGTCCTATTCCAGTCCACACCCCCAACTCTTTCTCCAGTATATTGATAACATCATCAGTGCCGCTTCCCTCTCTCATCCGAAACTAGAAAAGTTTATCAAATTCACTTCGAATTTCCACTCTGCTCCCACCTTCACCTGGTCTATCTCCTTTCCCTTCCTCAATATCTCTGTTTCCATTTCTGGGGATATGCTAGCTACCAATATTGACTACACCCAACCAACTCCCACAGTTACCTTGACTATGCATCCTCACACCATGCTTCCTCTAAAGATTTTATTCCATTCTCCCTGTTCCTTCTCCTCCATTGCATCTGTTCTGACGATGCCAGCTTTGACGAGGGGGCCTCCAAAATGTCAACTTTTTACCTCAGACGAGGATTCCCAGCACTGTTGTTGATGGGGCCCTCAGCCGGGTCAGATCCATCTCCCGCACGTTAGCCCTCACCCCCTCTCTTCCCTCCCACAGTAGCGATAGGGACCCTCTCGTCCTCACGTACCATCCCACTAGCATCCACATCCAGAGGATCATTAGCTGCCATTTCTGCTACCTTCAGTGAGATACCACCATCAGACATGTATTCTCCTCCCCCTCTCCTGCCTGGTCAGCCTTCTTCAAGAACTGTTCCCTCTGGGATACCATGGTCCACATTTCCTTCACTCCCAACACCTCTCCAATACCCCACGGCACCTTCGGCTGCAACCAAAGGAGGTGAGAAAACTGGCCATAAGACCAAAAGGCATAGGAGCAGAAATTAGGCTATTCAGCCCATCGAGTCTGCTCCGCCAATCAATCATGGCTGATAAGTTTCTCAACCTCATTCTCCCACTTTCTCCCTGTAACCCCTGATCTCCTTGACAATCAAGAACCTATCTATCTCCGTCTTAAATATACTCAATGGCCTGGCCTCCAAAGCCTTCTGTGGCAGTGCATTCCATAGATTCACCACACTCTAGTTGAAAAAGTTTCTCCTTATCTCCATTCTAAAAGGTCTTCCCTTTACTCTAAGGCTGTGCCCTCAGGTCCTAGTCTCTCCTACCAATGGAAACATCTTCCCAACATCCATTCTGTCCAGGCCATTCAGTATTCTGTAAGTTTCAATTAGATTTCCCCTCATCCTTCTAAACTCCATCAAGTATAGACCCAGAGTCCTCAAACGTTCCTCATGTGTTAAGCTTTTCATTCCTAGGACCATTCTCGTGAACCTACTCTGAACCCACGCTAGGGCCAGTACATCCTTCCGGAGATATGGGGCCCAAAACCGCACATAATACTCCAAATGTGGCCTGACCAGAGCCTTAGAGAGCCTCAGAAGTACATCCCTGCTTTTATATTCAAGCCCTTTCAAAATAAATGCCAACATTGCATTTACCTTCCTAACTACTGACTCAACCTGCAAATTTATCTTGAGAGAATCCTGGACTAGAACCCTCAAGTCTCTTTGCACTTCAGACTTCTGAATTTTCTCCCCATGCTTTTATTCTTCTTACTAAAGCGCATGACCTCACATTTCCCCACATTGTACTCCATCTGCCACTTCTTTACCGACTCTCCTAACCTGTCCAAATCCTTCTGCAGCCTCCCCGCCTCCTCAATACTACCTGTCCCTCTACCTATCTTTGTATCGTCTGCAAACTTAGCCAAAATGCCCTCAGTTCCTACATCTAGATCATTAATGTACAAAGTGAAAAGTTATAGTCCCAACACTGACCCTTGTGGAATACCACATGTCATCGGCTGCCATTCTGAGAAAGACCCTTCTAACCCCACTCTCTGCTTTCTGCCAGACAGTCAATCTGTTATCCATGCTAGTACCTTGCCTCTAACACCATGGGCCCTTATCTTACTCAGCAGCCTCTTGTGTGGCATCTTGTCATAAGCCTTCTTGAAGTCCAGGTAGATATCATCCATTGGTTCTCCTTGGTCTACCCTGCTCGTTACTTCCTCCAAGAATTCTAGCAGATTTGTCAGGCATGACCTCCCCTTGATGAAACCATGCTGACTTTGCCCTATTTTACCATACACTTCCAAATATTCAGAAATCAAATCCTTCACAATGGACTCTAAAATCTTACCCATGACTGAGGTTAGGCAAATTGGCCTATAATTTTCAGTCTTTTGCCTTACTCCTTTTTTAAACAGGGGTGACACGTCAGTGATTTTCCAGTCCTCTGGGACCCTCCCTGACTCTAGTGATTCCTGAAAGATCACCACTAACGCCTCCACTATCTCTTCAGCTATCTATTTACCTCCTCCGTCCTCAGTATCCAAAGGCCCAAACATACCTTCCAGGTGAAGCAGCTTAAATATATTCAGTAACAGTGCATCCAGCTCTTTGGGCAGGGAATTCCAAATGTACATAACCTTCAAGTAAGAAATTTCTCAATTCAGTCTTAAATGATTGTATCCTCGTCCTGACACTGTGCCTCCATGAGAACTATGTTTATCCTACACAGTGTTGGGTGTTTGCCTCCTGCCAGTGAGAAGAGTATCCTATGTCCTGTAGTCCGGTGTGTGGCTGAGCAGGCTGCATTGGTGTTGATCATGGTTTCTCCTCTTGTCCCTCATCCGAGGAGCAAGACCCCCATATCATGATATAGGCTGGTAGCAAGGGTGCCCAGCTGAAGGAGAGTCAAGTGACAGGTTAGACAGGTGAAGTGCCTTCCAAGAAGTTAGCAATCACCTGTCAAGCTATGACAGCACTCAGAGAAAATGCTATGCCCAACAACCTCTCAATTTATCAAGGCTACAGCTCTTTGGTCTCACTGAACAAAAGCTGCCCAGCATGTCAGTTTCACTTGAGATCTTCCCCCTGTGTATTCACCTTCGGTAACTGGCAATTTGCTGACAGATCAGGAAACAGGTTCCCTGGCCAGGAAATCCAGAATTGAGTGTGAAAATAATATTTAAATTGTGATACATAAAAAGCAGATTGAGTACACACATACTGAAGTCTTGCTTAAATTGTCTAGGAAGTTGGTTAGAGTGTACCTGGAGTGTTTTGTGCAGTTTTGATCACCTTATCTCAACAAAGGTATTATTTCCATGGAGGGTTGTAACAAAGGTTCACCAGACTTGTTTCTGCGATGGTGGGACTGACCCATTAAGAGACATTGGAGAAACAGGGCCGGTATTCTCTACAATTTTGGAGACTGAGTGGTGAACTCATATTAGACATTTCATATGTTTCAGAGACAGACAGAATAAATACACGCAAGATGTTTTCCCCAATTACAGAGATCAGAACCTGGGGCCACAAATGAGAGGGATGCGACTTGGATCTAAGATAAGAAGACTTTTTTTTTAAACTCAGAGGCTTGTGAATCTTTGGAATTCCTTAACTCAGATGACAGTGGAAGTTCAGCATTTGCGTATGTTTAGATAAGAGATTGATAGTTGATTACCAGTTGCGTACAGGGTTATGTGAATGAGGTGGGTAATAGGCATGGAAGTGTTCGACCAGCCATGAGTGGGGAGGCAGGCTTGATGGGCTGAATGGCCTGTTCCTGTTCCTAATCGATCGCCCGACAGATCCCAGGAGGTTCACTTTCAATCCCACCCTGGTTAATCAGGAGAGTGGGCGATGTTCAGACTCAATGTCAATTGCAAGAAATTTAGCTCTCTATACACACCCAGATCCCCCTCCACTAACCTGGGAAAATCATACCCATTAATCTGTTTCACTTTCTACAATTGTTGCCTTGATTATCTGAATATTTTTAGTATTTTCTCATTTTAATTATAGCCGATCTCAGTTAGGGCAATAGTGACTTCCCTTCAGTGTGCCCACCTGGGGAGGGTTCATATCGCTAAAACAGAAATTGCTGGAAAAGCTCAGCAGGTCTGTCAGTATCTGTGGAGAGAAATCAGTGTTAACAGTTGAGATCCAGTGACCATTCTGAAGAAGGTGCCAGACCTGCTGAGTTTTTCCAGCGGTAGTAGGAACTGCAGATGCTGGAGAATCCGAGACAACAAGGTGCAGGGCTGGATGAACACAGCAGG
>NC_063334.1:93439380-93493773 GCF_021869965.1 Rhincodon typus
CCATCCCCGCCTCTTCGACCTGTTTGTTTCCTCTCCACCTATCCTCTCCTCTATCCCTCTTCTATCCGCCTCCCACTCTCTCCCTATTTATTTCAAAACCCCCTTCCCCTCCCCCTTTTCTGATGAAGGGTCTAGGCCCGAAACGTCAGCCTCTCTGCTCCTATGATGCTGCTTGGCCTGCTGTGTTCATCCAGCCCTGCACCTTGTTGTCTCTTGAGTTTTTCCAGCAATGCCTGTTTTTGTATCTGATTTCCAGCTTCCACAATTTTATTGTTTTTTTTGTTGAGGGTACATATAATCTTAGTTGCTACTGAAGAAATTGCTAGAACTCAGTGCTTGTAAATATTAGGTGAAACCATGTTTGGACATGGCCCTCAATCAAATGGCTCACGAAAATCCAGTGACAGGTGAAGATCAGACGAAGCAGTAATCTTCCACTGTGATGCAACAAGGACAAACACTCCAACCTTCATAAAGTATGACAAAATCAAAGGACTATATAATTTGTTACTTCTGCAATAACAACTGCAATACAAAAAGAAATTATAATTTATTTGTTCTGGTTTACAATACATTACACTGGTTACAAATTGTTCTTACTTTTTTTTCTAACTTAACACAGAATTACAATTAGATTTTAGGCAAATGTGATTTTTTTTTTCCCTGATTCCTGACAAAATACACAAGTTAAACACAACCTTCCCATTAAAAAGCAGCAGGTTTTCACACATGGTCCTTTCTTCTCAGCTCTCTGTACAAGCAGCAAAAAAGGAAGCACGATGGTATAACTTTAGTTCAACTCATCATTTTATTTTGAAAGTTTGCTTAATTTCAACTTCACTGCATTTAGAAAAAAAAAACTAGCAGAGGGGAAGAGGAATCTGTAGTTTCTCTTGTTTCAAAAAAATACAAAATGTTATTTGGATTCAGAACTGAACAGTGTTCTCTGTACTGATGTCTGGGGATTCTTTCCAAGATATAAATTCTGGCAACACCTTTATGAAATTGGCCATGGGTTATAAAAACATGTCAAGATTGTATGATTTAGGACAATGGACACTGTTCAAACTGCTGAAATTTATCGTTGACCTCAGAACTTTCTTGATGTACTGAAAATGGAATAGATGTGTAAATAAAGGCAAAAAAGCCTTATAAGTCATTTAGGAAATGGTTGGATGGCATGAACGGAAAGGGGGCCTAATAGTTTTTCTGGACGAATGAGCCAAGATGTGTTAATTGTACTTCCTTATCTATATTTATCTTATTTTGTAGGATTTACATGGAGAACATAAACAAGCTGAAAAAGGACAAAGCAGGGACAGAGTAAAAACAACTTGTAAAGTCAGTGCAATTGAGTATTTCTCTCATTGGGTATGATGCAAAACCCCAAGTTTCCCCTGAAACCAAACACACATAAGGAGGAGATCAGCAATGCATATCGATGTATTTATTTTTAAAAAAAGAAAAAAAAATTAATCTCTACTTATTCACCATCACCCAGTCCATCAGTTCTTTCCCTTCATCTATTCTCCAGACTTCAGAGAAGGATTTCATTTTCTTCCTACAAGAAATAATAATAACAGGGTGACAGATTGTACATGTGGCATTAAGAATTTGGCTGTAATTTATATGACAAACACAATGGAAGTGTTAAAAAGATTTTTGTAACTAATTATATGTCTTTCTTTGAAGCTGTAGTCTAAATCCCACAAGGATGTGGGAACAAAGTCTTGATTGTCTTACTAATTACAACAGATAAAAATCCATATTTAGAGTAAATATAAACAGTTTTAATCCATATAAATGTAGTTCAATAATAAAGCATATTGCCAAATAATGTTTGATAGCCTTCAGTCTCCTTTATTGATGTCTTCATGAGGGTTGAACAATTTTTCTACCCAAGTTGCTAATGTCATTTTATGTCCATCTACACACACAACCCTTACTCGAGTATTAGGTAGCATCCAGGATACAGAGATGAACTAAATGTTCAAAGAACTACATAAAATCCAGCTCACAGACAAGTAACAGATTACCTGTGCCATGGAATTTGCTACAAAGTTTGAAGTAGTTCTGTAGCATAAACAGGATAATCGTTACATACCTGCTTGCTGTGCTGACTTGTTTTCAATTAGACATTTGGTCACCACGCTAGGTAACATCATCAGTGAGGCCTCTGGTGAAGCAATGTTGTTCTACTCCACTTGGAATTTATACTGTCCGGTCTGGTATGGTGAGTAGTGTTGTTTCTGGTTTTGTTCTGCATGGGTCTGTATATGGGATCCAATTCTATGTTTGTTGATTGCATTGCGGGTCGAGAACCCTGCCTCTAGGAATTCCCGTGTGTGTCTATGTTTGGCTTGGGCTACAATGGTTACATTGTCCCAGTTAAACTGATGACCTTCATTGTCTGAGTGTACCAATATTAGGGAAAGTTTGTTGTGTTGTTTTACTGCTAGCTGATATTTGTGTATTCTGATGGCTAGATTCCTTCTTGTCTGTCCAATGTAATATTTGTAGCAGTCGTATGGTATTTTGTAGACTACCTCATTTCTGCATGTTGTGGGAATGGGGTCTTTAATCCTTGTGAGTGTTTGTCATGGACTCTACACTCATGCTCAAGAGCATGATCAACTGGTTATTGGCCCAGAAGGCGTCAAAAGATAGGAATAGAAAGTGCAGTTGCTACAGAAGTTCAGTTAAAATCTAATTAAATAGCAGCATAGGCTTGAGAATCTGTGTAGTATACTTGTATATCTACATCCTACATTCATATAGTAATGTTATTTATGTCTGGTACTAAACATAATAGTCCCTAAACTTTCCAGTGCTCCATAGGGATTTATATGTAGCTGAAACAGGTTATTCATTGATGGAATCCACTGGAAAGAACATGAGACTTGACAGTGCCAGGTCTCAGCAGTTTCCAAGATTTTCTGGGCTCTTTTGTACAAGTAGAATTTCCACCTGCTCCTTCCGAAGCAAGCATTTTTGGATGGCTAGATTGAGATGGGGTGTCGCTTAGCTGGGAATTCTTGGCTTCTTCAGGAACAGGAATGATAATAGAGACTGATTCACCCAATGGGTGGAATCTTATACAAGTGTGAGCGATGTGGCCTATGATGAGATGTGTGAAGACAAGTGGAACGAGGACCAACTCAACGCAAGATCATCTCATTCCCATTTCACAGGTTGTGTGGTGAGATTCTCACCAGGCAGCCTCAACTGGCCAACTGATAGGGATTAGCACTTATTAAACTCCTTGTTGAGGGCCAACTTGCCCCATTAATATTCAGGTTCTGAATTTACCAACCTTGCTCAACAAACTAGGCTTTGGGAATACACGACATGGAAATTAGGGCAGATACCTGACAGATCCAGTTCACAACATCCATGTTGGAAAGCAGCACAAAAAACCTCAGGGCACACTCAATGAGCACCAGCTACATGCACTCCACATTGGCATTGAATACTTACCAGCCTCCACAAATCCTCATGGCACATTTCCGATCAACTTACAAGATGGGGCTGCACTTTAATGTTGCACGTTGGGAAGCATTGGAAACTCTCATTGTAATGCTGCAGGAAGGATTCCGTGCACCCAGTGACATGCACACAGCTCATGGACTGGAGCAGGCTGCATCTCGAGGCTCTTTGCTCACTCACATGGCGCTCACTCACCCTCAGCGTGCCTGGAAGCTCTCAGCATCCCTGCCTTGTACTGTCCTTTTTTTTGGAACTATGCCCTCTCAGCCAGAGATTTTGGGCTCACATTACTTCTATCTTGCAGTTTAGCTTAGACACAAAGACATGAATCTTGTCATACTTATCAGCAGGCTTCAGTCAAGTCAAGGGGTACAGCACCTTCACTCAGGGGTTTCCTGACACTGTAAGGGAAGGGTAACCTCCAATACCTGTCCAGGCCCTGCTTGGGGCAGTCAGAGTCAGGATGCCCTCCTCATAAAGGAGCAGAACAGCGAACAGTCCACTACCCATCTTAAATCTGCTCTGAAGTGTGCTGTTTTCCTCTTGGAATGAGAGAGGGGCAGAAGATGCAAGTGGGTGGCCCATTCATTACTGTTGGTACAGGTGGTAGGTGTCCAGAGTGAGTGAGCATCACAGAGGGCATACAGAATCAATGCTGTGAGGGGTTGGGACAAGTGACAAGGAGGGAGGACAGATGTTGTAGGTGAGAGATTATATTGAGAGTGATAGAGCACTGATGGGATTTGGATACAGTAGTAGAGACAGTAAACGTGAGGAATCGGAAAGAAGGTGTAGGAACTTACCCTGGCAGAGTGGAGAATGTCATTGATCTTTTTCCTCCTGTGCTGGGGGCATCCTGCCAGATGTCCGAGACTGCTTTAACTTGGGTAGCAATCTCAGACAATGGTGCTACAGTGTCTACTGCTGGTCTTGGGGGGTGGGTGGGTGAAGTCCTCGGCACCATCCCATCCAGCAGGACCTCCAGCGGCCTCTCCACAAAGTGGTTTCTCCTTACCTACAATGTCCAAGGTGAATTTGAGGAACTGTGGAAGGCAGCTCTGGACGGTGCTCTACATCATTTAAAGATGGCGCCAGGGAGTGCAGTGAACTCCAGGATATCCACTGAATGACGGGTTGTTCCACAGAGCACGTGGTTAGGGGAGGTGAAAATCAGACACGATTAACATTATAGGGGCATGGCTAGGTAATCAATGAGGCAATTTGGTAAGACACAATAACAAAGCTCACTGAACCTCGTGAAGATAATCACTCCTCGGAATTTGATGTGACTCACACTTAGCCTAAAAAATGTAAGATCCAGTCCAGTGCGATCAAGAATACTGACCAGCTGGTTGGAAGTGTGTTTCACCAAACTTGCCAAGTTGGATCTCTGGAAAATAGGACAACTTTTAAAAATAAAGTTGATTGCCCCTTAAGCATAGGAGGAAGCGTGCAAGGTAGGCAAAATGCCTAGGCTCCCTTCCCTAATCTAATACAGAGCATGTGCCAGGGTCTGTCTGTATTGGGCAAGTGGGCAGTGGAGAAACGTCTACAGTTGTGCACAAGTCTGCCTGCCCCCTGCAAATTAGATTCCCTCCCCGATCACCATAAACTCCAACAGAGTTAATTCTGGAAAATAACAGCAGGCATGCTCTGAATGTCAGGGGCAGTAATGTTCAATGCTGGTGACAAAATATGATTAACGACTGGCCAGTTATCATTCATGTAATTATCATTTGCATACCTCAAAGTAGACGTGACCCATGGTGTGTGTGTGTGAGAGAGAGAGAGAGAGAGAGAGAGAGAACAGATGGGGGGGTTCATCGGGGTTCAATAATCAGGGTCCTGGGCTCTAGCAGGACCACTGAGCTCAGGTCAGGGGTCAGGGTCAGGGCCTTGGGCCAATGGCAGCACCAGGACCAATGATTTCAGCCCTAGCTAAAGTGTGTAGATTTTTGTTATGTAAGGATACAGAACTATGGCAGGCAAATACAATTGAGCCAATCACCTACATTTTTATTAAATGAGTTAATGAGGTGTGGGACTATATGTCCTACTCTTGTTCTAAATGTCCTTATTTTTCCATCACCATGCTCGTAAATTAGCAAAAGCAACAACACTACAGCAACATTTGCAATATCAATATGATTCATATGCTGAGATAAGTGGAATAAGTTATTTTCTTGAAAATTCCATACACGTGTTTTTAATCAGTTAAGCTGAAAAGTGACAAAATTCTACAGCTTGCTAGTGAAATAAAGTATAAAACATTCACAATGGTGAACTCTCAGAGTTCAGCTTATTGTGTTTTCTTTTTGAAATGGATAAGGAAAAAAGCAGTTTGGGAAATATACGAGGAAGTCTCTGGGGTAGAAACAAAACGAACATCAGTGAAGTGTTTCCACTCCACGAGTGAACTTCTTAAGGCCTAAAGGTAATTAGTTACTTTGAAATGTCTCACTGGAAATCTTGTGTCTCTGACTATTAGTGAGCTCACAGAACATGGCACTTCATGGAGCAAATGAATATACTTGGAAAGAGAAAGCTTTTGGCTTCCCCATAAGGCACAATGCTGAGGAGATCAGTGGAAAACAACATGATGAACTGAAGAAGACTATAATACAGTGGCAGGGTAACTTTGGTCTCACATTGGAGAACAAATCTCCATGAACATTTCATGAATGTTGCATTATATCAAAAGGTAAAAGGCTTAATCTGTTTTTGTTTTGGCAGTTTGGGGGACTGGTTGGTGGTGGTAGTGGGGAGTGTTCTATCAGGACTGTTCTCAGAAACAGTCTTCTGTGGACAAGTGCATTTGAAACCACTTGTTAAATTTAATTTAGAACTTAATCCACACAGGAAGGTTATGAAATTATTCATGAGTTTTGCAGGCACGAATGTGTTACGTAACTCTTCCCATCCAAGTTGAAATCCATATCAATTCTGTTTACAGTAGGTTTTCTTTTTCCTCAGGCAAAATGAGAAGTTTCATTTCACCTGGGGATACTACAGAGGAAATCTGCTAACAGTAGCATTTGGGAGACAGCAATTTAAAGCAATGGCTGGTGTTCTCACTCAACCCTCCTGGAAATCAGCCTAATTAGGTTCCTATTATTGGAAGCTGGCACAAGATCTAGAGGTGATGGCCTCCAGTACAGCTATAGCACAGGCATCTACACAACAATGTGGAAGAATGCCCAGGTACACCCTCTACAGACAAATCCAATACAGCCAACTACCACTCAATTAGTCTACTCTCGATCATCGATAAGTTGATGGATGGTGTTAACAACAGTGTTATCAAGTAGCACTATCTTAGCATTAGCCTGCTCGCTGATGCTCAGTGATGGGTTTTGCCAGGCTCACTGAGCCCCTGACCTCATTACAGCAAGGAGATAGCAAGAACTGCAGATGCTGGAGTCAGAGTCAATACAGTGTGGAGCTGGAGGAACACAGCAAGTCAGGCAGCATCAGAGGGGCAGGAAAGTCGATGTTTCAGGTTTACACCCTTCATCAGGACTCTTCAGGGCAGTGTTCTAGGCCCAACCATCTTCAGCTGCTTCATAATGACCTTCCCTTTATCATAAGGTTAGACATGGGGATGTTTGCCTGTGTTTGCACACTGTTCAGCACCATTCATGACTCCTCAGATACAATACTCAGAAGTTTGATACCATCCAGGACAGAACAACCTGTTTGATGGGCACCAAATCTACACACATTCACTCCTTCCAGCACTGAAATTCAATACCAGCAGTGTGTACCATGCACTGCAGAAATTCACCAAGGTTCAATGCCAGCATCTTCCAAATTAACAACCACTTCCATCTAGAAGAACGAAGGCAGTGGATACGTAGGAACATCACCATGTTCAAGTTCCCCTCCAAACCACTCACCATCCTGACTTGGAAATGTATCACTGGATCAAAATCCTGGAACTCTCATCCTAACAGCATTATGGGTGAAGCTGCACAAAATGAATTGCAGCATTTTATGAAGGCAGCTCACCATTACCTTCTCAAAGGTAATTACAGATAGAAAATATGAGCTGGTGCCCGTGTCCTATGATTATGAACATTAAAAAACCTGTATCTCCATAAGGCATTCAGTCAGCTACTACTTAAAAGGTTTCTTGAAGTTTGGCATGGATAGAGGATTGGCTAACAACAGTAACAACTGGCTAACAACAGTCATCCTCAGGATGGCAAACAGTAACCAGTGAAGTGTCACAGGGATCAGCACTGGGGCCTCCCCTATTTCTAATCTGTATGAGTGACTTAAATAAAGAACCCCACACATTGGAGCCATATTTGCTGGTGATACAAAACTAGTTGAGAAAGCAACTTGTCAAGTGAGTGGTCAAAAACATGGCAAATGGGATACAAAAATAGGAAAATATGAGGTAATCCACTTTGGTAAGAAGAATACGAAAGCACTATATTATTGAAATGGCGACAGACTACAGAATGGTGTGGCACAGAGGGCCATGGGTGTCCATGTAAATTAAACCCAAAAAAGTTCGCACGTAGCTACAGCAAGAAAACAGCAAAACAAATAGTGTGCTGACCTTTATTGCAAAGGGATACAGCATAAAATTAGGGATGTCTCACTACAAATGTATAGTTGTAAATGTAAATGGTGTTGATGAGAGCACACCAAAAGTACTCACTGCACACAGTTTGGACGTCTTAGTTAGAAACGGACCCATTTGCATCAATGGCAGTTAAGAAAAGGTTAATTAGGTTGATTCCTGGGATGAAGACCTTGTTTTATGAGACAGGATGAGTTGGTTGAACCTACACTCTTTGGAGTTTGGGAGGATGAGAGATGATCTTATTGAAAAATAATATTATGAAAGGGCCTGATAGCTTAGATGCGGAGAGATGTTACCCCTTGGATGAGTCTGGAACTATATGGCACAGTTTCACAATGTGGGGCCTCTCTTTGAAGGCTGATATGCAATTAATTTCTTCTCACAGAGGGGTGAGTGCCTTTAGAATGCTCCATCCCAGAGAGCAGTGGTGGTCAGCTCATTGAACATATTCAAGGCTGAGACAGACAGATTCTGGAACTACAGAGCAAAGTTTTTTTTCACAATAGACAGGAAGGTTGAGGCCAAGATCAGATTAGTCATGATCTTAAAGAACAATTTTATGGCTTAAACCCTATTTCATCTGCTCTGGTGATTTGTTGGCATTTGAAACACATGAACAGTGGGATTGATGATGCTCAGCCAAACTGTGGGCTGGATTTTCACTCTGGAGCACAGCCCAACTATCTTCAGTCCCCACCCGCGGCCACTGATGCGTGGTGCTATGTTAAATTCAAAACCCTGAATTGGACCAGCAAGCTCAGTGACCAATTCGTGGTGCTGGGCGCTGACTCGGCCAGAATGGACTTTGGAATGCAATATTCAAAAGCAGGTGGTAGTCATGGCTGAGCATACTAAACCTCGCAGATGGGAGCAGACAGGAAAGCAGAGGGCCTGCAGCCTCACAGCTCATCCACATGACCAAATGCTTTGTCACTGATGGCAACATTATACCATCAGTTGAACAGCTCAAACTGAACAACATTTTTCATTCAACATTTGAATTCAGCAGCATCATCATATTATGGCTCCATGCAGCTCTCCACTGGTCTCAGGATGGTTCACTCTTCCTATTTGAAAATCTCCTTCTGGCCCTGTCCAGCCTGTTACTGAACTCTATATTGAACTTACCTGCCAGAGGCAAAGCTAATCCCCCTGCCCTTGTTTTGGAAATAGCCTTGTATTTTGGAAGTGTCAGCAGACTGACACATTAGTCAGCAGAACTATTTTCCAAACACAGCCACAGCTGACCCTGGGGGTACTGGTGTTTGAAAATCTGGCCCTATTACATGTGAACGATGAAGAATAGACTTTGTGGGGCCTTGTAATGGTCAAATGTACATCATCCCACCGAGGTATAAAACTGGCATCACAGATTGACTGTCAATGAAACTCGGACTCTCTCTACATCTGGCAGGTGGTCTACAACAGGAGGCTTATGAACAGGCAGAAAGTTGAACGTTCACCTCCACAACCATTTATTATATGATGTTGGGGAGTTTTCCCAACACCTTGGAGATGGATTGAAGGTAAGGAGTCCTACAGAAATCTTAGAAAAGTACATTGGGTCAGCTTCCTGAAGAGCTCCTATCTCCGACCACTTTGTTGAAAAACAGGCCGAGGTTGCACACGGCAACCTCCCAGGTAATTGTGATCTACTGCTGAAGACAACGGAGAGACCAACTCAACTGAATTTTCACAACTGTACATCATCATCCCCTTACAAGAACACACGATGAAGTCACAGCACCATTATCAGAGTTTAAGACTCAGTGTTTGAAGGAATGGATAGTTCTGATACAGTACATCTGCAGGCACATGCAGTATCTGCATGTATTGCCCCTGTGCCGTGGACTGCCAATTCCATCATGAGCTGAGTGCTGTTGTCCCTTTTGCTCTCCACCTGCATGAATACCACTCACCTTTCTCAGTGGCCAGTTGCCCCTTCAGCTGGCCCTCCTGCATTTGTGTGCCACCTAACATTCGTAATCGGATGGCAAACATGGAGGCAGCCTACCAACTGGACACATCCTAATGAATTAAGCTAGCAGACGGAATTGGGAAACACCTGGCACCTAAATCCAAAAATGGTGTCACGTTCTCAATGGCCACAGCAAAATTCAGCCAATTGAAACTGAAAGGGATTGATTGAGAGAGCTGGTAGCATTAGGTTAATTCTTAAATATAATGTGGGGAGATTATTTTATGGAATTACTGTTGCTTAGTTACAATGCGTGTGAAGGGCTTGTTGCTGGAGAGGTTTGACCTCAGTTAGGAAATATGACAGGGTATCTATATAAAAAAGGCTTTTAAATAGTAGTTTATTCAATGGCAGTGGTTTATTCAACAGGATTATATTCAAACATAGATGGGAGAAGTTTTTTTTTAAAATCAGCTGACTTCCTATTACACCACGGCTCAGTGTCCTCGATAGATCCTTTCATCCGAACACACTGCAATCAAAGACTACTTGGCAGCCAGCACCTCTGTGGCCAATGCCTTGGCTATCATCCTAGAGAGAGATCTTGAAAAATTGTCATTCTGTTCATCCCCCATCTGAAAATAGATTATATAGGAAAATTGCACCAGAATTGGATTCTCCAATATCTCAAATCCTTCATTATTTCAAAAATTTGCCGAGTCATGAATCAGCGTCATTATGTTTTCACCCATTCAGTTTAGAGAATTTCTTTAATGGGATTCTATCTCTTATCTCGAGGAAGGAGCCTGGTACACATTTGTCATTCTGCAAATTTATACGTCATGTTTTGGGGATACAGCTCATTTACATGAAGGGGTTCTGAATGGAGACTAATTATCTTAGCTGCATGGGTGAACACTTTCTAAAATATATTTAATGTAATGTGTTGACATCTTGTGAGGACAATTTTTGTTTACAAAGGTGGCAGTCATGTACCAATCTCCCATTTATTTAGAAATGTCGCTGGGATATACTTTAGGTGGTTAAAAATGCTCTGGGTGATTTAACATCTTCAAAGCTTGCCTCAAACAGATATGTCACAAAGAATATCTGTATGTTGTCAAAAGATGTTTAATGTAAGAATTCATACCAACAAGACAAAATAAAATATTTGTTATACTGTCATATAATGCACTAATACACTTCCATATTAGTGTTGAATGCAGATTCAGCTACTGGTGGATATATATATTTTATGGCCAGAAAACTGCACCATTCATATTATTCTTGGACGCAGTAAATTTCATAATAGGATTAAAAATGGCAAAGGTTCACAATGCATCAAATTAAACACATTCAATTGTCACCGAGGACTGAGAACCGTACATGGAAAGTTACACTTCAAACATGGTCACCAACAAACTGTGGTTGGCTGAACAAAACTAATTTAGAAACTGTGCTGTTTTACAATGTTGTTTTGTCCAAGAGCACTGATTCAGTTTATCAAGAGTTTAATACCTTAATACTTTCCAGTAGATTATTACTTAGCAGCTGTCAATGACAGCAGCGCAGCACATTTCATGACAGATTTATGTATTTCGAATACAACGTATCCTTAGACAATAACTACTTTCTAACCATATTGACCTGCATGTCTTGTTATAGGTAGTTGAACACATCTTTCAATCTATCATGGAAGTGAAGTTGTTGGCATGCTTAGATGCAAAAGCATGCATTTTTTTGCATCAATTCCCAACACAAATGCAGCGAGACACTGACTTTTTGGAGCTTGATTTTGTAAACGTGACTTCTACACATCCCCTTCAGTGATTACTTACGTGACATTGAAACAAGTTTGGAATCCACTGCAAGTGGTCAACTTAATTGTGCCTTGGTGAGCTTTTCATGAGGGGTAACATAAACTCCTTTCAAACCCACACTTCTGTTTTCATCATGGTGCTTTTGTCATCATCACCAAGATAATATTTTACATTGATAGTATGAAGTTTCCACTTAAAAATATGAGAAATACCTGGTGGTACTGTGATAGCAGCCACAATACCTAGGTAGTTACAGACAACACGATTCACACTGCACATTTTGCGGACTTCAAATGTCAGCTTTAGGAATGATATGAACCTTTCTCTCTATTTGTGAATTGCAACGTCTTAGAGATAAAACCTGCTAAAAATCACTGAGTAGGTTCTGTAAATATCTTAGATAAAAACCGAAAGAACTGCAGATGCTGTAAATCAGAAACAAAAACAGAAGTTGATGGAAAAGCTCAGCACGTGTGGCAGCATCTGTGAAGAGAAATCAGAGTTAATGCAGTTCTGTGGAAGGGTCAACAGACCTGAAGCATTAACTCTGATTTCTCTTCACAGATGCTGTCAGACCTGCTGAGTTTTTCCACCAACTTCTGTTTTTGTTTCTGTAAATACCTTGATAGGATAGGAAGGGTTCTTAGAAGTACAATACATTCAAATGGTGTTTTCCTGTGAGTGCTTGGTGAAGATTCTTCACTGGTCTGTGAGAAGCAGAATCCAACTGGTTCACCAGATCAAAGTCCTCAAGCAAGCAGGTGGTGTTTAAGGATGTAACTGATCCCCCATTTTGAGAATAAGAAAACCAGGCCAAAATCTGACTGCTTAACCAACCGAGAATAAGCTTTTACACACAGATATAGAATACAAATTTGACCCACGTGTGAGGCATATTGAATAATTCATAAGGACTAAAGTGACAGCAGTACCTTCATAAGTGGAACAATTTCTGTCTACAAGGCTTGCTACCGAGTGTTCTGCTTAGACAAGTTTTGCTTTGTTGGGAATGTGTATTAATATTTTGATTTACTGTCTACTGCTTTTTCTCATGGGTTGTTGTTTGTGGAGATGATAATCAAGTAGGAGATATTTAATGATGGCAATGTAAAAAATTCACAGTGACAGAATATTCAATTTCAAAAGCTGCTGCTTATTACGATGTGTAACTATTGTTCATTAGAGAGAACTGGTAGTTTTAGAGTGTTTTCAATAACAATTTATGTAATGTAAAGGGATTTTGTTTTACCAACATTTGAGTTTGAGGAACTTTAATAGTTAAGACACTTTAGCCAAATTTGTGACTCCTCAGGTAAACAGGCCACCTTTTATCAGCTAAAAACATATTTAATGATGATTAAATCAAAATAGAAGTGTATTTAAACATTTTTTTGATGTGACAGTTCAATGCAATAGACCTGACGAGAAACAGCACACAATGGGAGGATATAAATCAAGCGCAAGGTTCGAGGTCTTTAACTTGGTTGTGGGTCAGAGAGGCTCTCACTCTCCATTACAGGCTGCAGCTGGGAATCAGCAGGTACCACGTACTGCCAAGCACAGCAAACCCAAATGGATTGGTTGTTGGGTATCCAATGGGAGTGTCTGTTGCAAAGAACTGGATTAATTGGAGTTGATTGATGACTAATTTTAATTTCTATTTTGCAATCTCTAGTTTAAAACAAATAGTCTGAAAGTAAGCTTAGGTCATGGCAGGATAAATTGGCTGCATGCAAAGTCCATCTTGTGACATGCTGGAACTCGTGGGTGCTTCGCGTGGCAATCGAATGTGTGGGAAGGGTCTCTGGCTTCAAAATCTTGAGTTGCTGGTTCGGAACTCGAGTGGAAGTTGGAGCCATTCTGGTGCACCCATGAAGCTGAGACCTACATGGATAGCACATTCACGCAAAGTGCTAACACCACACATTAAGAGCACGCAGACAGCGGGTGACCACTAGACAGTTTATGAAGACCAGATGGGTGGTGTATATGTCTGGGGTAGGGGAGGTCCTCTAAGACTATCTCACTTACTAATTGATTTTCCATTTTGGATACTTATGAGGGCAATGGTTTGTCAGAAGAACAAGGGCAATAGTCTGCACCCCGCCCCACCCCACTCAAGCTTGCAGGACCACACTTGGCTCAGCTGCAAAGGCTGGGTGGAAGAAGCATGGAAGGTCAATCATGGTGAACATTTCAAAACTTAGGGGAAGCGACAGATGGTTCTGTGCCTGTCAATGGGACTCCAGGATGGTCTATTACCTCCTGGTGCCAAGGTCAAGGATTTCACTGAGTAGCTGCAGGGCATTCTTTTGGTGGATGTTAAAAAGGCTTAGATCACGGTCCACATTGGCATAAATGACATGGCTAGAAAGAGGGATGAAGCCCTGAAATTAGAACTTAAGGAGCTAGGCAAGAAGACTAAAAGGCAGCAATCTCTGGATGACTCCCAGTATCACATGCAAGAGAGTAAAAAAAGTCAGATTGAATGAATGAACACATTGGTGGAAGAACCATGCGGCAGGGAGGCCTTTAGATTTCTGAGGCACCGTGTCAGTTCTGAGACGCATGGAATCTGTAGAAGGAAGCTGGGTTGCACCTTATTAGGATTGGAACTAATATCCTCATGGGAAAGTTTGCTGGTGATACCGGGAAGGGATGAAACTAGTTTGTTAGTAGGATGAGAATCTTAGCAGGAATTCAGACAGCATAGGGGAAGTAGAATAGTGGCAGAAACAAGTACGAGTATTAACCAGGATCAAATTACAGAATCGTGTTCAAATGATAGAATTAAAAACACTAACTAAATGCATGCAGCATTTACAACAAAACAGATAAAATGATGGTGCCAGTAGAAGTAAAACAGTAAGGTCCACATAGATCATCAGCCATGATTTAGAATAGCAAAGGAGGCTTGAGGGGCTGAATCTCATACCCCAGCTCTTAGGTTCCTTAAGTAATAACTGGATGAGCTTTATTGCTACACATATCAGAAATGCCCTTAAACCCACCGAATAGTGTAGACAATACAAACGAATAAATTGAAATTCTTTCATGCTGTTTGCCTGCAAACTACAATGTAATAATTCTGCATAAATCCTCCTTCATGTCTAACACAACTGTCCATCAGGACAACAAGACCAAAAACACAATGTAGCATCAACAATGTACTTTAATTACCATTAGCAGAAAAACTGAAATTTTAACAACTAATTATACATGTACTGATACTCAAGCTTCACATTAATGTGAAATATTAATTACTGAATTCGATCATGTTTGTGAATTAGCTTGCCTTTCATGCAGATGCAGCAGGCGGTGAAGGAGGCAAATGGTGTGTTGGCCTTCATAGCGAGAGGAGTTGAGTACAGGAGCAGGGATGACTTTCTGTAATTGTACAGGGCCTTGGTGAGACCTGGAGTATTATGTGCAGTTACTGGCCATGCACTCAGATCTTGTGCAGAGCAGCTGGCAGGAGTATTCACTGACATCCTTAACCTCTCCCTGTTATAATACGAAGTCCCCATCTGTTTCAAGACCACCATCGTCCTGGTACCAAAGAAACCTCATGCAACACACCTCAACAACTACCACCAGGTGGCTCTGACCTCTATAATTATCAAGCGCTTCGAGAGGTTAGTCATGGCTCACATTAACTTTAGACTCCCAGCCTCTTTGTAATTTGCCTGCTGGCGCAATAAGTCCACGGTAAATGCCATTTCCCTAGCTCTATACTCATCCCTGGAATAATAAGGACTCCTACATCAGGCTTCTATTTATTGACTACAGCTCCACCTTCAACACTACAATCCCAATCAAACTAATCTCCAAACCCTGAGACCTAGGTTTATGCTCCGCCCTCTGCAACTGGGTCCTCAGTTTCCTGACCCGCAGAACGCAATCAGTGAGGATAGACAACTGCACCTCCTCCACAACAATCCTCAACACCAATGCCCCATAAACTGTGTGCTCAGCTCCCTACTGTACTCCCTGAACACTCATGACTGTGTGGCCAAATTTCACCCAAACTCCATCTACAAATTCGCTGATGACACCACCATTGTAGGCTGGATATCAAACAATGCTGAGACAGAATACACCAAGCACTCTCTTTCCCCTAAAGATAACAATCTCTTCCCCCAATGTCAGCTAAGCTAAAGGGCTGATCATCAACTTCAGGAAGAAAGGAGGAGGGCACACCCCAATCTACATCAATGGAGCCGAGGTGGAGATGGTCAAAAGCGTCAAGTTCCTAGGAGTGACGATAATCAACAATCTGTCCTGGACCACCCATGTTAATGCAACGGTCAAGAAGGCACAACAACGCCTCTTCTTCCTCAGGAGACTAAGAAAATTTGACATGTCCATAAGGACTGTCACTAAACTTTACAGATGCACCACAGAAAGCATCCTATCTGGATGCATGAAGGCTTGGTACAGCAACTGCTCTGCTCAAGACTGTAAGAAACTACCAAGCCCAGTACATCACGCAAGCCAACCTTCCATCCACAGACTCCATCTATACTTCTCGCTGCCTCGGAAAGGCAGCCATCATCAAAGACCCCTTCCATCCCAATTACAATCTCTTCCAACCTCTTTCATCAGACAGAAGATACAAAAGCTAAATCACATATGCCAAGAACAGCTTCTTCACTGTTGTTATTAGACTGCTGAATGGACCTCTCAAATTTCAAATCTAATATTGATCTTGCTCTTTGTGCACCTTCTTATTAGCCGAACCTTTGTATTCCTCGCTCTGTTCAGTCACCTTATGATCTTTGTATGTTATGATCTGTCTGTACTACATGCAAACTTTTCACTGTACATAAATCAAATCAAACTAGTTTGGTCTCCTTATCGGAAGAAGGATGTTCAAAGTCCGGAGGGGGACGTTCTGGCTACGGGGGGGGGGGGGGGGGGGTCCTTGCTATGGAGGGAGTGCAACAAAGTTTTACCGGACTGATTCCTGGGATGGCAGAACTGATGTACAAAGGGAGATTGGATTGTTTAGGACGAGATTCCCTAGGGTTTAGAAGAATGAGGGGAGATAATGAAACTAATAAAATTCTAACAAACAAAGTAAATGCAGGGAGGATATTCCTGATGACTGCGGAACCCTGAGCCAGGGGTCACTGTAAGGTTATGGGGTTGTAATTTAGACCTGAAATAAAGAAATATTTCTTCACACCAAGAGTGGTGAGTCTGTGGAATTCGGGGCCACAGAAAGTGGTCAAGGCCAAAACACTGGTGTTTTCAAGAAGCAATTAAAGAGAGTTCTTCTCTCTCGGAGAAAGGGATCAAAGAGTAAGAGGGAGAAAGCAGGAACAGGGTACTGAGTCGGATGATCAGCCACGATCATAGCGAATGGAGTAGCAGACTTGAAAGGCTGAGTGACCTTTTTTTTAATGTTTCTGGCTCAGTTTAAGCACATTCAATATGCATTTTCTCGGCTATCAAGATAATACCAATTAAAATCCTTTTTCAGGAGGCAGGGTTAGCACATCCACCTGCCCAGCAGTAAACGTCTGCTAATTAGTCCAACTATTAGTCCACTTGGAGGCAGGATGAAGACTCCGCTGGGATCTTTCAGGCATTGAACAGGACTTCAGCAAGCAAGGAGGCCAGAGACACCTGGGAGGCAGCCCTCTGCTGGTAGATCTCAAGGTCATCGAGACCTCTAGCATATTATCCCAGCCTGGACCATTTGTGATACAACCGGCATGACCACAGATGTAAGCCATATACAGACTGATGGCTGGGCAGCTGTAGCCACACAGGGTTTTTAAATTTGTCTTTGCGCTGCAGGAAGACATACATTTTGTGACACCCTGATGGTCTCCTGCCTTCCTCAGCAGTGCCCAACTTGCATTGTGGGGCTTTCGGCCAGACATTACTACAGTTCCTCCTGTTTTGGCTCTTCCCTCGTCCACCTGCCATCCTTAATTAAACAGAGCAATAGGAGGCAGTTTCTCTAGAAGGGTCATAAGGGATATCCAGCCAGAGGAACTTGGGAGGTCCCCTATCAGGAACTGAGGTGTTTATCAGAAACTGCTCTGCCCAGGACTGTGAGAAACTACAGAAGGCTTTATGCACAGCCCAGACCATCACAGAAGCCAAATAAAAACCAAAAAAACTGCGGATGCTGTAAATCAGGATCAAAACAGAGGTTGCTGGAAAAGCTCAGCAGGTCTAGCAGCATCTGTGAAGAAAAAGCCAGGGTTAACGTTTTGGGTCCGGTGACCCTTCCTCAGAGGAAGTGAAGAAGTTCTGAGGAAGGTGTTCGGACGAAGTGTTACCAGGCCCGAAACGTTAACTCTGATTTTGTCTTCACAGATGCTGCCAGACCTGAGCTTTTCCAGCAACTTCTGTTTTTGTTCCATCACAGAAGCCAATCTCCCATCCATGAGCTCCAATTACATTTCTTGTTGCCATGGAAATGCTGCCATCAAAGAGCCCTCCCACTCTAATGCTCTCCTACAACCTCTTCCATCAGGGAGAAGACACAGAAGCTTGAACACATGCACCAACAGGCTCAAGAACAGCTTCTTCCCTGCTGTTATTAGATTGCTCAATGGACTCTCTAACTTCAAATAATGTCGTTCTCGTTAATGTCGATCTTGCTTCGTGCACGTCCTGTGCAGTGTAACCTGTATATGCCTTACTTTGTCCAAGCACCCTATGCATCTGTATGTCATTGCTTTCTATGATGTGCCTGTACTGCTCGCAAAAACACTTTTCACTGTACTTAGGTACATGTGACTACAATAAATCAAATCAAATCAAATCAAAATCAAACACTGTTCAACAGCAGCAGCATACACTGCCAACAAAGTACACTGCAGATAATCACCAAGGATCCTTAGACAGAATCTTACAATCCATAAGCAATTAGAAGGATGAGGGCAGTAGATAAGTGGGATGACCACTTGAAAGATCCCCTCATTATCCTGAATAAAAATCGAAAGAACTGAGGATGCTGTAGTTATCTTTGTAGTAAATACCTTCATCTAACTCTGATTATTAGCTGCTGCAGTGTTATATTCTTCTATTCTTTTCCCAAAGCAACCTATGATATTTTAGAGTGAAGTTACTAATTCAATGACCATTCCTGTCAAACTAAGAGGGCCATTTTGTACTTTCAGCCAAAGCTAACTTGGAACGAGATCTAGGTTGCCCAAACAATACTGGAATTGAAAACCCAGTTCCTCGAGACAATTGCTTTGGGCCTAATCGCCATAGTGTCGCTTAGAACCTCCCGAATGTACTGAAGTGTGTTAGCCTTGAGTCAGTGATAGTGCTCTCACTTCTGAATGAGAAGGTCATGGTTCCTAACCCCATTCCACTGATTTAACAATATTATCAGCAATGATATAGGCTGGTACTTCCTTAGAATTAGAGCACCACCTTCCGAGACATCAATTCCTCTGGCTGCTTCAGTTTGCTTTCACATTCCAAAGATGTGCAGATTGGGGGGATTGGCCATGCTAAAAAAAAAACTTCCCCATAGTATCCAGGGGTGTGTAGGTTAGCCATAGTAAAACTGGGTGGGGGGCTCAATCTGGGTAATGTTCTTCAGAGGGTCAGTGGAGACTCCGTGGCCTCTTTCTGCGCTGTAGGGATTCAATGGTCACATTTCTTAACATAAGATATGGAATTGTGCTGGAAACACAAGATAATCATCTAGAAGCAATGGTTCATATTAGAACCAACTTACGTTAGGATCAGGCCATGCAGATCGATTCCTAAGTGCCATATGTAGCCGAAATAACAAGACCAGACCTCATGTGTACTAATTTTACATGTTGTTGTTAACACTGATTAGGTGAAGTAATCCATCAGCACATGATAATCTCATCATACCATGTGTTGTAGCTTTCATTTACTTGTCCTGAGAAATTGTTCCACTTTCCTGGGGATTCAGATTTATAGAATCCCTACAGTGTGGAAACAGGCCATTCGGCCCAACAAGTCCGCACCAACCCTCTGAAGAGCATCCCCCTTCTCTATCCATGGAAACCTGCATTTCCATGGCTAATGCACCTAACTTACACATCACTGAACATCATGGGTAATTTAGCATGGCCAATTCACCTAACTTGTAGGTCTTTGGATTGCAGGAGGAAACCAGAGCACCTGGCGGAAACCTATGCAGACACAGGGAGAATGTGCAAACTTCACACAGACAGTCGCCCAAGGCTGGAACAGAATCCAGGTCCCTGGCACTGTGACGCTACAGTGCTAACCACTGAGCCACCATGCTGCCTTTCATTTACAGTTATTCCATCTAGCATTTCGATCTTTCCTAAGCAACATTAAAGTTGCTTCCACTTTCCAGGGTGAATGAGATTTCCAAATCCCAGGAACATCATATTTTCCTTTTGCAGAAAACTGCTTACAATTTCTAATGATTGTATTATTTGGGAAAATCCCAATTAACTTCAATCTTCACAAAGATCACTGCCATGTAACAACTATTTCCTGATATTCTAGTTCCCAGCTTCTTTCAATTATGGTGGCATCCTGCACTGTAGGCTTTCATACATCAACCTGGGTCACCTACAGAAGATCAGTGTGGTAGAGGAGAACAGAGTGACATACTGTTCTTAGATTTTAAAAACCAAAGCAATTTACAATTCTCTATTGGGAAGCATCAATGAAATATGAAAATTATGTGTTAGTCCATGAGGATATTATTAATTACTGCACAAATATTTGATTTAAATCTATTCAAAAGCTAACCGCCAAGTAAACAAAAGAATTAGACAATAAAATACAGGACCTTTTTATACTTTTTCATGAGAAGTGGGCATAACTGGCTCATCTATATTTATTGTCTATCTTGAATTGCCCTGTGAGGTAGTGATGAGCTGTCATCTTGAACTGTTGGAGTCCTTGGGTTGGAAGGGACACTCTCATTACTGTTAGGAAGGGAGTTCCAGAATTTTGACCCAGCAACAGTGAAAGAACTGCAATATAATTCCAAGTCAGCGTGGGGAGTACTTGAAGAGGAAATTACAAGCAATGACATTCCCACGTATCTGCTACCTTTGTTCTTTTAAGTGATAGAGATTGTGGGTTTGCAGGTGGTCTTGTAGGAGTCTTGGTAAATTGCAGCAGCTCATCTCGTAGATAGTACACACTGCTGCAAATATTAGCCGGCCGTGGAGGGAGTGGATATTGAAGGTTCTAACCAAGCGTGCTGCTTTCTCTCACATGATGTTGAGCCTTGAGTGTTGTTGGAGTAACAATCCTTGAGGCAAGTGAACAGTAATGCATTAGATTCTCGAGTTCTGCTTTGTAGATGGTGGACAGGTATTTGCTTACTGCAGAATTCTCAGACTCTGACCTGCTCTTACAGTCAGAATTTTGATAGTCAGGGATTCACCAATGATCACGTCACTGACCATTTGAGATGGTCATTGTCTAGTACTTCATTGGTGCATATGGTACTTGCCATCTATCAGCCCAAAGCAGGTTTCGCTCTTCAGGGACGTGGTCTGTTTCAATGCCCAAGGAGTGTTGAACAATCATTAGCAAACATCCCCACCTCTGACCTTATAATGGTGAGAAGCTGATCATGGATAAGCAGCTGAAGGTGGCTAGGCCTAGGACCATATCTACGAGGGACACCTATAGTGGTGCCCTAAGACTGAGAATATTAGCCTCAACTGCCATTATGCTTTGTGCCATGTACAATTCCAAACAGCAGCAAGTTCTCCTGCTGCACTGATTCCAATTTTGCTGGGTTCCTTGTGCCATACTCAGTCAAATATTGTCTTGATATCAATGACAATCACTGTTGCTCAACTCCGTAGTTCAGCTCTTTTGTGCATGTTTGAATGAAGGCTGTAATGAGGTCAGAAACAGAGTGGCTCTAGTGATACCCAAAGTGAGCATCAAGAAGCAGAGCAAATTATGCTTAACAGTGCTGTCAGTGACCCCTTCCAGCCCTTAATTAATCATCAAGAGTAGACCCTGAAGACAGCAATTGGATCAGTGTTGCTTTTTGTGCAGAGGATGTACCTGGGCAATTTTCCATATTGTCACCTAGATGTCACTATTATAGCTGTGCTGGAAGCTTTTGGCTAGAGACACAGCAAGTTCTGGAGGACAAGTCTTCAGTACAGTTGCTGGAATGTTGTCAGGGTCCTTAGCCTTTGCCATATCCAGTGCCTTCAGCTACACCTTGATGTCACATCAAGTGAATCAAATTCAAAAATTGGATGCGACGCTGGCGGTCTCGGGAGGCAGTGATGGATCATTTACTCGGCACTTCTAGCTGAAGATCTATGCAAATGCATCACTGATGAGTTGGGCATCTCTATAATTGAGGACTGTAGAGCCTCTTTCTCCTTGGATGGTAATACAGAGGACTGTGCAGAATCAACAGACATGGGTTTGTCATTCTCCTAGGTTGATGCTGTGTGGTCCATACAGATTCTGATTTTAGATTATCATAGATCAACATCTGCAAGCCTAGTCCCTTCTCTGCAGAAACTAATACTTGTTTGCTTCAAAAAATATGGAGCTTGATTTTACCTTTTGTGTGCAATTAACAAAATTGATCTAAAATTGCAGTGGTTTTCAGGTGTTTTTTCTGAGTTTTCTTCCAAACTCATTTGCATATTGCCATTGCAGAACTTTCCCCAAATGTGGGGAGTACTCAGATTTTAAATTACTGAAAATTACTTTTTAAAAGTAATAAGAACATTTCCTACTTATATTAGGGGACTATGATCAGTTTCATAGCAAATCAGAAAAATGCACACTTAAAGGTTTGCCAAATCCTTCTATTGGTGCCTTTGTGCCCAATAGAACAAGCCTACTTTTTAAGAGGCTTACAAATGAGCGCAATTTATGGAAACTCCTCATGGTGACATGGCCACTTGTTTGGATAAAGCCTGCATCTCGCATAATTTTTTTTAAACCTCATGCAAAAATTGAAGAAACTCAAGTTGCACCAAACGCGATTATCACTTAAATGTTCTGCAGATATCCACGCTGGGAAATTGCAACTGAACAAAGACTTCACATCCAGCATTTTAATTTGGAGAGACTAGAAAAACTTTTCTCATTAATGCTGAAAGGTTAAGTACAAATTGAGTAGAGGTGATTAAATTCTGAACTCTTTAACCCAAGGTTAATGTGGATAAAGAATTTTCATTAGTTGCTGAGTTGATAACCAGAAGGCACAAATTTAAGTACCGTAAAAAGACAGATGAGTATTTAATGCAAGAGATTGTTGGGACATGTAACATCCAATGAAAACCAACATTAGAAACAAAAAGCATAATAGAATGGGAATTGGGCAAACATTTGACAAGAAGAATTAAAAATATGGGGAAAGGATAAGAAGAAAGGAGTACGTAGATAGCTCAATAGTCGGGCTAAGTATCCGGTCCTCGTAAACAAATTAAACTCAAGCATTTAATTTTAATAAGTCTGATATGTTTACTTATTGCCAGCATAAAACTGCCCAAATGGGATCTTTATAATGCTCAGATGTGAAACACCAATGACAAAATTCATGTGTGGGAATACTCAAAAAAAGGCGTGAGAAACGGCCATACATTTTCAGAATTAAATCAAGCTGAGGTTTGGAAAACTGTGCCTTGTCAATTGACTGTAATTTCAGGAATATTATGCAAGACATTGGGAAGGTAAAGGTTTATAATAATTTGCTGAAATTAATTTTGTGGACTTCTGCAAGCTATAGTTAATATTGCTTATTTCAAGCTTGTTGTACCTCTTGATGTTCATTAGGCTTTCCAACTCCTTCGATTTCTGAGCAGCTTTCTTCAGCACTTCTTCAGGGACACTTGCTAGTTTCGCAACATTCAGGCCATAGCTGCGATCAGCAGCTCCCTCCGTCAGTTGATACAGAAAAGTGATCAACTCTGGTTGCAACTCCTCCACATATCCTAGGGGATTAAAAGGGTTTTTGTCAATAATTCTCTCCCAGGCTAACAACTAAAGCAGATGGCTGGCATTAAAAAGTGAATAGTTCTTGTGCATTATTTGTAACAGAATAAGTGCAGAATGAAAAGACTCAAATCCATCTCCCCCTGTGTCACTTAGCTAAAGGACTTCTGTATAAAGTAAAAACGCCTGTGTGCTTATGTTCAAAGTGTGTCCAGACACACTGTATGATCGGAGTAATCCTTGTTCTCCGGTTTCTTCACAAAACTTATTCATGCATTTTTTGTGCAAAATGACACTTTATATGTACAGTGGATCCATTTAATTACAAAACACCATTTACCAGATACACTATATTGAGTAGATTTGTAAACAGCTGTCAGCGGATTAAAATAGAACTGCCACACACTTTGAAGCAAATATTTGATTTTAAACAGACTGGAAGGTTGCACTGTCCAACACTTCTCACAGAGAATTCATGTTGGGCCTCACCAGACTGTGCATAAATATTTTGCCAGCATAGTGCTTCAAAGTGCTTGTGAAAATCGTTTTAAGTGCAGACAATTCATAAGACAGATCACTACCCAAAATCTAGGAACTTCTCAGTTTACTTCTATGAGTAACACAAGTACATGTGGATGGGCCATTCATTTCAATGAAGCTCTTTTTTTTTTAAACACCTTAATTTTTTTGGTTATAGTTTCTGGTTACATTATGTCCCAAATACTTTTATTTGTCTTTTCCACATAACAAGTTACTCTCAGCATCCATTCTTTGAATAAAGAAGGTTTTTCTAATTTTATTTTTAAATTTACATTTCATTAATCTAATTTTTCTGGGTTATTTTTGAAATACATTATCAATAGTATTTAATATTTTACATCTGAAATAGGTTCATAGAATTGAACAATCCAAATAACCACTCAGGGGATACTTATTTCAAAATAACGTGACAACTTACTGCAGTAAAAAGTTCTAGAATTCTTTTCTTCTCTTCAACACATTGTAGCTGTCCTTATTTGCTGCCTAATGATGGTCCATTCACTGATAGTCAGGATTATGGATTGGGATTTTGTGGGATAACAGTGACCCATTCACCAGCCAGTGGGTTGGGATAATCTCACCTCAGCTGACCATGGCACCTCACCTGCATTTTATACTCATTAAGCAGCTACTGTGTGCAATCGGGGCTTCCGCCCCTTCAAGGGGTAAAGTTCTGCCCCCAAGAATTGCCAGCCAATCCAATGTCTGTTGAGCTGTTCAGTCCCAGCAGCATTTAGCGGAAGCAGTGGCTACTCCTGGAACAACAACAGGCCAGAATCAGGCACGATGGTGGAAGCACAGGATCACAGCTTGGTCAGGCGGTGTCTGCTGAAGTGAATCAGGCAGGCAGGCACTAAGGGAGCGCTTTTGACAGGAGTGACCCTCTGGGCACCACCAGACGCCTGATGAATAGAGTTGAACTAACACCCCACAACGCTCAGCCTGGGTGGAGGCCACCAGCAAATACCTGGCAGTTTCCCCACATGACAATGTGCCCCCCAGAGTTGGCAAAATGCAAGTGGTAGCCGTTAATTGGACTGAAGGCGGGACGGTAGTCTGCCACCTTCCCCACAACTGTTAAGATACTGGTAAAATGGTGGGAAGGCAATGGGCATGGCACCACAATTAAACCACTCCATTTTGTGAAAAGGGGTGTAAATTTACAATGTCTTCTGGCACTATTCCCATATCTAAGGAGGATCAAACAATTGTGTTCAGAAAGTCTCCCATCCTCACCCCAGCTTCCCTCAGCAAACTGGACCAGGTGACCTATTACCTTGGAGTGACACCACTTTGAGTGAGACCTGCTTATTTTATTTCTATTTATCTTTGGCTATTGCGCCAAGGGGCCGAGCTTCAGACACATTGGGGGCAGGGAAATATTTCCTACATACTTGTACCAGGAAGAAATCACACTCCTTAGCATAGGATCTTCTGATTTTGTCAGTGTTCAGAGACAGAAGTGCAAATAAGGGGACCCAGAGGGTATCAGTGCAGAAGCCTCAGCCCTTGCAAGTGGCTGACAAGTTTGAGATCCTTTCAGCTTCCTGAATGAGAATGGGGTCAGCAGGGTGGATGAGCTCCCTGACTTGGGCACAACTGTACAGGAAGACATTCAAGCGGAGGTAATAAATGGCCATGTAGTGGTCGTGAAGGTAGTATAGTCGAGAGAGTGAGAGTTCAGACAGCTGTGTTAGGGTTCAGGATATTACATACTTCAGATAAAGTGCCACATCCAAGAATGCTGTACAAGATGAGAGTACATGGTCTAAGAGGTAACATATTACCATGAATAATCAATTGGTTAATTTACAGGAACCACAGTGTAAAGATAAATAGTCTTTTTGGGTTAGAAAACTATAACTAGTGGAGAATCCCGAAGAGAGTAGTATTGAGTCCTCAACTATTTTCAGTCTATATCAATGACTCGGTTGACAGGACCAAATGTATGGCTGCTACATCTGCCAATCATAGCAAAGCAGATAGGAAATTAAGTCTTCAAGAGGAGGTATAGAGTCTGAAAAGAAATATAGACAGCTTAAATGAGTCGGTGAAAATTTGGTAGATGGAGCATGAACTAAGTAAATGCCCATTTTGGCAGGAAGAATAGAAAATCAGTGCAACATTTAATTGAAAGAGATTGCTGAACTCTGGGGTGCAGAGGAAACTAGTGTGTTCTGGTACATGAATCAGATCACGTTCATAGGCAGGTACAGCAAGTGGTTAGAAAGGCAAATGTAATGTTGTCATTTATTGCGAGGTAAATGGAAATGGAAATTATGAAATCCATTTTCAGCATTGTATGTTCAGGCTTTAGTCAGTTCCAAGCATTGCTGGGTGACAACATTCATTTCTGCCTAGAGATACGGGAGGCACTTAGAGTCACAGAGTCCAATAGCAAGGAAAGAGGTCCTTTGGCCCACCACTCCCATGGAGGTCATCAAACACCTCTATTCTAGTCCCATTATCCATCACTTGAACTGGAGTCTTGTATGCTTCAAATGACAATCTAAATGGTTCTTAAATGTTTTGATAGCTCCTGACTCTACAACCCTTTCAAACAGTGCGTTCCAGGCTTGTTGCAAGGTTTATGATAGGTCAATCAGGTCAGTTTGGAGGTTATTGAAGACATGTTCAAATGACATAGAGCTGAAGGAAGAGAGTGGTAGACTCCATGTTAGGAGTACAACAATTAGTTATGCTGCTGGACAGGTTGCTGACCTACATTGACTCGGTGTAGGGGACTCAGTAAGGAATCACGAGCAGTTGAATGAATCGGTGCTGTCAGATTTTGGAGGGAAATTCTAGGAATTAGTAGACAACTAAAGGATGGAGTCAGAATTCAGAACAGGTCCTGGGGAACTGAGAAGCAGGAAGGTCACAGGCTCAATGTAGGGGAAAGCCATGAAGGCCTCTGAAGAAGCCCATGAGCTTTAATACGTCAGTACAGCTGAAAGGAGTGCTGAAAATTTGATGAATGCTGTGGGACATCAATCGCAATCAATTACCTATATTTACCACACGTTAATTCTTGGTGTATTGTATTATTATGTTCCCCAATATACATGTATTATTGTTCCAACATTGTGAAGTAGAGTTTATGATTCTCTGAAGCTTCATTCTCTTAGCACTTGATCCCTCATTTTTCCAACTTAAATAAAATGTTATTGATCCCTGGCCAGACTGTAAAATAAATTTGGCCGTCTGGTTTAGCATTGCTACAGAATTCTGGAAGTAGGGAGGTTTTACTGCAGCTGTACAGGGCGTTGGTGAGGCCACATCTGGAATATTGTGTAGGGTTTGGTCTTCTCATTTCAAAAATGATAAAATTACTTTAGAAGGAGTTCACAGAATGTTCACTAGACTTATTCCTGTGATGAAGGGCTTATCTTAAGAAAAAGCATTAAGACTATATCCAATGGCATTTAGAAGAATGAGAGATGATCTTGTCATAAATGTAGGATCTGGAACGGATAGATATGCGGAGAATTACAAGGGGAAGAGACAGGTGTTTGGCATTTCCGCGGCCACAGAGACTCCAGGATGGTACCTTGTTTCCCTGGCGCCGGGGTCAGGGAAGTCATTAAATGACTGCAGGGCATTCTGAAGGGGGACAGCAAACAGACAGAGGCTATGGTACATATTAGTACAAACAAAACAGGGAGAGAAAGGGATGAGGCCCTGCAAGCAGCATTTAGGAAGCTAGGAAACAGATTTACCCAAAAGATAGTAATTTCTGGATTACTTCTGGTGTTATGTGCTAGCGAGTATAGAAATAGGAGGTTAGTCCAGATGAGAGTGTGGCTGGAGAGATGGTGTAAGAGAGAGGGTCTTAGATTTGTGGAACATTGAAACAGTTTTTGAGGGTGGTGGAACCTGTCTGAGGTGGACAGGTTGCATCTGAACCGAAATGGGATCAGCATCCCTGCAGGGTAGTTTATTAGTGCCACTGGGGAGGGTTTAAACTAACTTAGCAGGAGAGCGAGATCCTGAGAGATGGTTCATCAGGAGGAGATGAATGGCCAAAATTAGAAGAGACAGCAAAGCATAGACATTATAGGCCAGTTAAGGCACAAGGCGAGGTGGGCAAGATTGATATTCATTTTAATGCATGGAGCCCGATACAAAGGTAGATGAGTGAAGGGCATAAATTAAAACATGGAGGCATGCTGTCACTTCTGTCACCGCAATATTGTTGAGAGAGGGGCAGGATTGGCTGCTCAATATTCCAGGATACGGGGTCTTGAGACAAGACAGACAAGGAGGTAAAAGGGGAGCAGATATCACAATATTGAGCAGTGAATCAATTACGGCATTAAGGAGGGAAGATATATTAGAAAGCTCCTCAAATGAAACCATGTGGTGAGAACTTAAGGCCCAAAAAGAAATAATCACATTACTGGGAGTGTACTGTAGGTTCCTAACAGTCTGAGAGAAATTGAAGTGCAGATATGTAGGCAAAGTGTGACTGTAACAGCATAGTGACACAAGGGGATTTCAATCTCACCAACATTAGCCGGGGTAGTCATAGTGTGAAAGGTTTAGAGGGGGTGGAATTCCTAAAATGCATCCAGGAGAGTTTTTAAAGTCAGCATGTAGAAGGTCCTACAAGAGAGTAGGTTTCCGCAGGGATGAGTATTGGACCCTTGCTGTTTGTGGTACAGATAGATGACTTAGACTTGAGTGAAGGAGGGCTAATCAGTAAGTTCACCGATGATACAACAATTGTAGCAAATAGTGAGGAGGATAGCCTTAGATTACAGGAGGACATAGACAGGCTGGTCAGTGGCAAATGGAATTCAATCCGGATAAGTGAGAGGTGATACACTTGAACAGAACAAACAAGGCAAGAGAACACACAATGAAAGGCAGGACTCTCGGAAGCACCGACAAATAGTGGGACATTGGTATGCAAGTTCATTGGTCTCTTAAGCTGTAGGAAAATGGTTAAGGTGGCATATGGGATACTTGCCAAGGCACAGAGTTTATAAGCAGGGAAGTAGTGCTGGGACTGTGTGAAATGTTGGCTAGGCCACTGCTAGAGTATTGTATGCAGTTCTGTAATCCACACTATAGGAGGGATATGCTTGCATTGGAAAGGGTACACAGGAGATTTACCATTATGTTGCCCGGCCTAGAGAGTTTCAGTTATAAAGAGGGAGTGACTGAGGGTGGACATTATTGAGATGTATAAAGTTATGAATGGCAGAGGTCGGGTAGACAGGAAGAAACTCTTCTCCTTGATGGAGGGATCAATGACCAGGAGTATATCTTTAAGGTAAGGAGCATAAGGTTTACAGGGAATGTAAGGATTTTTTTTCAATCAGAGGATAGTGGGAATCTGGAAAGTACTACCTGTAAGGCTGGTACAGGCAGAAACCCTCAGACCATTTAAAAAGTATTTAAATCTAGATATTTTTAAATCAACCTTTTCAGAAGGGTTAATACACACCCCTGGAGAAAGTTGGATCTGAATCCAGGCCTCGTGTCTCAGAGGCAGGGACTTTACAACTGCACCAGTAGAGCCCCAGTATTTAGATGTATACTTGCAAATGCCCCCAGGCTAGTAAAATAGGACTAGAATAGTTAAGCAGTTGCTTTGGCTCGATGGACCAAAGGGCCTTTATCCGTGCTATAGAACTCTATGACCACACCTATGAAAATGTTTCCTTTTGTGTGTGTCTGTGTGTGTGCATCTGTGTGTGTACACGTGTGCGTTCTTTTGGCAGGAGGGGAGAGCGACTAAAACTAAAACTAGGGGACATAGATAAAGATTTAGAGGTTTCCTTTTAAAACAAAGCTGAGGAGAATTATTTTCTCTAAAATACCGTGAAATTTTCTTCCTCTGAAGGTACTAGATGATGGGGCTTCAAAAAAATTTGTTCAACGTCACGTCCGATGGATTTTTGAACGTCAGCTCAAGAGTTATGAGATGCAAACAGGAAAATGGAGCTGAGACCACAACCAGACGAACTATCAGCTTATTCGATGGGGGAGTCGCCTCAATATGTCAAATTGCCTTAACCTGCTCCTAAATCTTATGCTTCTATATTGCTGCATCAAATATATCTGTTCCCTTCTTCTGTTGCAACATTTGACATTCTACCTTCAAAAGGAGGTTGCCTTTTTGATTCTACTTGGCCACACCAATAACAAATGAAATGCAAGGAGTTGTTTAGGTTACAAGGAGATTAAACCAGAGACGGATGGAATGTCATGAAACTGTTACTAGTGTAAACAGTTTAATAAGTCATTTAACATTCACTAGCAACTTCTCAATTGTCAAATTCTCATTGTTGCATTCAAGTTTCTCCATGCCCATCTCTATAAGTTGTTACAATTAAGTTAGATAATATGAACATTTCAAAATAAATCCAAATAACTTATTTTAACCAACTCAATTCAACTGCAGATTTAACCTGTTTTAACAAAGCAAAGTTCATTTTATCTAAAATAATTAAATAGTACAAGCACTAGCAACTTAATATGGTCTACAACTACGCCAGGTTTACTTCTTACTCCCTGCAAGAACTTCCTTAAAAGATATCAATCTTAAAGTTATTTTTTTAACGGTCTGCTCAGTATGCCACAGTCCTCTGGAGAATTCTCCTCAGGTCCAGTTGCTCTCAGGGCTAAACCTTTCCTTCACCATCTCTTTACTTTGGATGTCTAGCCCTTTCTCTCAATACTTTTCAACACTTCCAAGATAACTCACCTGGTGGTGTTTCATTGCAATAAGAAACAGATGGCCACTATGACTTCTCCTACTAGCTTCAAAATATTAAATCTCACAGCTTCTGTTTCCCCACAAGATTCAAATTGAAATTAATCCTCACTTGACAAAAAAAAACCTAAAGAACTGAATGCTGCAAACCTGAAACAAAAACAGAAAAAGGTCACTGAGTAACTCTGTTTTCTCTCCACACATGCTGCCAGGCATGTTGAGATTTTCCAGCAATTTCTGTTTTTGTATCATTAACCCTCACTTGTTTTCCACAGGGTGAATGATTATTTTAGTTTGTATTCTGCTTAAAGTGCAGGTCTGCTAACTGTCAGTTACTTTGGCTAGCATCTCTCAGAGAACTGTAAACTGCACACATCAGTTCCAAGTTGCAATCAATTCTCTCAGTCAACACCCAGGCAAATTGAAACCAAAGGACCAAGATGATGTAACTTCACTTAATTTTAATCTTTCATTGGATGCAGAGGGTCACTGGCAAGACCAGCATTTGTTGACCATTCTAATTCCCCTTGATCTGAGAGACTTGCTAGGCCATTTCAGAGGGCAGTTAAGAGTTAACTCTATTACTGTGGATCTGGAGTCACAAGTTGGCCAGATCCGACAAGGATAACCAATTTTCTTCCCTCATCAGCATTTATGAACCAGATAAGTTTTTATAACAATTAATGATTTTTTCATGGTCACCATACTGGCTTTCAATTCTAAATTTCATTAATTTAGTTTAAAATTTAATTTAGTTTAGGATAGAGCCTAGAGAGAGAGAAGGGCAGTTGGACAGACAAAGGAGCTGATAACGATCGGGCTGGGAGGGTGAATAGTTGTTAATGGGGACTATTAGTGACTAATAACAGGTAGTGTGTAATGGCAGGCTGTGGCAACAAGGCCTGGTGTGTGGAGTAGGGGGCTGGGACATGGGAGAGTTCAGGCCCTAAAATTATTGAACTCGATATTGAATCCAGAGGGCTGCAGGGTCCCCAAGGGGAAAATGAGGGGTTGTTCTTCCAGCTTGCGCTGAGGTTCGCTAGAACACTGCAGCAAGCCAGAGACAGAGATGTTGGCTAGGGAACAGGATGATGTGTTAAAGTGGCAGGCAACAGGTAGTTCAGGGTCATTTCTGTGAGCAGATGCTGCCAGACCTGCTGAGGTTTTCCAGCAACTTTGCTTTTGTTCCTGATTTACAGCATCTGCAGTTCTTTTGGTTTTCACATCTTTCTGGGCTCTCTTACTCTTCTAAGTATTGTGAACATCATGTCTAATTCTTGAATTATATAAGGCTTCCTACTATTTTATAGCTCTTACTTTATAGCTGGGGTGACAGTGATAAAAACAAAGCTGTGAACGTCTTCATAAATCGCATCACTTCACTATCCTCTTGTAAGATGTTCATTAAAGCTATACTACTGTGACAAAGCTTTTGGTCTATATTATACATTGACAAGTTCGAGATTGATGGGAATATGATTGTAATGCCAGATGTTTATTATTAAAAATCAAATGTTCTATTGGATAAGCTGCACAATTAGTGCAATTTGTTTTAATAGTAAGACAAGTTATTAACCTTAAATAGTCACAATTAAATTGTGCCAAGAAAAATGTATATTTTGTGACCGGAGGATACATTTACTGGAATCAGTCAGATATCATTTCATTGCTTTCACATTATTGTGACTACACAGATGGGTTAACTTGTGCAAATGGATGAGAAACTCATTAATGTTTATTTCCTTTAATTAGCATTGCACAGGTTCTGACGAGAACTACTGCAGCACTGGAAAAATAATATTCCAATTTTGGGTGATGCCAGCAAAAAAAAGTGCGGTGTTTCTGGTTATGTGCTTCCACTCTTTCTCAATAAAATTTAATCTGTTACTTATCACAGACAAGTAAGCAGAAATTTTCAGAAATTATGGAATACCCAAACTAAGATTTCAAAAAATGGCATCTTAGAAACTTTTACAAAGATTTTCTCATATTGGTGCAAAGTTGGGAAGAGTACTTGTGAATTGGGAAGCAGGAAGTTAGAATTTGGTGTTTCTAAAATGCCAGGGGGTAAAGCATTGCATGGTCCCTTTAAAAGATCATATGCTTTTTATAGGCTTACAGATTTTAAAAAAATGTCTGTGAATAGCAGCTTGAAAGTTTGCAAGTATACTGACAGCACCCAAATTGAAACATTTGTATCAAAAGGCCATAAAGTTAGCAGGCCAAGCAGCAGTTTTTACCAAGACAACAAGTTTTGAATTTAGCCAATCAATTTGAACCAGGTACTTAAATACCAAAAAAGAATTAAATTTAAATCTGATGGCTGTGACAACATAGGACCAATCCTATTGTAAGAAACTGATATGTCATCAAGGGTATAAGGGAAGGGGCAGTTGGGCAAAGACAGGAGAGCTAACTGCCACCTGCCAGGGTTAACAGCCCTCAGCTCTCGAGAGAGAATTGCTGGCTCTCACAGACTCCTCTACGTCTTAGAGAAACCACCATCTAAAGAATACAGGTACCCACGGCACAACAAGTGAATATTCCTGACTGAAGAATTGACGGAGAAAGCACAGAGCATTCTGGAAGGCACGTAACCTGACTGTAATTTCGAGAGACTAAATTCTTATTTTTATTTTGTAAGTGGGACATGTATTTATTGGAACAGCATACCATTGGAATCATGTTTTATTCAAGAATAATTTGGAGTTAGAAGGGGTTTATTCCATTTGTTAATAGTTTAGTTAATCTGTTCAGTGTTAGAGTTATAGAACTAAATTGTTACTTGTTGATCATAAAGTGAGTGTCAGGGGTGTATTTCATTTAACCACAAGAAGTTGCTGAAAAGCAAGTTACACAACTTTTCACACTCTTCTTGCAGATTATGGGGCGAGGCGCTCCTCTTTGGGTGTTTCTGTTTTAGCCCTCGGGGGATGGGGGGGAGCAACCTCCACTTTATAACAATATGAAAATTGTGTCACCTATCTCTGAGATCACAAATAGCTCTCCCATGGATTAATGAAATTGTGACCGAAAAGCTCTTTTTGTAATCATTTATACAACATTCTGATGCTCAAAATTTGCAATGGCTGCACTAGTCACCAAGTCTGTATTGCTAAAATCCCCTGGATACACAATACTCATTGTCCGATTTCCTTCCACACTATCAGTCATGCAATAAGAAGAAAGCATTTTTGCCTCTCCTGTCGTGTGAGAACTGCAGAGAGAATGCCTGTTGGCAGGAGATGATAGCCATATTTTAATACCATTTTAAAAGTCAGTACTCAGGTTGGAGATGATTGAATACTTTCCTGCACTGTGATGTCTTTTCCGGGCTCAAAAGAATCTTGAAGCATCAATGAGCTAATAGTTCCAATTATTCTGATACACAAAGTACCATATACATGAAAAGGAATGCCACAAACAATTTTAGTGCATTCAATTTTCATCCTTGAATCCAAATTCCTTTTGTGTAATTTCAATTTGCTTCTTCCCTCTAAAATACCTGTTAACATGATAACCAATGTACACTGAAATGCCAGGGTGCTAAAAAACTCTTTATAATTTGACATAAAGGGGGAAAAATATACCTTCCATCTGTCCATTCTTGTCAAGGAGGGGTTTGTGCCTTATTTGTATCACACAAGATGTGCACAGCAAACCAGTGTTATATTGGACGTGGCCTCACCAGAGAGGTCAGAAAATTGGTTAGCTTTAACCTGTCAAGAATGCACCTGCTGACCTCATGATGTTACACAATGAGAAAGATTTAAAGTTACAATTTCTCAAAATAAAGTGGATTATGTATATGACATACATCATAGGCAAATTATTTTCACATTAAAAGTGACCTCTTTACCACAACAATGTATATTTCAACCATCAATCTAAAGGCCCCTACCAACTGGATGACAAGACTGCAATATGTATAGGATGGTAAGTGACTTAGTGTCATTACTATCTTGTTTATGCAGCTGCAGTTAAAACAACTCCATTATTTCAGAGGCACTTCTAAAAGACAAATTAACCAGGAGGCATTGAGGTAAACTGCACGGGAATCATTTTTAAGTACCGGGCTTAATCGTTAATGGATGGGACAGATATTCTGACAAACCAAAATTCTAACAGAACAGGTTTGTGTTGAAAGTTACAAAAAAGCTAAGATAACCATTGTCTTGAGCAACTACCTAGGCAACAAAATTCAGGAGAACAGCACCCACTTTGTGAGTACATGAGTGCACTTTTACCTCCAGAATGGCATCTGCAGCCTGTCAATCTGCATGTTCATAATTTTAGCATCACACTGGTTCAGTTTACAGGATATATACTAGGTAGACTGATCAAGGCATCACAGAGTGTGTGTAACATTGCTTTGACACAATCAGCGCCTCTTGGGAGCTCACTGCCCTACTGCTTTCTCTCAAATTTGCACAGAACCACTTCATCAAGAACTATCATCTACTTTCAGGATTACTGCTGATGGTTTCCCATTGGCTCTTGCTGTATTTGCTAGTTCCAGAGTTGTTTGAAGTTTCTGATGTCTACACAGACTAGTGTGTCTTGTGCTGAAGAGCACCAGCCTGACTTCAAGGGTATCACATAAGTCATTTACTAACAGTAAGGGGTACAAAAGCTCACACTCCCCTAGCTTATAATATGATAGAACTCTTTTTTTTGTTCTGTTTTTACTTAGTCCTTTGCCTCTTCTAGAGTTCTAATGAAGGGTCATTGGAACCAAAATGTTAACTCTGATTTCTATCCACAGGAAGCTGCCAGAGCTGTTGTATTTCTCCAGCAATTTTTGCTTTTTTTTTTTAAAAACAATTAGAAGTTGTATTGTTTATGATGCCATCATTCGGTGTCAGGCCATCTGCAATTGAGCCACCAAGACGAACTAAAGGGTTATCCATTGACCACATGGCTCATAAATTGGTGCAGAAACTATGCACGCAAAGGCAGCATACATATAAGGAAGGCACTGCTGTTGCATGAAATGTCATTGAGAAGATTACAGGAGTGCTTAAGCAACACTTCAGTTGCCTGAGCCACACTGAAAGAGTCCCGCAGGAAATGTCAAAGCATGTGTAAGTTAGGACTTTGGATGGTCCGCTGAATTTCAATCTTAAGGGCATAGCATTTGAGGTGGAAGAATCAGAAGAGGTAGAAATCCAGGAAGAAGGAAAGAGGAGAAGGAAAGACAGAATAGACGCAAGAGAGATGTACATGAGTTTCAACGAAAAAAAACTTTAACTAAGTGGGGATCCTCCTGAGCCCGGTGAGGATAGTGGTAGGGACAGAACTGCCTCCAATTCAGGGCCATGTGCACAGCTATTTAATTTTGCTCAAGCAATCACAAAATTTCAGTAAAGGATGTATTTTTCATTTAATTTGAGAACAGCTCGAGACAAATGAAATGGCCCACAGAAAATTGCTAATGCAAAGCAGGTTAACAGACAAATCACACAGGGTTTATGCCATGCTTTCCTCGGAGATCTGTGCAGGTTTATGAGATGGTCTAAAATATCATCTTCAGTGCTCGTCAGTTCATCCCTGAAGCTTACAGGCAGAAATGTTTTAACATTTTAACATCAGAAACTCGCCTGATGAGACTGACACAGAGACTTAGGGAGTCAAACAACTTACCGTCAACTGTTCGATACAAGCCCTTAAATTAGAGGCTACCTGCAAAATATTCAGACAGGTAATATCCCTTGAAAACTCATTCCATACTTCTGTAAGGAGATGTGGGAGAACCAAAAGTTTTCAAAATATAGACAAGCAGCTGAAGTGGCTCATGATTATGAGCATGTCAGGAGCTCTTACCAAATGGGAAACCCTCTACTTGTCACCCTCACAGAACAGCGAGTGATAGTATTTGAGAAGGTCAAAGAAAGGTGAATAGCCCGAGATGAGAATGGGAAGTGTTGAGAGTGGGAATGATGCCCGAAAGGCTGCGTGTTTCCATTGCAGTAAGATAGGAGACCATTCCACTAATTGTTGGAGGAAGAATGGTAGGACAGTGGCAACTACACACATGAAACGTGTTCCTTCAGAAGTTACTAGAAAGGAGCATATGGTTCATAATTATCATAGGGATTCTTCCTCATATATTGTCAAAGTGAGTTCAGTAACAGGAGCTTATAGAGGTTTAATCTCTGAGTGAGAAGCAGTAAATAACTAGTAACTAGTTGTTACTGAGGGACTTGTTCTTAGTTTACCAATTGAAGAGGTGAATTGTATATCAGGTATTGATTTGGTCAGTGCAAGTGGTAACATGGCCAACGACTGTGATAAAAGAGTTGTGTGATCATACTAATTTTGTCAAACTTCTCAAACTTACCAAACATGAGGAGCTTATTGTCAATGATGTACAACTGAAAAAAAAGAAACTGATTAACATGGAGAACCAGCCTTCACACACAAAAGATGAGTTTGCTAATGCAAGATGCTAATTGATGAGAACACTTGAGTGTTAGTCAAACGAAGTAAAACACATTAAATAGGTAAAGGAGCTTCTGATGGATCAGAACAGTTGGTTGAGTGCAGAATTGAAAACCAAGACTATGAACTAATAGATCTTTGTCCTGAAAACAGCAATGTAAGTTTTGTATTAATGCAATTGGGACAGCAATAAGGATTAGAAGTGTAATACAGAAGAACAGACCCAGAATCCAAGCAAGTGAGGATTCATAAGTAGTTTCTTAAAACACTAAGATATTTGAAAGAATCTGGATTGTGAATTGTTTGCGAAACTAAGAGTGCCGGCAAAGAGAATTCTGTGCAGAATGAAGCAGCAATGGGTATCATTTAGAAAGAAATAAGGCCCATCTGAATGGGATCAGAAGAAAGTGTAAGATCTCAACGCATTCAGTGATCAAAGCTAACACCAATATAAAAAGCATCCAAAAAGCATTCTCTAAAGAATATTGCTTGTAAAGGCAAGAAGTTGTTGGCACAGAAAAATAAAACGCATTTTGGCCTTTGAGATCGGGACAAGACTGACAGCTTAATGTCCCAGGATTTGGATGCTTCAAGCGAGATAAAGGGCGATGTTAAAGAGGTAGGGGAGCTTCATTACTGGTTAGGGAAAATATCACAACCATACTGAGGGAGAACACCTTGGAGGGCTCATCCAGTGAGACCTTATGGGTAGAACTCAGGAACAGGAAAGGTGCAATCACTGTGAATGGGATTGGACTACAGGCTTCCCAACAGCCAGGGGGAGATAGAGGAACAGATATGTGGATAGATTATGGAAAAAAAAACTTTAAAAAAAATAGTATTGTTGTGATTTTTAACTTCGCCTATAGTGCCTGGGACTCCTTTAGTGCCAGGGCTTTGATGGTAGCAGGTGAGAGGGGGTGGATCTGTTAAGCATGTCCAGGATGGTTTCTTGAAATAACATGTAAATAGTCCAATGAAGGAAGGGGCCATACTAGAGCTGGTATTGGGGAATAAGCGCCATGTGCTTCAACTTCCAGTGGGGGAGCATTTCGGGAATTGTGACCAGAATCCTGTAAGTTTTAAGTTATTTAAAAACAAGAACAAGAGTCATCCTAGGGTGAAAGTATTAAACTGAGGGAAGGCTAACTATCACAATATTGGGAAGTATCTGAGGAAAGTAGATTGGGGGCTAAATCCACATCTGTCATGTGGGAAGCCTTTAAAGGCCAGTTGATTAGAGTTCAGGGCCAGTATGTTCTTGTGAAAATGAAGGATAAGGATGACAAGATTCAGGGACCTTGGATGATAAGAAAACTTGTAAGCTTAGTCAAAAAAAAAAGGCATATGTAAGATTTAGGAAACTGAAGTCAGAATATAAAGAAAGCAGAAAAGAACTTAAACAAGGATTTAAGAAATGTCCTTGGCCAACAGGATTAAGGAAAATCCCAGGATGTTTTGTATATATATAAGGAGCAAGAGGGGAACAAGGGAAAGGGTAGATCCACTGAAGGAAGGAAGGAGGCAATTTATGTGTGGAGCTGAGGAAGCGAATGAGGTCCTTAATGAATATGTTGCATTGGTATTCACAAAGGAGAAGGGCATGGTGGATAGTGAGATGGGTACATTGATATTCTAGGGAATGTTGATATAATGAGGAGGCAGCATTGGGTATTTTGAAAACCATTAATTTAATCAAATCACCATGACCGGATGGCGACTATCCAAGAATATGGAGGCAGGCAGGTGAGGAAATTGCTCAGAGATAGTAGGAACTGCAGATGCTGGAGAATCAGAGATAACAAGGTATAGAGCTGGATGAACACAGCAGGCCAAGCATAGGCACCTTGTTATCACTCACATTTGTCTGGATTAAGTTTCATCTACCATTTCTCTGTCCAAGTCTCCAGCGTACCTATCTCCTGCTGTATCCTATGGGAATTCTTCTCACTATCAGAAGTTCCCCCTATCTTGGTGTTGTGCTAAAACGTACTAATCAACCTATCTCCATTCTCCTCCACATCATTTATATATACTACAAACAACAGGAGTCTTAGCCCTGATCCCTGCAGAACACCATGGCCACAGATCTCCGGTCAGGAAAACACCCTTCAACTGCTATTCTCTGTCTTCTATGGTCAAGCAATTCTGTATCCATTTGAGCAGCTCACCACGGATCCCATGTGACTTCACCTTCTGTATCAGCCTGCCATAAGGACCTGGTCAAAGACCTTGCTAAAGTCCATATAGATAACATCCAGGTCCCTGCCCTCATCTATCATCTTTGTCACTTTCTCAATAAACTCAAGTTTGTGAGACATAGCCTTCCTTGCACCAAGCCGTGCAGCTTATTGCTAATAATCCCATATTTTTCCAAATGTGAATAAATCCTGCCCTTAAGAATCTTCTCCAATAATTTCCCTATCACTGATTTAAGACTTGCCAGCCTGTAATTTCCCAGATTATCCCTGTTGCCCATTTTAAACAAAAGAACAACATTGGCTATTCTCCAGTCCTGTGGGCCCTCTCCTGTGACTAAAGAGGACAAAAGATTTTGTACAAGGCGAGCAATTTCCTCAGATAACAAGGTGTAGAGCGGGATGAACACAGCAGGCCAAGCAGCATCAGAGGAGCAGGAAAGCTGACGTTTCGGGTCTGGACCCTTCTTTCTGCAGAAAATTTGAAAATGAAGAAATGAAGAAAACAAAATTCTGAAAATTTCTGCAGAAGGGTGCAGACCCGAAACGTCAACTTTCCTGCTCCTCTGATGCTGCTTGGCCTGCTGTGTTAATCCAGCTCTACACTTTGTTATCTCAGATTCTCCAGCATCGGCAGTTCCTACTATCTCCAAATGTGAGTGATGCATTTTGGAAGGTCTAATACTGGAGGGAGGTATACAGTAAATGGCAGAACCTTGCATTAACCCTGCATAGCATTAACATACAGAGGGATCTAGGTGCCAGGTCCACAGTTCCTTGAAAATAACAACACAAGTGGATAAGGTAATCAAGAAAGCATATGGCATGCTTGCCTTCATAGAGTCGTACAGCATGGGCCCTTCAGCCCAACTTGTCCAAGGTGACCAGGTTTCCTAAACTAAACTAGTCCCATTTGGCCCATATCCCTCTAAGGCTTTCTTATCCATGTACCTGTCCAAATAGCTTGTAAATGTTTCAATTACACCCACCATCAGAGCAGTTGGTTGAGTGCAGAACTGAAAACCAAGACTATGAACTACGACATCTTTGACTTAAAAGCGGCAATGGAAGTTTTGTATTCATGCAATTGGGAGAGCAATAAAGATTAGAAATGTAGTATGGAAGAACAGATTCAGAATTCAAGCAAGTGAGGATTTCACCACCTCGAGCACTTCCTCTGGCAGCTACATATGCACCACTCTCTGTGTGAAAGCGTTGCCCCTCAGGTTCCTTTTAAGTCCTTCCCCACTCACTTTAAACTTATGCCCTCTAGTTCTGAACTCCCCTAGCCTACAGAAAAGACCTCGGCTATTCATCTTTTCTACGCCATGCATCATTTTATAAACCTTTATAAGGTCACTCCTCAGCCTCCTGCACTCCAGGGAAGAAAGTCCCAGCCAATCCAGCCCCTTCTTATAACTCAAACCTTCTAGTCTCGGTAACATCTCTGTAAATCTTTTTTACGCCCTTTCCAGTTTAATAACATCCTTCCTCTAGCAGGGTGACCTGAATTGTACTCAGTACTCCAATGTACATACCGTTGTCTTGTACAGCCATAACATGACGTCCCATGTTCATTGGTCGGGACACAGAGAATAAAAATTGGCAAGTCATGTAGCAGCTGTATAGGGCTTTAGTTAGGCCAGATTGGGCATATTGCTTGCGGTTTCGAGTGCCACACTACCAGAAGGATGCGGAGGCTTTGGAGAAGGTACAGAAAAGGTTTACCAAGATGTTGTCTGGTTTGGAGGGTATTAGCTATGGAGGAGAGATTAGCCAAACTTGATTTGCTTTCATTTGAATGTCAGAGGCTGAGAGGTGACCTGATAGAAGTTTACAAAATTATGAGAGGCACGGATAGTTGAGTCTTTTCCCCAGGGTAGAAAAGTCAATTACTAGAGGATGTAGGTTTGAGGCAAAAGGGTAAATTTAAAGAATGTTCAAAAGGTAAGCTTTTTACACAAAGGGAGGTAAGCACCTGGAATGTGCTGCCAGAGGGAGCACGCTGCATATATCTAGCACCATCCGAGTGAAAGAAATTTTCCTTAGATCTCTTCCAAACTAGTTACTCCTCACCTTAGTATGCTGTCTGGCCTTAGACACACTGGCCTTTGGGACGATCTCCTCTCCTCATTTCCTCAACTGGGACAGAGACATGCAATTAGGCATCTCCCCCTCCAGGTGGCTTTAGATACCTCTAGTTGTGTTCCAGCTAGTCCTCAGTGAGAGAGAGGAAGGGGTGGGAAGGAATGTGAGAGCAAAGGTGTTACAATGTGTTTAGGTGATATTGTTATCACGGCTGAATAGCTGCAACACATGCAAGCTATGAAATGTGAATGTGAGGTGTGCAGCAGCTCTAGTGTGAGAGGATGACATGAAGAAATCCAAAACAAAAAGGACTTGCAGTTTATATAGTGCTTTTCACAACCACCAGATATCCCAAAACATTTTCGAATCAAGTACTTTTGGTGGGTTGTAATGTTAGAAACACAGCAGGCAGTTTACGTACAACAAGCCTCCAGCAATATTAGCATGACAAAGTCACCTGTTTTTGTAATCTGTTTGAGGAATGACTATTCGTCAGGACACTGGGAGCAAAGTACTCCTGCTCCTTCAAACAGAGCCAGGAGGTCTTTGATTGAGTGCAGACGTGGCCTCAGTTTAACATCTTATCCAAAGGTATCACCACTGATAGTATAGTGCTTTCCCAATATTACACTAAAGCATTAGCCTCTACTTTTGTGTTCAGTTCTTGGAATGACACTTGAACTCACACTGATTCGGAGGCAAGGATGCCACCAATGTAAATGCTAGGAATTACTGATACACATTGTTGCTGCATTAGTTTGGTCCATTCAGCAGGGTCTGAGACTAGTGGTGCAGTTGGTGGAATAAGGCTTCTGAAAATGCATTCACTGAACTTGACCACTCCTGAGGGCACCACACCTCTTGTGGCACTGTATCCATACCCTGGGCACTACACCCTAGCAGTGATTACCTGATTACCTTCTGAGAATTTGTCTGGAGGTTCTCCTGACCCATGCCAAACTGGATAGAGAACCTTTATCCTCCTCAACCAAGATCTCTGGTGCAACTTCAGTAAATCTTGGAGCCTGCTCTCTGCCATGTGTCTTTTCCAAGTCAAAATCACATTTAGAACAAGTTCCAGCACCTGCTCCAGCCTACGTGCACCTCTGCCTTAAGAGGTAGTCTGGCTTGTAGTACAACTAGCTTGTACTCCTCACAGCCTCTTTTGGTTTTGCAACAGGTTACATGCACAATCTAAGTGATGTTTCCGAGCATATCCTCAACTGTCCATCGAACAGTTTGTTCACACAACAAAATACCTAGGTTTCAGAATATGGTGATCAACCTAATCTCTTTAAAAGAGAATACCTATTGCCAGAGATAAAGCAGAGCTTTATTAATCTTCCTTTTGATAAACACAATGCTGAGATAAAGGTCAGTTATATCATAAAGCCAGCTTATTTTACAGATTGTATATGACTGAGTAATGTACTAAATAGTGAATTTTACCTTATTCCTTAAAGCATCCTAAAATATTTAAAGTTGCAAAACACATCACACTACCCATTTTAACTTGCTCACTTAATTTCTTTACATTAGTCTTTTTTTATTGGAAACAGAGCGGTAGTTTTCCCAAAGTGCAATGATTTATACACTTCTTGTAAAGTACCTTCGAGCGTTTCATTGAACACAAATCCAAGTTGTTATTGAAAATCTGGAATTCTTAATAACAAACTACAATAAGCCAAAAGTCAGAAAAAATAAGCCAAAGGTGATTCACTTCCAATGAAATGACAAGGCTGGGCTTTTGGCATTTCTTTAACAAGGGTATCCCAATTCAGAAAATTAAACTTATTCAGATATCCATTTCCAAACCTTCATTCATACCATTTTGTTCATCAACTTCCTCATTGAGCAGGAAGGCCATGTGATAATTCCTGATATTCTTTGGGTAGAGTTTCTCCAGCTCACACACTGGGGGGTAATGGGTAACAAATAGCGTCAGGGATTTCACCTGAAAGTAAATTGTAATACATTATTACAACATTCTGTACAATCAGCACCACTGAACTCCATAGTTAATAAATACACATAGCATTAGAAAAGCAGGATCACTTAATATCCTGATGAACTTGTAAGAAATTAAAGGACCTGCAGCAAAATATAAAAGTAAATCCCTGGTTTGCTCATTGAAAAGCATATTTATCCCTTGTTATTTACAACAGGAGTAGTGGCAACCTCTCAGTATTAGCAAAACACAAGCCTCTGATTAATACTGCCATTAAAATGATGGCACGGAAAGCTCATTAAGAATTAGGTGATAACCAGCAATTGCTGTGATTAAGGTTAATAGCTTATCACTTGTGAAGAAAAGGAGGGGAGGATAAAATTGCTCTGACTGTCTGAGTTTATAAAGGCTACAAATTCAACAGAGGGGGCTTGGTGGCACAAGGGGTAGCCTCCTAGCCTCTTGAGTTAGGTTCCAGTCTCACTCCAGGACTTAATGTCTAAGAAATTTTAATTCACAACAAGGCTAAACAGCTCAATCATCAACCCGCAAAATCTTTCCAACACACCAAGAGCAGGACAGATCCTAGCCAGCATAGGATGGAAAGAAATTTGGAGCCTCTACCATCACTGACTCCCAATTATAACTTCCATGAAAAAGTGAGATACAGTGCTTGGTGTTCCGGTGCAAAGATAACAATCTCTCCCCCAGTGTCAGCAAAACTAAAGGGCTGATCATCAATTTCAGGAACAAAGGAGGAGGACACACCCCAATCTACACCAATGGAGCCGAGGTGGAGATGGTCAAGACTGTCAAGTTCCTAGGAGTGACGGTAACCGACAACCTGTCCTGGATTAGCCACGTAGATGTGATGGTTAAGAAAGCACAACAACGCCTCTTCTTCCTCAGGAGATTAAGGAAATGTGGCATGTCCAGAAGGACCCTCATTGACTTTTACAGATGAATCATTTAAAGCATTTTATGTGGGTACATCACAGCTTGGTATGGCAACTGCTCTGCCTACAAACAAAGTTGTGAACACAGCCCAGACCATCACACAAGCCAACCTCCCATCCACTGACTCCATCCATACTTCTCGTTGCTGCAGAAAAGCAGCTGACATAATCAAAGACCCCTCCCAAAGATGCCAGTAATACTGTCTTCCAACCTCTTCCGTCAGGCAGAAGATATAAAAGCCTGAATGCATGTACCAACAAGTTCAAGAATTCTTCCCTCCTGTTATTATACTGCTGAGATCTCAAATTTCAAATCTAATGTTGATCTTGGTTTTGTACACCTCCTGTGCATCTGTAACTTTCTGTGCCTCGATCTGTTCACCCTATGGTCTGTATGTCTTTGTATGTTATGATCTACTTGTACTGCATGCAAAACAAAACTTTTCACTGTACTTAGGCACATGTGACAACAATAAATCAAATCAAAAAGTACATGCTGTTGCAGGAACTCTGACTCCATGTGATCGCTCACACTACTCCATAATCTTGCAGCTGGGCAAAGATAACCAGCAATCCTAGTCTGATTATCATTTATTTTAGAAATTGCAGCCATTAAAAAGATAAGGCAACTCATAGTCACCATTTAATTTTCTATATATCTGACAGTAAAAGCCTAGAATAAATGATATCTCCTCAGTCTAGTCTCATGCACACATTCAGACATTTACAGCAAAGAAAGAGGCCATTTGGTCCATGTTGTAGACACCAGTCACCAAAGAGATGACTACACTAATCCCATTTTCCAGCTGTTGGTCTATATCTCGTGGAGGTATGGCAACACAAGTGAATGTCCAGATACTGCTTAAATATATTGAGAATTTCGGACTCGGCCAACCTTTCAGGCAGTGAGTTCCAGACTCCCACCACACTCGAAGTGCAGTAATGTCTCTTCAACTCCTGACTTAGCCTTCTATTGCTTACCTGAAATCAATGCGGTCTTGCTCTTGAAACAAAAACAGAATTTGCTAGAGAAACTCAGCAGGTCTGGCTCCATTTATGGAGATAAAGCGGAGTCAACATTTTAGGGCCATACCGTTTCATTCATCAACTTCCTCATTGAGCAGGAAGGCCGTGTGGCAATTCCTGATATTCCTTGGGTAGAGTTTCTCCAGCTCACACACTATGGGGTGGTGGGTAACAAATAGTGTCAGGGATTTCACCTGAAATCTTGCATTCTGAAGTGGAGTCAATAGACCTGAATTGTTAATTCCGCTTTCTGTCCAAAGATGCCGCCAGTCCTGCTGAGTTTCTCCAGCAATTGCTGTTTATGTTTCAGATTTCCAGCATCCGCAGTTCTTCGGTTTATTATACTGCTTGTTATTGACTCGTCTACTAATTGAAAAAAAGTGTCTTCCTATCCACCCTATCTATGCCCCTCGTAATCTTAAACATCACTAATCTAAGGAAAACAATCTCAGCCTCTTCAATCTTTCCTTATAGCTCAAACCCTCGAGCCCAGGCAGCGTCCTGCTAACTCTGCTGAATAGCAGGGGAATTGAGTTTAAGAGCCGTGAGTTATGCTGCAGCTCTATAAAACTCTGGTTAGACCACACTTGGGATATTGTGTTCAGTTCTGGTCACCTCATTATAGGAAAGACGTGGAAGCTTTAGAGAGGGTGCAGAGGAGATTTACCAGGATGCTGCCTGGACTGGAGGGCAGGTCTTACGAGGAAAGGTCGAGGGAGTTAGGGCATTTTTCATTGGAGCGAAGAAGGATGAGAGGTGACTTGATAAAGGTGTACAAGATGATGAGAAGCATAGATAGAGTGGATAGTCAGAGACTTTTTCCCAGGGCGGAAATGGCTGTTACAAGGGGGCATAATTTTAAGCTGATTGGAGGAATGTATAGGGGAGATGTCAGAGGTAGGCTCTTTACACAGAGTGGTGGGTGTGTGGAATGCGCTGCCGGCAGTGGTAGTGGAGTCAGATACTTTAGAGACTTTTAAGCGACTCTTGGATAGGCACATAGAGGATGGTAAAATGTCGGGTATGCAGGGTCGATTGACCTGAGTAGGATAATAGGTCGGCGCAACATCGTGGGCCGAAGGGCCTGTACTGTGCTGTACTGTTCTATGTTCTATGTTCTCCTCTGCATTCACATCCTTCCAATCATGTGGTGACCAGAACTGCATCCAGTTGTGGCCTAACTAGCATTTTATACAGTTCCAGCATATCTTCACTGCTCTTATATTCTATACTTTGGCTAATATAGACAAGTATCTCATATGCCTTCTTAATCATTTTCAGAGATCTATTTATAGACACATTAAAATCACTATGATGATTGCACAATGTTCTACAACATTCATGACTCCTCAGATATTGAAGCAGTCTGTGTCCAAATGTAGCAAGAACTGGACAATATCCAGACTTCAGCTGTCAAGTGGCAAATAAAATTCGTACCACACAAGTGCCAGGCAATGACCATCTCGAAGAGAGAGTTCAACCATTGTTCTGTGACATTGCCATTGCTGAGTCACATACTTTCAACATCCTGGTGGTTACCATTGACAAGAAACTCAACTGGACTAGCCATATAAATATACTGTGGTTACAAGATCAGGTAAGAGGCTAGGAATTCTGTAATAACTAACTTACCTCCAGTCTCCCCAAAGTCTGTTCACCATCTACAAACCACATGTTGAGAGTGTGATATAGTTACTCTCCACTTAGCTAGCTAAATGCAAATCCAATAACACTTAAGAAGTTTGACATCTGCCAGGAAAAGACTACTTGATTGGCACCACAACCAACACCTTCAACCTTCATTCTCTTCAACAGTGACACACATTGGCAGCAGTGTGTACCATCTACAAAATGCACTGTAATAACCCAACAGGGGCACCGGCTCAGATACTATCGAAATTCCTGGGATGGAAGAGAGAGGTAAGACCAGAAAGTAATGCGCAGCTGCACTGGAGCAGGTGGTGCCAGGGAGAAGGAACATGAACCTGTTGTAGAAAGCATCAGCTGGAATCCATCCTCACCTTGAGCCCAGGGAGCAGAACCTCAAGAGGGCCCGCTTTGAACAAACAAGGATGCTTTTGCAGCACATGATTTTGCAGCAAGCAATACAGGAGGAGCTGTTGCCGGCATCAAAGTTCCTTTCAGCTGGCACTAGGGAGCTTCAGCGACACAGAGGTTAGTGCTCCAATTACACTTGCATTTTTGACGATTTCCAACAGAAACCAATTGCAAATTGCAATAACTGTGTCTAATACCGATATCTTTTAAACTTAGCACAAAAAATGCACATCATGGTTGTGGATGGAATCATTTGACTCTTTCCACATTTTACTATGTATCATTATTTGCCAGGTTTGCTTTACATGGAAAGAGGTCATAGGAAGCAGGATCAATGTTCTTTTAGAACTATACCGTAACCAAATCCAGATTTACATAGATTGTTGACCCAAAGATTGCGATAGATTGTATCAAAAATAGTCAGTGGTGTCCTGGTCAAACTGAATGTTTTATTATGATAAAGTGCAATATAGAAACAAGTTGTTGTTGTTTTGTACATGCCTAGCTCTATGAACGTGCACTCTCCACTATAGATATTATATCCTTAGATATCTATTATGCATCATCATGTCAGTACTGTGCTAGTGAAAGAGTTGGAAATAAATGACCAGCAATTTTTCTTTGTTAAATATCTGGATGGATGAATATCAATTGTGTCCAAATGATGAAAATTTGAAGGGGAAAGAACACGTAATGTTTATACTTAAAATACTGCATTGCATGGTGTTGCTAAATATGTCAATTAACATTAAGAACACTACTTGTCAAGCGTATCTCATTTGTAGACATCATACGACAGAAACTTAAAAAAAAAGAAAAATAAGCCGACATCGATAATGGTTGGTAATTAAGTGACCATTAAGGAAGTGGAGTTCTAGAATATTCATAGCCACTTCTAACTACCACTTGGCTTCTCTCTAAGGCAGCAGTCACTAGGAGATGTTGGAAAATTACAAGTACAATTAAACAGTGCAAGTCGTCATGATTTCATTTTTGGAGCTTTTTGTTCATCCAAGAAATCCATGGATTTCTGACAAACCATGAGAGAAATTAGTAAGTGGGGTAATCGAGGCGGTGGTGATGAGGTAGATCCAGGGCTGTCAGCGTACTGTGGAAACGTATACCGTATTGTCAGATAACGTTACTGAAAAGCTCTGTGTGGATGAGAAATAGATGGAGAGGTGGGGGTGGGGAGTGGAAATTGGTGCATGAAAGATCTTTGGGGGAAACCACAATGACTCAGAGAGAACTCATAATAAGAAGTGACTCCCTGGCTAAAAATGGACAGATAAGAATAGAAACAAAGTTGCTGGAAAAGCTCAGCAGGTCTGGCACCATCTGTGAACGAAAAAACAGAGTTAACGTTTCAGATCCAGTGACCCTTCCTCTGAACTCAGGGTCACCGGACCCGAAACTTTAACTCTGACTTTTGCCTTCACAGATGCTGCCAGACCTGCTGAGCTTTTCCAGCAGCTTCTGTTTTTGTTCCTGATTTACAGCATCCGCAGTTCTTTCGGTTTTTATCAGATAAGAATAGAACTAGATATGTTTAGTCCTACCAATACGGTTTTTAAGAAAGGTCACTAGACCCGAAATATTAACTGTTTTCTCTCCACAGATAATGCCAGACCTGCTGAATTTCTCCAGAAATTTCTGTTTTTGTACATTTCTACCCAAATGGATGACAGAAGAGGAATGTTGGAGGAGGATGGTGTAGTAATCCACATCAAATGCTACTGAAAAAAAATCGAGAGAGAAAAGGATGGGGAGTTTACCTTGGCCATAGACATTTAAACAACTTGGATAAGGGTTGTCACAGTGTTGTGACAGGGGCAGATACATGATTGGAGGGACTCAGGCACAGGCCTCAGAGAAAGATGAGCATGGATTTAGGAGGCAGCAAGATGGTCGAGGACTTTTGAGGAAAAGGCAGGAGTTCCAGATAGTTTGCAAGGACAAAGGGATTAAAGCTGGAATTTTTAAGGAGAGGGTGATGATGGCAGATTTGAAGATGAGGGAGCAGTACCTAAGGAGAGCAAACAATATTAGCTAATATAGGAACCAAGAACAGAACAGAACAGGGTGGTGAGCAGTATTCTCCTTAAAGTTGAGCGGTTGTGTACAGCCAGTTTTTGCTTTCCCCCCCCCATCATGCACAGTCCCTATAGATTTGGGCTGGTGACCCAGGGAAAGCGAGGACAGCTGAAAAGGAAGACTCAGTCCTTGTGACAAAGAAGTCCTAAGCTCTTTGCACTTTTTATGCCAAGTTGAGGGTTGGTGGATGCAGGCGATAAGGTTGAAGATAATGGTTTATAATGGAGAAGAGAAAATGGAAATTGTCTTTGTGTAACAGGATGATCTAGGAACAGTTTTGGCAGAAGAGTGTTGGAGCCGGTATGTAGTCCGGATGGGTCTAGTGTTGAATCACATTGAACATTCAAGTCCAGTATTACAGAAGGAGTGATTATAGCACCATAGGGGGTTTAACCAGAGTGAAAGAGCCTAATACCTTTATTGGGGATCAAGGATATAAAAAGTATAAGTTAAGGTTTGATTGAACAGATTGGCAGCTGCAAAACTGTAGTGATTGGAAGGTTAAGCTAGTCAGTTGGGATAACATATGTGCAAGTAAAAGTGACTTGAGAGAAGAGTTCTTTCCAGATACAGATTTTCTAGTTAAATCATAAAGAATCCAGAAGTAATCTTAATCTCAACCTGGTGTGCCTAAAATACTCAGACAACGTGTAGAAAATGGAAGATGTGGCATTCTTGAGGGAGAAGCAGTGATGTGTAGACTAAGTACATACCTACAAGCAGCAAATTCAGGCTAACCACGCATGATTCCAAGTGATTTAATTAACAAAAAAAAACAGAAATAAAGATAAACAAATTCTTATAGATTCTGGAAGGAGTAAGCACAGAGGGAACTGCAGGCTGCAGACAAAAGTATGCAGAAATAGGTCAAAGCTGTGGAGCAAACAGAAACAAAGAGAAAATATACAGCTTCAGACAGAAAATATAATGGAATGAAGTTTGCCCATGGTTAAAAGGACAGTCAGCTAATAGGTAACAACCATAAAAATTGCAAGCAGGCTTAAAATAAAAAGGCAAACATAAGTCAGCTAAAATTTTGCTTGACTACTTCAAATATTTGTTAGGAAAGAATGAACCACACAATCTCTCCAAACAGTTCTCCCAGGGAAAACTAATAACTTCCCTAGCTTAAGTTCTAGATGAGTTAAACTTGCTCAAAAACAATAAATTAGTGATAAACAGATAGACAGTCCAGCGTTTATATAGAATCTTTCATGACCTGTGGACATCCCAAAGCCCTTTACAACCAATAAAGTACTTCTGAAGTGGAATCACAGCAGCAATATAGGAACTGTAGCAGCCGATCTGCACGCCGCAAAGTCCCACAAAGAGCAGTGTGATCATTACTGATTACCAGTTTTGTAATTTTAATTGACTGCATCGTTAGCCAGCTCTCTAGGGATAACATTCCCTGCTCAGCTTTAAAACCAAGCCACTGGATCTTTTAGTTACAGCTGAAAGGACACATGTGGTCCCAATTTATCATCCCATGGAGAAGATGGGGGCGTTGCTCCCTAATGAACGGAGGGGAGGCCTTGATTTTTCAACTCCTTAACTGACAGCTGAATCCAAAACCTTGGGATTCAGAGGTGAGAATGCTACCAGTTAAGCTACAACTGACAGCACATTAACAGTGTTTATACCAGAGTACCAGAGAAGGTTATGGACAAGATTTGGGCAGCACTAAGAAATAAAACGTGAAGGGATCAGTAAACATGAACAAGACGCTAGTGTACCAGAAACAAGCCTACATGCTGACTATAATCAAAAGGGTGATGACTTCTACAGATTTGTTTGTTTCACGTGAATCCTGCGTAAAATAATGAAACTGAATATTACATCAACTTTGGAACATTATCACAATAATACCTTAATCAAAATTATTCAAATTGGAATCAGAAATAGTTTATTCTGTCTCAAAAACCACTTAGATTACTTTCTGGAAGTAAGAACTCAGCTGAATTCTGGTGAGACCAACAATGTCCAAAACTACCAGCAGTCATTAGGGCCTGGCTTCCAAATGTCTTGGAGATCCCTGGTCAGTAGTGAAAGGCCTTGCCATGCTGTCACATTGTGGTAGTCAGTCTGAAACAGCCACTCTACATTAGATAAAAGCAGATAGCTTCCACCCATCAAAATGGAGATTGTGATGTGAAGAAACATCAAGACTCTCTTGGACAACATCAACAGTGACAGGTCTGAGCATTGCACCTTTATCATAACCCAGGAACTCAGGCACCTTGACATCGGCATTGCCTACATGGGACACAATGTGCAGAAGGTCAACTGAAGGAACAAGGCAGAAGGTACACCCTTATCCACAAGGTTCTTCCAAAAATGCAACAAGTTTACCACAGGATGGGTTTCGGCATCACTAATAACCTTCCTAGCATCTCAGTGACTCCCCTCCTGACTGCCCACTCATCCTAATGACGGTTCAGCATCTTACACTTGAAGCAACGGTCAGGACCAAGGAAGGATTCTCAAGTGAATCTTGAACAATTCTTAGCCTGAATCCCAGGAGACAGAAAAATAAAATATCCCTTTGGATATTCCAATCACAGATTAAAGGAAAGATATAAATCTCTAAGCGTGTGAGTAGCGACGAAGGGGCAGAGTAAACAAAGTCCAATGGAATCCTCCTCCCAAGGAGGTACGTAGAACATGCCCTTGTCCTAACCAACACCCTGTGCTGCCAGTAAGATAAGCAAAAGACTTTATGGTCCCATGGTCCTAACCCGGCACTGGCTTGGCTATATCATCATCTGAGCATTGAACTGCAGAAATGTCAATATCACACACATAGTGAGTGCTGACAAATACTGGACCAATCACCGCTTGATCCAATCAATAATCTTCATCAGACTGGCCTCCTAACTGAAGCAATGCTGCATGAAAATTAACAAAGACCTCAAATTGCAACTAAGGCAGCTCTTCCCTGTCAGTCACTCACTGCCTACCTCTCAATGTTCAGCTATCAGGAGTGACAGTGTAACAATAATGCCTGGTCAACCTTAAAGTCCACCATAACAAGCACCTACAAAGAGCCCTTGGTCTCTCTGCAAGGAAACACTGTGACTATTGTGATGCAAACAACAGAGATGCAGGATTTAATCAGGTTTATGCACAGAGTTATCAAGATTGGATTTTCCACCATGGCTCAAGAGAAAAGTAGCCGTTCTGCAAGCAAGTCAAGACACCTGACCCACAACATAAAGAACAAATAGTGGGTAGAGTGTGGGAGATGCAACAACTTGAAGATACCAAAACATGTGCCATCTCTTCAGCACCATCTAGACAATCAACATGGCCCAAGTACTGAAACTTTGGCTCTTCAACCAAAACTCTGTCTTCTAATCAAACATCCGCAACTTCATCACTCAATGCTCTTCTAGCTTGGCATTGATACTCCCAGCTCCAGGGTACAGTTGAGAAAGTCATTTGACAGCTGAAAAACAACATCACCCCTGTAGCAGATGGAGTACTTGCTAAAATTCAGAAACATGGCGAAGATACATTCCTGCTACAGCTGTACAATCCCATTCTGTTCATCCAGGAGGAAGAGCATATGCCCAGCGAATCTCAAGGTCACTTTGATCATGGCTATCTTCAAGAGGGGGGATGGTAGACCCATACATTTAGTGTCATGGGATCAATGTAATCACTAATGTTGCTGAATTACATTAGTTACTTGGATTTCAAAACCTAATGTAAATCTGTCAAATTTGCAAAAGGCATTATACTAGGCCTGGCAGTGGAATAAAGGGGGTGCAACTGAAAAATGACAAAATTAGAAAGGAACAATACATATTTGGCTGCAGTTGGAGCTCCTCTGCTCACCAATCCCTTTTCCTTTCATTTTATTTTTCTTCTCTTTGTAGCTATTTTTTTCAAACACCCCCCAGTCCTACCTGGAGACCGGAGTTGAGGAGTGGAGTGAGCGTGCGCCGAGTCCCATGGTGGAGCGGAGCAAACGGGCTGAGTTCCAGAGCAGTGGTGAAGTGAGTCCTGGATGGAAGCTGGCACGTGGAGGCAGCATGGCCTCATGCTCTGGGGCTGGCTGGCACAGACTGGAACTTAAGTACTCATTCTGTACTTTTTCAACTGTTCCCATGCTAATCGATTATTATATTTTTGTTTACTCTGTAACAACATTATTTTTTTTTTAAACTCTGTAACTACACTTAAAAGTATCTGCACCTAGGTCCTCCGTACCTAAGATGGTGCCAAAACGCAACGTAACAAACTTTTCACTGCACTCATTCGAATGCACGTGACAACGAAGGCTATTCAATATCGATACAAAGCACTGCACTTAGGAGAGGAACGTCTTTCCATATAAAGAGAGGTCAACAGAGTGTGCTCTCAAATAAAGAAACAGTGGTGGAACTTCTGGAATCATTTAAGATCTTGAATTGGGAGAACTTTAGGGTCATCCTGGACAGATGATTAAAGATGGACAATCAAATGAACTTCTTCACAAGAAAGTGGATTTGTAAGATGAGGAGGGGGAGGACAGAAACAAGGAACAGCGTGTGTGTGTGTGTGTGTGTGTGTGTGTGTGTGTGTGTGTGTGTGTG
>NC_063334.1:93493783-93631494 GCF_021869965.1 Rhincodon typus
GTGTGTGTGTGTGTGTGTGTGTGTGTGTGTGTGTGTGTGTGTGTGTGCGTAGAGTTAACGTGAAAGTTTTTGCATTTCTTTGCTATATTATTTAAAATAGCTGTTCTTCATTTTGTATAAATTGTCAACGGCAGTCAATAGTATTTCATTGCAAACTTTTATTGGCTTATTTAGAATGGCACGCAATGCAAAATAACAGAACACGGGCCAAAGGTTTTGCCAACACAGGTTGTCAAACACCCCTTTATCCCAGTCCTATTGCGCAAATCATTGTCTGCAATTATGCCATGTTGTACAGTTTTAATCTAACATAACGTAACTTGTAAAAATAGAAATACGTTGCCAGGATACACTGTTGAAAGGCCTTGCTGCAATGAACCAACATTGACATGAAGCACAACTGTGAATATTGATCAATCAGCATTCCTACAGCAACAGGTTGAAGCTGTCAAAAATGTTTATTCAGCAAGAAAAAGGTCATCAGCATTAATAACTGGCAAGTGGTGACTGCAAAATTAAGATTTCTATGAAAAAAAATAATTATTCATATTAGAGCAAATGTCACATATCACAATGCACATTGTAATTGTTGTTATAATTGGCCAGTAATGATAAACTATGCAGGGCAATCATTCGTATTAAGACAAACAAAAAAAGTGTAGAAATGTCCAGTCTAATTCTCAGTGTGGAAATAACCAGTTCAAGTAATAAAGGAAATATATAACCTACATACAATTTCAAACAAAGTGATAAGAAAAGTGGACAATAATATGTCAAAATAACAAATTAATGTTGATCTGAGTTTCACTGAATTTTGCTGCAGTTAAGACTGGTTTTTATTTTACCCCATTGACAGCAGGTAGTGTGGTGAAAAGTTGTCCACACTTTTTCGGAAACTGAAATAAAAACAGAAATAAACAGCAGCAGATATGGCAGCTTTTGAGGTGAGGGAAAGAAAATGACCAGTCCAAGTTCAATATGGCTTTTCTTCTTTAAAAGAAAGTTCCAAATAACAGTCACACTGGATATCAAACATTGACTTCATTTCTCTCTCCAAAATGCTGCCATCCAGCTGGGTTCTCCCAGCAGCTTTATAGAACTTTAGTTAGGCCACACTTGTAATATTGCGTACAGTTCTGGTCACCACACTACCAGAGGATGTGGATGCTTTGGAGAGGGTACAGGAAAGGTTAACCAGGATGTTGCTTGGTATGGGGGACTTTAGCAGCATCCGTGAAGGAAAAAACAGAGTTAACGTTTCGGGTCCAGTGAAGGGTCACCAGACCAGAAACGTTAACTCTGTTTTTTCCGTCACAGATGCTGCGAGATCTGCTGAGCTTTTCCAGCAACTTTGTTTTTGTTCCTGATTTACAGCATCCACAGTACTTTCAGTTTTTATGGGGGACTTTAGCTATGAAGGAAGGTCGGATACATTGGATTTGTTTTCACTGCAACAGCGGAGGTTGAAGGGCAACCAGGTAGAATTTTATAAGATTGGAAATGGCATGGATAGAGTGGAAAGTATGAGGCTTTTGCCTAGGGTGGAAGGGTCAATTACTAGGGGACACAGATTCAAAGTGCAAGGGGTGAAGTTTAAAAGAGATATAAGAGGCAAATTTTTCACACAGAGGGTGGTGAGTGCCTGGAACGCATTGCCGGAGGTGGTGATGGAAGCAGACACAATAGCAGCATTCAAGAAACACCTAGATGAATACATGAATAAGAAGGGAATAGAGGGACACTGATCCAGTAAGAGAAGACAGTTTTGGTAATGGAAGGGCAAAATGTGGCGGCGCAGACTTGGAGGGCCAAAGGGCCTGATCCTGTGCTGTATTATTCTTTGTTCACTCTCCGTTTTTATTTCAGATCTCTAGAAACTGCAGTATTTTGCTTTTATTTCAGAACCTGGTCTTCTTTTTGGAGCACTGGGGAAGACAGGGAGGTTGTGTTAGTGTAAGCACAAACAAGAGAGGGCAACAGGGACACGGAACAGGTTCGAAGATAGAGTGATCTGCACAAGGAGATTGATCTGTATAAAGCAATGACATAGCACAGAACAATGCAAGACATGTGATTAAACATATGGTCAGAACAATACACAAATACAGCTTAGCAAAATAGAATGTGAAGTTATATGCTATGGTTGAAAGAATGGGAATGAGAACACAATCTAAATGGGAAAACACAGACAGAGTGAAGTAGAGCAATGGGAAAAGAAATTTGGCTGTCCAAGTTCAATTTTTCAAATTTTGGAGAGTAACCAATGTATTACTAGTTTCCACAAGTGGTTAGCTGTGATGGGGGAGGGGTGGAGCACAGTCAAAATTGAGGCCATAGTGTCTGGAGATGATCAGACTGAAGTGTTTGAAAATGGGAACTGACTGAAATAATTAAATAAGGGTTGTTTGTTCTAGTAGAGGTATGTGAGAGAAGAAGTAGAGAATTTGAACTAAATTTGAGCTAAATTAGTCAAAAGCAAATTCGGTAAATATAAAACCAAAGAACTGTGGATGCTGGAAATCAGAAACAAAAACAGAAATTGCTGGAAAAGCTCATCAGGTCTGGCAGCATCTGCGGACAAAAATCAGAGTTAATGCTTTGGGTCCAGTGACCGTTCTTCAGAACTCCCATTCAACTCCCATTCTGAAGAAGGGTCACTGGACCCAAAGCATTAACTCTGATTTCTCTCCACAGATGCTGTCAGACCCAATGAGCTTTTCCAGCAATTTCTGATTTTGTTTCTGATTTTCAGTATCCGCAGTTCTTTTGGGTTTAATTGGGGGAATTTACAATGGGATAAAAGGGAAATTACAGAGAAGCGAGGTACTTTGTATTCATCTTCCTTTAGGAAGACTTAAGAAGTTTCCCCAAAATAATTGAGATCCAAGGATCTGGTATGAATTAGGAACTGAAATAAATTAGTATTAGTTTAAAAAAAGACATTGAAGAAACTAATGGAACTGAAAGTTGACAGATCTCTGGGCCTTCATCCAAGAGTGTTGAAAGAAATGGCTACAGACATAGTGGATGCATTATTGATCATTTTTCAAAATTCTATTAACACTGCAAATGATGCCTTCAGACTGGAAAGATTGTAAATGTAACCACACTGTGTAAGAAAGAAGGGAACTAAAAAAAATTGGAAATACAGACCCATTAGCCTAACATCAGTAGTAGGGGAAATACAAGAATCTATGATGATGATTTTGATTGCTGGACTTTTGGAAAGCTGTCCGATTGGGCAAAATCAACACGGATTTATGAAGTCAAAATTAGGAAGCAGAACAGTGAACGTCATGCATTTGAATTTTCAGCCAACTTTCAATTAAGTTCCACACTTTGATGAAGATGCACTGCAGAAAATTGCCAAAGATCCTTAGACAGCACCTTACAAACCCATGACCACTTCCTTCTAGATGGACATGGGCAGCAGATACATGGTAACACCACCACCTGCAAATCCTCCAAACCACTTACCATCCTGACTTGGAAATATATTGTCGCTCCTACACCATCGCTGGGTCTAAATCCTGGAACTCCCTTCCTAACTGCATTGAGGGTCTAGTACAACACAAAGACTGCAGTGATTCAAGAAGGCAGCTCACCATCTCCTTCTCAAGGGCAACTAGGGTTGGCCAATAAATACTGGCCAGTCAGCGATACTCACGAGTGAATAAAACAAGATAGTTTACTAAACAAAACTGAAGCACATGGGATTGTGGGTAAAATACAAGAGGATATGATTACAGGAGCAAAGAAGTCTGGATTCGATTATACTGAACACTAGTGAAGAGGCACCTGGAGAATTGTGTGCAATTTTAATTCATTGCCTAAGGAAAGACATAGTTTCCACAGGGGGAGTGCAATAACTATTCAGCAAACTGATTTCTGGGATGTTAGGGCTGTCATATGAGGACAGCTTGAGGAGACAGGGCCTGTGTTCTCTGGAGTTTAGAAGGACGAGAGACAATCTCACGGAAACATACATAACTTTTAAAGACTGTGCGCAGGGTAGATGCAGAGAAGATTTTTGGGAAAAAAAGTCAGTCATCATTTTGTCCATGATTATTGGACTGATTTTTAAGATTTTTATCCTGCAACTTCAGTTATTTGATGGAAACATCAAGGTATCTCCCCTTGGTTGCAACGTCAAGAACCAGGTGTCACAGTCTCAGCATAAGAGGCAAGCTGTTTAGGACTAAGTTGAGGAAGACTCTATCCCAAATGACTGTGAAAACGCAGTCATTAAGCAAATTCAAGATATGGATTGATAAATTTCTAGTTACTGGTGAGGTCAAAGAACATGGACATACTCCTGGAATTTGGTTGAGGTAGAGGTTCAGCCATGATCCAAAATGGCAGCTGGTTCGATCTACTCCTGCACCTACAAACAGGCAGTTAACACTTCTACTTTGCTCTGAATCAGTACATGTTGTTCAATCGTTTCTAACATCATCACCCATTTTACTTTTAAGAGTTTTATTTCTTTGCAGATTTTTCAAATTTGCCCATGAACAACTTGAGGTCAAATCTGCATTTACAGCAAGGGATGTTACAGCTGAGAAATCTGTATTTAGAGCAAGGGATGTTACAGCTGAAAAATGAATCTTTTCCTGACCCCAACTCCCTACTAGCAAATGCTATCAGCATTAAATATTCTACAGCTAGAAAATGAGCATTCCTTTACTCTGCCCCAAAAATATGCTTTCAGAGTTTATTTCTATATTTATATGTATAAAAATAGTAAAATGGCCAAAAGGGCAGTATGGTGGTGTCAACTCGGGAGCAGAAAGGGGATCGACATATGGAGATGAAGGGTATAGCTGAAGTACAAAATGACTGCTTTTCACATGTCAAGGAAGAAAATGCTACCAGAATCATAGTGAAAGAGAAGGTGTGTGAGACACTGAATGGGCTAAATTTCAAATAACGTTAAAATACGCCCTTAAAAGACAATCAAATACCACTATTGCAGTTTGCCTTCCTCATTTTGTATGTGGCTGTTACCCAAACGAGTGGAAATCAACAGCTGCTGATTTCTCTTTGGCCGGCAGCTCTGCAAACTGCCTGTTCCTTTGGAGGAAATCCCACTTCCATCTAATTAATAGCCAATTACTGCAGGAGGTCAGGGAGGCTAAGAACGCAGTGTCTTGAATCATTAAGTCCAATTAATCAGAACATTCAATTTAGACAGGTACATATTAAGTTTGGAAAGCCAGCACAGACTTGTTAAAGGCGATTCATGATTAAATAACCTTGATTGAGCCTCAGGGAGGTGGTGGTGTAGTGACAAGGTCACTGGGCTGGTAATCCAAACACCCAGGCTAATGTTCCAGGCACATGGACATGAATCCCACTATTAGGAAAAAAGTTAAAGGGAAGGAGAACTCCAGAACTGTTAGTACTGGAAGTAATAGGACCCAAAAAGGTGGTGCAAAAACTGGCATAAGGGCACTTTATCTGAATGCTTGGAGCATTCAAAACAAGGTGGAGGAGTCGACGGTGCAAATCATGGCAAATGGGTATGATTTAGTGGCCATTACAGAGACATGGTTACAGGATGGTCATGACTGGGAGTTAAATATCCAGGAGCATCAAAGTGTTCGGAAGGACAGACAGAGAGGTAAGGGAGGTGGTGTTGCTCTGATTTTTAAGGATGATATCAGGGCAGTAGTGAGAGATGATACAGGTTCTACTGAACAAAACGTTGAATCCATTTGGGTGGAAATTAGGAATAGCAGGGAGAAGTCGTCACTGATAGGTGTGGTCTATAGGCCACCAAATAACGACATTGTGGTGGGGCCGGCAATAAACGTAGAAATAGCTAATGCATGTAAAAATGGTACAGCAATTATCATGGGGGATTTTAATCTACATATCGATTGGTCAAACCAGGGTCGGTCATGGCAGCCTTGAGGAGGGGTTCATAGAATGCATCCGCGATAATTTCCTTGAACAATATGTAATGGAACCTACGAGGGAGCAAGCTATCCTAGATCTAGTCCTGTGTAATGAGACAGGAATAATTAATGATCTCACAGTTAGGGATCCTCTCGGAAGGAGCGATCACAGTATGGTCGAATTTAAAATACAGATGGAGTGTGAGAAGGTTAAATCCAGTACCTGTGTCCTGTGCTTAAACAAAGGAGACTATGAAGGCATGAGGAAGGAGTTAGCCAAGGCAGAATGGGAGCAAAAACTTTATGGTGGGTCAATTGAGGAACAGTGGAGGACTTTCAAAACAATTTTTCACAGTGCTCAGCAGAAGTATATTCCAGTGCTGAGGAAGAACTGTAGGAAAAGAGAGAGCCAGCCATGGATGTCTAAGGAAATAAAGGAAAGTATCAGATTGAAAAAAAAACATACAAAAAAGCAAAGAGTAGTGGGAAACTAGTAGACTGGGAAATCTTTAAAGGCCAACAGAAAGCCATAAAAAAAGTTATAAAGAAAAGTAAGATAGATTATGAGAGTAAACTAGCTCAGAATATAAAAACAGGCAGCAAAAGTTTCTATAAATATGTAAATCGTAAAAGAGTGGAGAAGGTAAACATTGGTCCTTTAGAGGATGAGAAGGCCAATTTAATAACTGGGAACGAGGAAATAGCTGAGACATTAAACAGTTATTTTGTGTCGGTCTTCACAGTGGAAGACACAAATAACATGCTGAAAACTAACAGCAAGAAGGTTATAGCAGGTGAGGACCTAGAAACTATCATTATCACAAAGGAGGCAGTGTTGGGCAAGCTAATGGGGCTAAAGGTAGACAAGTCTCCTGGCCCTGATGAAATGCATCCCAGGGTACTAAAAGAGGTGATGGGGGAAATAGCAAATGCACTAGTAATTATTTGCCAAAATTCACTGGACTCTGGGGTGGTTCCCGCAGATTGGAAAACAGCCAATGTGACGCCACTGTTTAAAAAAGGAAGTAGACAAAAAGCAGGTAACTATAGGCCAGTTAGCTTAACTTCAGTAGTGGGGAAAATACATGAATCTGTCATTAAGGAAGAAATAGCAAGACATCTGGATGTAAATTGTCCCATTGGGAACACCCAGCATGGGTTCATGAAGGGTAGGTCATGTTTAACTAATTTGGTGGAATTCTTTGAGGACATTACTTGCATGATGGACAATGGGGAACCTGTGGATGTGGTGTATCTGGATTTCCAGAAGGCATTTGACAAGGTGCCACACCAAAGGCTGCTACATAAGATAAAGTTGCACGGTATTACAGGTAATGTATTGGCATGGATAGAGGATCGGTTGACCAGTAGAAAGCAAAGAGTAGGGGTAAATGGGTGTTTTTCTGGTTGGCGGTCAGTGGCTAGTGGTGTGCCTCAGGGATCAGTGTTGGGACCGCAATTGTTTACAATTTACATAGATGATTTGGAGTTGGGGACTAAGTGTGGTGTGTCAAAATTTGCAGATGACACTAAGGTGAGTGGTAGAGTAAAGTGTGCAGAAGACACTGAAAGTCTGCAGAGGGATATAGATAGTCAAAGTGAGCGGGCAAAGGTCTGGCAGATGGAGAACAATATTGATAAGTGTGAGGTCATCCATTTTGGTAGGAATAACAGCAAAATGGACTATGTTTTAAATGGTAAAAAATTGCAACACGCTGCTGTGCACAAGGACACCCAAGTCCCTGTGCATGAATCGCTAAAAGTAGGATTGCAGGTACAGCAGGTAATTAACAAGGCAAATGGAATTTTGTCTGCCATTGCTAGAGGGATGGAGTTTAAAAACAGGGAGGCTATGCTGCAGCTGTATAGGGTCCTGGTGAGGCCACACCTGGAGTACTGTGTGCAGTTTTGGTCTCCTTACTTGAGAAGAGATATACTAGCACTGGAGGGGGTGCAGAGGAGATTCACTCGGTTGATTCCGGAGTTGAGGGGGTTGGATTATGAGGAGAGACCGAGTAGACTGGGATTATACTCATTAGAATTCAGAAAAATGAGGGGAGATCTTATAGAAACATATAAGATTATGAAGGGAATAGATAAGGTGGAGGCAGGGAGGTTGTTTCCGCTAGCAGGTGAAACTAGGACTAGAGGGCATTGCCTCAAAATAAAGGGAAGCAGATGTAGGACTGAGGTCAGGAGTAACTTCTTCATCCAAAGGGTTGTGAATCTGTGGAATTCCCTGCCCAGTGAAGCGGTTGAAGCTACCTCACTGGATGTTTTTAAGGCAAGGCTAGATAAATTTTTGAACAGTAAAGGAATTAAGGGTTATGGTGAGTGGGCGGGTAAGTGGAGCTGAGTCTCAAAGATCAGACATGATCTTATTAAATGGCGGGGCAGGCTCGAGGGGCCAGATGGCCTACTCCTGCTCCTAGTTCTTACGTTCTTATGGCAGATGGTGAAATGTAAATTGAGTAAAATTTGGAATTAAAACCTTAGTCTAATGTAACCACTGTTAATTGTTGTAAAAACCCGTCTGGTTCACTAGAGCCCTTTAGGGCATTATGGTTGACTCTTAATTGTCCTATAAAATGGTCTCGGCAGCCAATCAGTTCAAGTCCACCACTTCTAATTGTCTTCAGAAGGTGTTAGTGAGCCCTTTTGAATCACTGCAATTTATCTCGTGTAGGCCTGAGGAGACCTATCAGAGATGGTTGATGATTATAATGCAGTTAATATCGTGCACAAGGAGTTCAAGTTTTTCAAAAAAGTGCCACTTAACAGACTGGCCAGTAGGCATGAAACCCACAGGCTACAACAGAAAGTGGCAGAATGGATACAAAGTTAGTTCAGCGACAGGAAGCAGGGCAGGAAACAGCGATGAATAGTTGTTTCTTAGTCTGCAGTGAAGTAAATAGCAGGGTTCCCACTAGGAGCTCTACTTTTCCTGATTTATATTCAGGCCCCAGAGACTTGGGCGTACAGGTCACAATTTCAAAGATTGCAAATTATATAAAACTTGGTGGTTCTATTAACAAGAATGAGGGTACCAGGGTGGATCAGTGGGTCAGCACTACTGCCTCTCAGCATCAAGGACCCGGGTTGATTTCCAGCCTTGGCAGACTGACTATGTGGAGTTTGCACATTCTCCCCATGTCTGTGTGGGATTCTGCTAGGTGCTCCAGTGTCTTCCCACTGTCCAAGGATGTGCAGGTTGGTGGATTAGCCATGTTAGCTAGTAGTTAATGGGGGGGACAGGGGCTGGGCCTGAGTTGGGATACTCTTCGGAAAGTTGGTGCAGGCCCGATGGGCCAAATGGCCTCTTTCTGCACTGTACAGGCTCTATGATTCTATGGTTCTAAGAAAAAGGTAGAGATACATTTGAAGAGGACATATAGATAGGCAGGTGAAGTAGGTGGACGAGTAACAGATAAAATTAAGTGCAGATAAATATGAACTGGTACATTTTAGTACGAGGAAGAATAGGGTACAATTCTACAGGGGATGTAAGACAAAGGGATATGGGGGTATATGTGAATAAATGTTTGAGGTGAAAGGGCAAGTTGAGACAGTGGTTAAAAAAGCACATGAAACCTTGAATTCTATAAACAGAGGCATAGAGTACAAAATCAAGGAAGTCACATTAAATCCATTAAAAAAAACACTGATTTAACCTTAACTGGAGTACGGTGTTTAATTCTAGGTATTTCAGGAAGAATGCGGAAGCTTTAAAGAGGGTGCTGAAATAATTTACAAGAATAATCCTAGGAAAGAAGATTTTCTGTTACAATTGTAGACTGGAGAAGCTAAGATTATTTTCCTTAAATAGTATAAAGGGGAATAAATTTTCAGTAGAAATGTTCAAAATACTGAGGGGTCTAAACAGAGTAGCTAGGGAGGAACTGCTCCCATTGGCAGAAAGGATGAAAGACAGAGGATATAGATTAAAAAAGACTGACAGAAACAATGGTAACAGAAGAAAAATCTTTCAGTGCAGCGAGTGGTTAACAGCTGCCTGAGAATATGATGAAGGCTGAAACAAACAAGGCACTCAAAACAAATTATATAAGAACTTGCAGAAAAGAATTACAGCACTTTGGAGAAAGGACAAGGAAGTAGGACCATATGAGCTGGCCAAAAGGTTACATCTGTGATGTACCCATTCTCTGATTCTAGGGACACAAAAAGATGTACCCATTCTCTGATTCTAGGGACACAATCCAATACATCAACAGAGAGAATAGACACTCAGTCCAGATTGAAATAATAAAAGAACAACAGTAAAAGGGCATTTTGACCTTACTGACGCACCAAAATCCAACTTTAGTACTAACAGCTTTAGATATCTAGCATTCTGGGAATTCATTTGGCATGTAAAATACTTACATCTTTAATAAAGTGCTCCAGAGTAGCATAAGCGATGGCAATACCATCGTGAGTACTTGTGCCTCTTCCCAATTCATCCAAAATTATTAACGATCGAGATGTTGCTTTTTTAATGATCTCAGCAGCCTCTGTCAGCTCTTCCATAAATGTACTTTGACCTTTGTAGATATTGTCAGATGCTCCCATTCTGAAAGGCAAAGATTTATTCTATCAAAATCAGCTGAAATCATGATCCTATGGAAAGGAATTCAAAATTGTCTACATTTATTGTGAACGCTATCACCAGGTAACAAAGAACGGACATGCACTCTGTCACAACCAATCAGCGAGGAAGGAAATGATGTTGTGGCATGCGTGAAAAATGTGGATAATCATATTGAAGGCAAATGACTGGGCTCAGAGGGAAATGGGGGTGGGGTGGGGTGGGGTGGGGTGGGGGCTGCAGTTGGAGCCAATGCAGTGCAACACAGATCTGGTCCACAGGAAGACACCACGCCTTCTCCCCACCTCTGGGCAAGCATCAACAACTGACGAGGGAATATGGTCCCAGTTTTCAGCCAATAACACACACTCCAACTGGGCCCGGCCACCACCTCACCTCCTCGACCCCTTCTCAGCAGCACATGCACCGATAATGGTGTCACCATGTGGGTCATTGTGCACGTGCACAGTCACTTCCTGCAGCCTGTCCTGTGATGGCCAGCTGACATCACTGATTACATCTGCATTGTGCAGCAATCATATTACATTATGTAGAATCATTCTGTTCAAACCTTCCTAGCTATATTCTACACGATGGTATCCCTGGTTAACTCTATCGGGCATTATATATTAAATCTTCTAGGTTCCCAGAATGCAGTTTTTGATGTACGTAGATGAAAACAGTCAAGTAATGTTCCAACAATGTTGGAAATGCTACTTGGGAGTAATAAGTTAGAGCTTCAAAATAGCCCTCTGTCAGAAGTTCTCTTAGAATATAAAACAGAATCCATCAAGTTTAAAAAAAAGCCTAGTAATCATTCATGCCATTCTGACAAGATCAACACAGATTTGCTTTGCAATGTATTAGTGAACATTGTTCAGATTGTAGCTGCTTACTAACCTTCTTTGGTAAAATGACCAGCATAATGACAGAGGATAATGAACAAGAGTAGTTACCTACACTTGCTCTCCTTCAGCAAAGGCTTAAGCCTGTATCCTTCAGACAATTTCTGCTGAACTAGTGAGTATCCTCCTGTTGGGAGGGGAAAGGTAAGCAGTGTCTCTTAACGGTTGGGTTGACATGAAAGTTGGTGGTTGAAGGCTAGAACAGAAGCGGTCCTCTGTCGAAGCCTTGTTATTCATGATCTGAGCAAAATACTCTTCTGAACACTCGGAGGTTGTTGATGGCTAATAACCAGCTTGTTTCAATGATTATATCTGGATAAGTTAAAACTCTTCTCAGGCAAATCCAGTTGCCCTGAAAGTCAATGATCTAACAATTATGGTGCCTTTAGCCATAGAAACATCAGGCAATTTATCCGTCCAGGTAAACTAGGCACTTTTAACTAGTTAACAGCCTACAGTACTTCTGCAAAGACTTTAAGTGTTGTCAATCTGTATGCAATTCTTCTGGGCATGGCATGCAAGAGTGCCTCAAGAAACAGAATGTGCATTTTTCTTCATGCAAACAAATACTAGTGTGTACAAAAACAGAAATCGCTTGAGAATCTCAGCAGATCTGGCAGCATCTATGGAGAGAAAGCAGAGTTAGTGTCTTGAATCCAGTGACCCTTCGGAATTATTATTATTCAGATCATCTCTGCTGCTCGAAATGACTTTGTTTCTGCACACCATATGTTGGTGATGATTCCGTTATTTTTCATACACATCTGAAGTAAACTCTTCTTCTGCCTTTTACATGCCCCATAACCAAATCTTTACACCTTGTAAATCATTGCCTTAGTCATTTAATCTCTCCTGTCTTGTACTCTACCATCCGCTATGTTTTTGTTCTTCATCACCCACAAGCACTAACCCCCTACCTTACCTTCACCACTTCCCCTGCCTCTACAGAGGCTTTAATTTCCACATCTTTATTGCTCATCCCTTTACACCTCCAGTTGTGAGGAGACTGAAACATTAACTGTATTTCTCTCTCCTCAGATGCTATCAGCCCTGCAGAATATTTCTAGTATATTTGGATTCATATCAAATTTCCACCATCTGTGGTATTTTGTTTCCTAAAATTTTGATGCTTGGTTTTCAATCCTTTCATGGCCTCACTTTGCCCCTTTAGATCTCCACCAATCCCACAACCATCGCTGCCCTCTGGGTCCCACCCCAGAATTCTACTCTCCACTGATTCTGGTCTTTCATAAATGCCCCTTTCCTTTATCCTAGCTCGATCTTCAGCAACAAACAAAAAACAAACTGTCAAAGAAACTCAGCAGGTCTAGCAGTATCTGTGGAGAGGAAATATAGTTAGCATTTTGAGTCCTGTGACCCTTCTTCAGAACTGGTAGATGTGCTGAGTTTCTCCAGCAATTTCCGCTTTCGTTTGTTTCAGATCTCCAGCATCCACAGTTCTTTGATTCATTCTAGCTTCAGCCACTGAGGTTTTGTGCTCTCCCTCATTGGGCACCTCCATCACTTCTCCTTAAACCATATGTCTTTGATCAAGTTTCTGGCCATCCATCCCAGTTTCTCTTTTTGGCCCTTGTCAACTTATCTGTAATACTTCTGTGAGACAAAGGAGCATGTTATTCTCTGTTAAGATGCAAAAGACAAACTGCATTTAAAGTCTTGTTGGATTAAAAAGATGCATCAGACACAAGAAGCCCAACAAGATTAGGTTGGAGGAGCTCATTTTCTTAGCATCCCTGCTACTACCATCAGTGTTCACCCCCTCCACAAACCGTGCACTGTGGCTTTGATATATACCATTCGTAGACTACAATGCAAACATTCACCGAGTTGACTTCAATTGTAACTCCCTTTTCATAACGTCGATCATTGAGCATCAAAGCAGAATGTTGTAAGAATACTGCCATACCAAATTCCACTATCCTGAACTGACATTGTCATTTTGTGATCATTACTGAGTCCATATTCTGTAATTTTCTCTATCTAATACTATCATCAGAACATCATCCAAAGTATGTAATAATGCAAGAAGATGATCACCACAGTATCCCCAGGGTTTACTAAAGATGGGCAGTGTTTGGGGAATTGCCAGCATTACTCGAATAGGAATATAGGAACAGGGTAGGCCATTTAACCCCTTCAGCCTGTTCCACCATTCAATGAGATCATGGCTGATCTGTGGCCTAACTCCATATACTTTCCTTAATACCTTGCTTAGTCAAAAATTATCTTTCTTCGATTTAAAATTAACAACTGATCCACTACCATTTGTGGAAAAGAGTACCAAACATCTACCATACTCTCTGCGTAGAAGTGCTTCCGAACATCTCTCTCGAACAGTCTGACCTTAATTCTCAGACTATGCCCCCTAGCTCTAGAATCCTCAATTAATGGAAGCAGTTTACCTACCTTGTCTTTTCCTATTAATAGCTTGAAGACTTCCAAGAGATCACCTCTTAACACTCTAAATTCTACAGAAAACAGGTCTAATTTGTATAACCTCTCTTCATAACTTAACCTCCAAGAATAATACACCCTTCCTAAGGTGTGGTGCCCAGGTCTGCTCACCACAGATATTAGGGTCTAAGCAGGGTTTTGTATAACTGGAGCATAACTTCTGTACTTCATAACTTCATACTCCAGCTCTCGAGAAATAAACGCTATTATTCCATTAGCTTCCTTGATTTTTTTCTGCACCTGTTTGTGACATTTTAAAGATCTGTGCACGTGAACTCCCAGGTCTCTTTGGGCATCCATTGGATTTAATTTCCGTCCTTTTTTCAGACCAAAATGGATAACCTCAGACATTTTTACATTGAGTTCCATCAGCCACAGTTTTGCTCATTCACTTAGCCTATCAATATCCCTTCATAATTTGTAATTACACATTGTCTACAATGCTGCCTAACTGTCGTCATCAAATTTGGATATACAACTTTCTATGCCATTTTCCAAGTCATCAATATCACTCTTGGATAACACTGGTCACATCCTGCTGATTTGAGTACCAAGACATTATCCATACTTTGTCACCTGCTACTCAACCAATTTCCCAGCTATGTCAGTACTTTGTCCTCAATTCTGTGGGCTTCAACCTTAGTTAAGTCTCTCATGTGGGAATTTATCATGTGCGACTAACGTCTGGAAGTCCATGTAAACAACAACCATAGCTTTCCTCTGTTCAACGCCTTACAGTCATACAGCATGGAAACACACCCTTCAGTCCAACTCATCCATGCCAAAAAGACATCCCAGTCTGAGCTAGTCCCGTTTTCCAGCATTTGGCCCATATCTCTCTAAACCCTTACTATTCATATACCTATCCAAATACCTTTTCAATGTTGTAATTGTACATCCTCTAGTTTTGGAAAAAGACCTTGGCTATTCACCCTATACATGGTCCTCATGATTTTATAAACCTGTGTAAGGTCTCCACTCAGCCCCTGACGCTCCAGGGAAAACGCCCCAGCCTGCACAGCTTCTCCCTATAGCTCAAACCTTCCAGGCCCAACAACATCCTTGTAAATCTTTTCTACACCCTCTCAAGTTTAACAACATCCTACCTATAGAAGGGTGACCAGAATTACACACAGTATTGAAAAAGTGGCCTCACCAATGTCCTGAATAGCCACAATATGACATCCCAACTCCTATACTAAATGCACTGACCAATGAAGGAAAGTGCGCCAAATGCCTTCTTTGCCATCTTGTCTACCCGAGACTCCACTTTCAAGGAACAATGCACCTGCACCCATGGGTCTCTTTGTTCGGCAACACTCCCCAGAGCCCTAACATTAACTGTACAAGTCCTGCCCTGGTTTGCCTTACCAACATTTCAAAAAATTCAATAAGTTTTGTCAGGCGTGACCTACCTGCATGAATCCATGCTGGATCTCCCTGATTAACTGAAAAGTTTTAAGGTGTTCAGTTACCCCATCCTTGATTATAGTTTCAAACAATTTCCCACCATGATGTTAGGTTTACTGCTCTGTAATTCCCTACTTTTCCTCTTTTGCTCTACTTAAAAATCAGAGTGACGTGCAATTTTCCAATCCAGACAGACAAATCACACAATGAATAAAAATAATCTGCACCCCGTACTCCTTAAACCATGTAAGATACATCAGGGGCTAGAACTTTGTGACCTCCCGAAATAAGGAACAGTGTCAAGAATGACTAAAACATATTTTTCTCAATGAAAATTAAATTCCTTACTAAAAGTGGACCATGCAATCTTTCCATGCAATCTCATCTCTGCAGGAGAATGTATACGTAGTTTGATTAATGATGTTATTAAAGGATTATCTGTTTTTGATAAGGTTACTTCATAGACAACTGAATGAAAAATTGAGGGGATACTTTTCATTGGATGAGGAGATTGCGGTTCTGAGTGACACCTCTACTAGATTGTGGAAGCACACTTTGTTTATGCTCCTTTCAAAGATTTCCAATTTCTAATTCATGGCACCCATGAACTGTATATTCACTGTCTATGTCCACCCGTGGATAGTGGCTAAGTGGCTATAGAGAATACTTGGCAGCATGAAGAACATGGAGATGTGAAGCAGGATATAAATACCCCACTTTTCCTAATCCTGATAAATTTAACCTCGGTAAAACATCATATCTTTTTTTCTGTAAATTTGTTTTTTTTTTAATAGTTGCGATGGGGACAAATGTTTGAGATGAGTTGATCTCCTTTCAAAACTGCTTGGAGAGAGATCTGGTACAGGGATGAGAGGCATAAGAAAGATGTTGGAGAGTTGGGCCAATGCCTTTGCGAACTGAAGTAGGCTTCTAGCTCCTTCTGCTCTCAGAGTCCAAAATCCAAACCCTGTCTATCTGCATGCCCTGGAATGAAAATATGGCACATGTGCACAAAAGATAACCAATGTGGGTTTCCAAAGTTGGGAAATAGTCTGACTCAGATTTTCTCACCCAAAATGAAAATCAAGCCCTACATCTGTCACTACTGTCCACATACAATTCTAACCTGCTATATACAGCATGCACCCAGTGGACACAAAGATTTCCGGGTTTTCCTGCCAAAAATTAAATTCAGAGACAAGCTTGTGGAAGAACATATCTGCCATCAGAAATATAGGTTCGTCCATAAGCCTTCTAAATGCTCTCGTACAAGTTTGTGTTGCAGGATTAGATAGTATCATGACATAAATCTGTTAAGCACAACACCTGTTAAGAGGTCTAGTTTGTAATTTTTTTGTGAAATAGCAAAGGGCAACATAGGAACTGTTGAATATTATCTAGTGTCTCCACCTCACTGTAATATTATAGGGATGGCCGAGTCACAGACATATGTAAATAGGAGAATTTACTAGATTACTTTGTTTCAGGAGTACACAGGCTGTCAACCGTTTTGGGATACACTGAGGTAATAAAAAATGCTATAAAAATGCAAGTCTTTCTTTCTTTTCGATTAGTTCAATGAGTTTTTTTTTGATATTGATCTCTCTTTCAGCTCCTCCCTGGGTCAACATCTTCATGATAACCATAATCATTTGGTGGGTTGTATTTACTACTTCAAACAATCTACTTCCTTCGCTGTGCTGACATACACCTTCTCCTGCTCCTATTTGCAGTAATTGCTAGTTTTTCGCACATCTGACCCATGAATTTTACTTGATGTACGCCTCTTGCCTCCCACTTGGTCTTCTATCTAGAAAATCTGGAAGAGGTTTGCTTGCTGCCTTCCTCCAGTTTTGATGAAGGAACTTTCTCTGAAGCATAACTAATGCTTTCAGTCTTCAGCATTGGCAGTGCTGCCTTTGACTCCTAATTGTTTACCTAGATCAGTAAAACTCAAGGCTATAATTAAGAAGAACATACTGTAAATAACCTTCCTCCAGAGCAGCTATTAATAATTTCTCTAGTTGCAGTAAACATCACAGTTTAAAAAAAAAATGTAGCAATTGAATCACAAAAAGCTGGCATCCAAGATCAGCAGGTAATAGAGAAGTTGGTCTTTATTTCAAAGGGAATGGAGTATAGAAATAGAGAAGTCTTGCTAAAACTATACGAGGTAGTCATCAGATCACAGCTGGACTACTGTAAACAGTTTTAGGCCCCTTATCTAAGGAAGGATATGCTGGCATTAGAGGCAGTCAGCGAAATTTCAATAGGCTGATACCAGGTAAAGAGCAACTATTTAATGAGAAGAGGTTCAGTAGTTTGGACCTGTACTTGTTGGAATTCAGAAGAATGAGAGGTGACCTTATTGAAGCACACAAGATTCTTAGGGAGATAGTAGGAACTGCAGATGCTGGAGAATCTGAGATAGCAAGGTGCAGAGCTGGGTGAACACAGCAGGCCAAGCAGCATCAGAGGAGCAGGAAGGCTGACATTTCGGGCCTAGACCCTTTTAACTCAGCAATGAAGAGGAATTTCTTCTTTCAGAGGGAAGTGAATCTGTGGAAGTCTTTACCGCACAGAACTGTCAAGGCTGGGTCATTTAAACATATTCAAGGCCGAGATAGGCAGATTTTTAGTCAGTATGGAAATCAAGGGTTCTAGGGAAAAGGCAGGAAAGTGGAGTTGAGGATTGTGAGATCAGCCATTATCTCATGGAGTCTGCGCTGCCATTAATGAGCTGGGTGGCCCACTTCTGTTCCGGCCTCTTATGGTCTTATGAAGTTAAGTTCTGAGTAGTTAATGTATGCAAATTTAATCAAAATTGTAAAAAGGTTAACCTTCATATTCTTTGAATATGATTCAGTCTAACTCAAGATATTTAAAACTGTACTCTTGCTAGAATTTCTTCCATCATGAGTACAGACCTTCACATAATTTCTGTTCATATCAAGAGGACAATTTACTTTGACCATTGTTCCAGCTCTTACTGGTGAGTGCCAGCAAAATGTTCAGTTTGTGAGACAGTTACAATAGTTGCATATTTTGATCCACAGGCTGAAGCAACAAAAGAATGTTATTTTTAAATAGGGACAGTTCATTTTTTTTTAAGAAAAGGAGGATAGGAAGGTGAAAAGACAAAGATTTAGAGAGGGATTTCCGAGGATATGACCTAGGGTTAGGTATTCAATGTGTGTTCATCCACATGCCCCCTACATCTCTGTTTATGCCTGCACTGCATTCACCTAAAATTCTGCAAACTGATCTATGGAGTAACTAACTATTGTCAAAATGTTTGCACATGAACTAACAAGTGAAGATTTTGATTATTCTTCCCATCTAGTTTTGTAAATTGAATTGTAATGCTCTCAATTTACAGTTGTTTTAATCCAGCAATTTTTTTTTAATATAGACAACAACATGACCAAAAGGACAGGAAATCCCCAACTTAAAAAGGTAGCTGTTTTTTTTATGTGACACTGACTCTCAATTTAGTACTAATTTGATTTTATGAAAAGTCACTCTAACTTACAAACCTCTTGTTCTACATAAAATTCTAGCCATCAACACTAAAGGCAAAGCAGGGGATACAAATATTCCCTGTACCGCTGCCCACTCCTGTGCACTGTGATAAAATTGAAAATTCCTAAAAAAAAATGTTTGCATAGTTCAGTAGGAGCACGTTTAGAGGTCTTTAGACTATAAAATTCCCCTTTTGCCAACACTGACATGCTGAACTGTAGATATAGTGAAAGGAGTTGGCACAATCACACAGACTTGCTTTATACCAGCCTGAATACTAATCAGCTTCGTCTTTAAACTGTTGCAAAGAACAGATGCTGTTCACCTTTGAACAAAAGAACAAAACAAAAGAGAAATACAAAACAGGAACAGGCCCTTTGGCCCTCCAAGCCTGTGCCGATCATCATGCCCTAACCAATCTAAAAAACAAATCCCTCCATTCCCTCTCTATTCATGTAACTATTCAGGGGCCTCTTAAATGTCGCCAACGTGCCTGTTTCCATCACCTCCTCTGGCAGTGCATTCCAGGCTCCTATCACTCTCTGAGTGAAAGACTTCCCTCACACAGCTCCGTTACACTTTCCCTCCTCACCTTGAACCTTTGCCCCCTTGTAGATGAAACTTCAACCCTGGGAAAAAGCCTCTGATTATCCACCCTATTTATGCCTCTCATAATTTTGCAGACCTCTATCAGGTCTCCTCTCAGTTGCAGTCTTTCCAGTGAAAACCTTTCCTCATAGCCAATGCCCTGGAGTACGGGCAACATCCTAGTGAACCCTCTCTGCACTGTCCAAAGCTTCCACGTCCTTCTGGTAATGTGGGGACCAAAACTGCATACAATACTCCAAATGTAACCTAACAAGGGTTTAATGTAGCTGCAACATGGTTTGAACTTGTACTCCATGCCCTGGCCAATGAAGGCAAGCATGCCATTTGCCTTACCTTGGCCATCCGTGTTGCCGCTTTTAGGAACTATGGATCTGCACACCCAGATCCGTCTGAGTGTTAATGTTCCTAAGGGTTCTGCCATTAACAGTATAATTCACACCTACATTTGATCCTCAAAAATGCATCACCTCACATTTGTCTAGATTAAACTCCATCTGCCATTTCTGTGCCCAAGTCACCAAATCTATCTATATCCTGTTGTATCTTTTCACAATCTTCGGCACTATCAGCAACTCCACCAATCTTCATGTCATCAGCAAACTTGCTAATCAGACCACTCACACTTTCCTCCTGATCACTTATATATACTACAAACACCGAAGGACCCAAGACTGACCCCTATGGAACACCACTAGTTACCAGTCTCCATTCTGAAAAGTACCCTTCCACCACTACCCTCTGTCTTCTATGACCAAGCCAGTTTTGTATCCATCCAGCCAGACCACCCCAAATCCCATGCGATCTTAATTTTTGTACCAATTTGCCATGTGGGACTTTACCAAATGCCTTACTAAAGTTCATATAAACTACATCCACAGCCCTTCGCTCAACAACTATCTTTGTCACCTCTTCAAAAAATTCAAACAGGTTGGTGAGATACGACCCTCCCCATACAAAGCCAAGCTGCTTGTCACTAACTAGTCCATTTTCCTCCAAACCTGCATATATCTTGTTCCTCAGTATCTTTTTTAAGAGCTGCCCCACCACAGACATCAGGCTCACCAGTCTATAATTTCCTCAATTTCCTGCCTCCTTTCTTAAACAAGGGAACAACATTGGCTAATGTTCTGTACTCTGGAACTTTGCCTGTGGTCAAACAGGATGTAAAACATCTGCTAACACCCGAGCTATTTCTTCCCTTGCTTCTTGCAGTAACCTGGGATAGATCCCATCTGGTCCCGGGGACTTGTTTACCTTAATGCAATTTAGGATACCCAAAACTTCCTGCTTCAATATATTGACATTCTCTAGAGTATTCACACACTCATCCCTGATTTCCACATCAGTCACGTCCTTCTCCTTGGTGAACACTGATACAAAGTACTCATTAAGGATTTCTCCCACTTGCGGCTCCACAAATAACTTTCCTCCTTTGTCCTCGAGAGGGCCTATTCTTTCCCTTGCTACCCTCTTCCTTCTAATATATGCATAAAAAGCCTTGGAATTCTCCTTGAACCTGTTTGCTAAAGACATTTCATGGCCCGTTTTCGACTTCCTAATTCCGCGTTTACTTTCCTTCCTACTTTCTCTATATTCTTCGAGGGCTTCATTAGTTTGTAGCTGCCTAGACCTAACATTTGCTTCCTTTTTCCTTTTGACTAAGCTTACAATTTCCCTGGTCATCCATGGTTCCTGAATCCTGCCATTCCTATCCTTCAGTTTTGCAGGGCCATGCACGTCCTACACTTTAATCAACTGGTCTTTAAAACCCTCCCGCATGCCAGATGTAGATTTGCCCTCAAATAACTGCTCCCAATCCACATTGCCCAGTTCCTGTCTAATCTGGATGTAATAAACCCTTACCCAATGAGTCAAAGATCAACAAAGGCCACACAGAGCTCTTAGCATCATTCCAGAGACTTTACTTGCATTTGTCAAGTAACAAAGATCATGAACTTGGCCCCTCATTGGATCCATTGGTGACCAACTTCAACAAGGAATCATGATTGAAATTTAGGTTGAAAGGAAAGCTACTGAATTTCAACAAGCCAGGAGCCAAGATTAGCAACATATTCAAAGTTTACAATACGCTGATGATTGTGCAGTTCAGGCCTACACTAAGCAATGTTCAGACTAACTGCAACCTTTTCAATTCATCAATACAAACAATGCAGTCTCTCACCCAACATCGGAAATACCAAAATGCTCCAACAGCCCTCTCCTGGACAAGCATCAGTATCTTCAGCTGCTAATACCGATCAGGAAAGCTTAGAACTTATTGTTCAAGAACAAAGAACAAAGAACAAAGAACAAAGAAAATTACAGCACAGGAACAGCCCTTCGGCCCTCCAAGCCTGCGCCGATCCAGATCCTCTATCCAAACCTGTCGCCTATTTTCCAAGGATCTGTATCCCTCTGCTCCCTGCCCATTCATGTATGTGCCTAGATACATCTTAAATGACGCTATCGTGCCCGCCTCTACCACCTCCGCTGGCAACGCGTTCCAGGGACCCACCACCCTCTGCATAAAGAACTTTCCACGCATATCTCCGTTAAACTTTTCCCCTCTCACCTTGAAATCATAACCCCTAGTAATTGAGTCCTCCACTCTGGGGAGAAAGCTTCTTGCTATCCACCCTGTCTATACCTCATGATTTTGTAGGCCTCAATCAGGTCCCCCCTCAACCTCCGTCTTTCTAATGTAAATAATCCTAATCTACTCAACCTCTCTTCATAGCTAGCGCCCTCCATATCAGACAACATCCTGGTGTACCTCCTCTGCACCCTCTCCAAAGCATCCACAACCTTTTGGTAATGTGGCGACCGGAACTGTACGCAGTATTCCAAATGTGGTCGAACCAAAGTCCTATACAACTGTAACATGACCTGTCAACTCTTGTACTCAATACCCTGTCCGATGAATGAAAGCATGCCGTATGCCTTCTTGACCGCTCTATCAACCTGCGTTGCCACCTTCAGGGTACAATGGACCTGAACACCCAGATCTCTCTGTGCATCAATTTTCCCCTGGGCTTTCAATGTTTCCCAGATCTCAAAGCTACATTTAACAAAAAGCCAGCATCGAAAAGGTGACCCCTTACGGAATCAGATATGCCATTGCAGCCTAAATGCTACACAACTGGGTCTTTGTCAAGAGAGATCTTGGTCACAGGACAAAGGCTTTATTTCACAATGTCATTGCAATCATCACCCTTCCAACTGCCAATGATCTAGGTCACCAAGCGTAGGCACCTCGGGGCACTGCAGAAATGACGGTAGTGGATAGACAGAGAAAAGAACCTGGCTCGAGAATCCCTCTTCCTCAGAATAATAAAGAACAGGGCTGCAGAGTTGGCTAGTTGAGAACACACAAATCATGAAATGTTGCAGATGTGATCCTCAGTTTCAGGGACTGATGATGACGACATTGTGTACTATGTTGAAATGTACTGAGGGGAGAACCATAGCAAACAAGCCAGAGGGAAACAGGAATATTAACTTATCAAACCTGAGCAAGGGCAACTAAGGCTCAAAAGGAAACAAATGCGAGAGGGTAAATAAATGAAAACACCTACAAGACTAGACGTTAATAGAGAAAGTAAGCTTGTTGTAATAAGAACAACGTGCAGATCTGAATAGGGGCCTGAAAAGGCAAGAAACATGGCAGAATCACATGAGAGATCCACCAAGGCCTCTCTCAAAGACGAAAGCAAGTTGCTGCATCTTTTAACTAATTTCTGGGTGGTCAAGCGAGATTCTTCTTATGGAGTGGCAAGTTTGAAGGGGATTACCATTCGTTAATAACCTTATTAACCGCACATCTCACCTTATTAATGTGCAGCTTCCATCTAGTTTGGGCAAACTGGACACAAAGAATTCTCAACATGAAAGTCAGAGTGGTGACTTCAGCTCACCACTTGCTCTAAAGATCCTCTGTTTTGGGCACCAAATACTGAAAGTTCCAGTGCATGCTTCATGGGCACCGGCAACATTCATCCCACATCCACAGATATTGGCATCCAAAGTATCCCCTAAGAACCTGCACAGTACACCTCTGTTCCACTTATAGGGCACTTCCACACTTCAGCGGTGCACCAGCAACAATCACTGTAATGATGTAGCAAGGACACTGTGTACTCAGGGACAGAACCAGGCCTCATCTCCAGGCTTAGAGACAGTAGGAACTGCAGATGCTGGAGAATCTGAGATAACACGGTGTAGAGCTGGATGAACACAGCAGGCCAAGCAGCATCAGAGGAGCAGGAAAGCTGACGTTTCGGGTCTAGACCCTTCTTCTAGGCCCGAAACGTCAGCTTTCCTGCTCCTATGATGCTGCTTGGCCAGCTGTGTTCATCCAGCTCTACACCTTGTTATCTCTACATCTCCAGGCTGTTCACTTGCTCTCTCAAAGCTCACACATTTTAGGCCTACCTTAATGATCACAGCAACCATACTTGCCTTGCCTTGCCTTTTTGTGCTTTGCTTCCTCAGTCAGAGATACCAGGTCCACAGTATTGCTGTACTGCCATGCCGTTCAGCACAGACACAAAGCCAGGAAGCTGGCACACAATTGCTAGCAGGCCTCCATCAAGGCAAAATAGATAACCTTCGCTCAGGAGTCCTGGTACAGTAAATCAACCACTCGGGACAGTCAAAGTCAGATTCTCTCCATATAAGGGGTGAGGAGCCAAATGTCGGGCAGCCTCCTGCCCATCCTGATGTTTTCTGCCCTACAACGTGCTGTTTTGGACCTCCAGGTGCCTGTCTACAAAACAGGGCACATATTTCCCCTTCACTGCCACATCCAGGACAAATGTTAGGAAATGTGCCGGGCAGCTACAGACAAGATTTTCTGGATGCACAATCACCCTTTAACGGTGGTGCCAGTAACAGGAATGCCGGTCAATTCCAGGATATCCTGGTAGTGGCAATTTGTTCCAGGGATGTTATGTGGTAATATTGGGCCAGAATGGGGAGAGAGAGGCTGGCTAGGTAGCTAATGAGACAAGTTTGGAAAGATCAGTGAGCAATGTTGCTAGGCCTTGTGCCAAAATACCCTCAAAGATCCTTGCTGAAACTGACATTTGGCTAACAAAGTCCTTAGATTCTGTCTTACGACACCAAATCTTTGGAAAAAATTCAGAACAAAATTTGAACAAAATCAAAAACAATACTTCAAAACTTACTAAAGTTTTAACAAAACTACATATTGAAGTTAAACTTATGGGTTTCCAACTTTATTTAAAATTTCTTCTAATCCCTAGCAACATGGAAGCAAATCAAAATCTACATTTATATGTGGACTTGCCTGAATTTTAAAAGTTCTGTTTTTAATTTTTATGGCCCCAACATGTAAATCCGAGTTTACATAATTGTAAAACATCACAGAATATAATCATCAGGTGTATAATTTGACTGAATTACTTGGCTACATTTGAGGTAGCCTAGGAATCGTAGGAATACTATAGAATTAGCTGGAGGATGTAAGCGTAATGCCATTCCTCTTTGTGTAAATATTATTCTGAACACAGCAGTTCCTAGCATTTGGAGTTCAAACAAGCCTTATCTTCAGCACCCAGAGACATCTGTACAGTGAGATGGCCTAAAGATTTTAAATGCTCCTGTCTGGGGAAATGGATGAACTAAACTGAGTCGATGACAGGTCCCAGCCAGGTCAGTGAAGGTACAAAATAAATGCATTCAGTAATATTATTGTGTAAGCGTATTATTAGGGCTCAACTGAAAGCTAGCCTAGTGCTGGCTAGATGTAAATAAAAATCAGGAGAATATAAATGACTAATCATAAATTAGTGCTGATATTTATATCTTTCAATTTATTTCCTGATATCCCATGGCGCCATCTCAAGGATGCTGCAATCTATAATTACAACACTACATCATTCTCCGTTATCGCTTTCCTGTCCAGTTACATATGGTACCAAAAGGTAGCCACAATTCTGGAAATGCTCTAGTGAAACCAGATATTGCTGGAAACGTGCAACAAGGAACATAGACTTAATATTATCAGCAGAATATCAAAGGATCAATTAGAAGACGACTTTACTTCAAACAGCTGTTGAAACAATTACTATATCTAAGAGTTGGAGAGTAACTGAAAAAGATACTGAGTGAACTTGTGCTCGAGTACATAGCACTATACGAAGACCAAACACCAGAAAAAGTAATGGGCCTGAAGGGCTTCCTTTTGTGCTGTAGAATTTATCAATTACGGAATTCAACAAAAATTATTGATAGGATTAAGTGGAAAAGTGAAAAAATACTCCACAATGACAACTGTAACACTTTCATGATTCCTGGTTGCTTCAAATTTTGTCAATTCTGATCAGGATTTTAAACAAGAAGTTTGCTCCATTACTAGCACTCCCCACCACTTCCTAATGGAGAGGCCAGACAGATAATCATTCCTAGACAGATGATCATTATACAGTAACCATGTGTACTGCTAATCAACCCTGTCATGTCACTTCTAGATGATGTCATGAACTCATCCAGAAAGCAAGTTTACCTTTGACTGACTCCATGATTATGTCTGGAAGCAGAACAGCACTAAATTGAAGGCTATATTTTATCAGGTGATTGTCCTTACAACCTGCTACATGGTACAGAACGCTGGGTTTGCTACAGGTACCATAATTAAAGACATGGACCCCTTCCAACAAAGACAACAATGGTCCAATATGAGAATTCATTGGCAGGACAAAATCACAAGCAACGAGTCTCCTCATCACAAACAAAAATAGAAATTGCTGGAAAAACTCAACAGGTCTGGCAGCATCTGTGGAGAGAAATCAGGGTTAACGTTTCAGGTCCATTGACTCTTCTTCAGAACAATTAGTCCCTTCATCATGCTAGGCAACAGAATTCTCAGTTCTGCCTTCTATATGGAATGTTATACAGACAATACAAGGGCAACCTAAAAAAGAACCTTACAAACTGCAGTATTACACACTCTCTCTTTGGGAAAATACGCCTCCATGTGGAAGCAATCACTGAACTTTGATTCAGCATTCTACAAGGACTATCTTCACCAAACTAACATCCAACATGTCGAGAGGAAAGCTAGGGATGGCAGAGCTGTAGAAGTTCCCCTAAACACCAAAGACAATGTAAATTATCTATTCTCTGGATATCCATGCCAATCCCACATTAGACGCTTCAGTCAAGAGAGAGCCCACAAGAAATTATGAACTCACTTACAGCTTGGACATACTCAAGTAAGAAGTCTACCACCATTAATCATTCTATACATTTTATATATGCAAATATATTCTACATTTATTATTGTTAACCCTTCCAATCTTTGAAGGAAGAACCTCAGCTTTGCTTAGTAGGTCCCCAGTGTGGTAAGCTAGGACTGGATACTCCTGTAGATTCACAGAAGGAGCTAGTGGAACAATTCAACAATTTGAGTAAAAGCAAAAGCATTACACATGCTGGAGATTTGAAATAAACAATGATGATGAAATTCAGCAGAAAAATAGCTTCATATGCTTTGGCTTTGCAAGTGTGCATCACCCCTTAAACGTTATGAAGGTTTCTGTGTCTACCATCCTGAGAGGTGGAGGTTCCAGATTCCCACCAGCCACACTTTCTCTCCACATCCCCTCTAAACCTCTTGCCCTTTACTTAAATTTGATGCCTCCCAGTCATTGATCCCCACACCAATGGGAAAATTCTCTTCCTGTGTACCCTGCCTACTCTTCAATTTTATGCATCTCAATCATGACCCTCTCAGTCTCCTCTGCTCCAAGGAAAACAATCTCCCTTCACAACTACAACTCTCCAGCCCAGACAACATCCTGGTAAGTCTCCTCTGCACCCTCACTAGTGCAAATCACTTCACTCCTATAATGTGGATTTCAGAACTGCATAAAATACTCTAGCTCTTGCCTAACCAATGTTTTATACAGGTCTGGCCTGTCTGGTAAACAGGTCCTGAGGTTGAATCTCATTGGGACCTTTCTCAATGGCTCTTGTGGTGCAATGTGTGTCCCATTCAAGTCCCACCTCTTCCAAAGGCGTGTAATAACAACACTGATCAGGTGGATTAGAAACTACTTATAAATTTATATATATAGTTTGAATGAAGGGAAGGTAGGTGTGGTTGCCAAATCTGATAGCTAAGAAAGTAGGTAGTGAAGAAGAATTAAGCACACAATAAAAAGTTTGGATAAATGACTGGGCAAATGGAGTATAATATAGGAAAATGTGAAATTGTCCATCTTGACAGGAAGAATAAAATAATAAGTATACCAGCTAAAGTATAGCGATTGCAGGGCTAAGAGATACAGAGAGATCTCTGGGTCTCATTGTACAAGAATCAGAAAAGGTAAGTATGCAGATATAGCAATGTCAAGAAATGGCAGAGGCAGGGGATACTAAAAAGGCTGTGAATGATGACATCATTCCATCAACAGTACTAAAGACTGGTGCTCTAGAACTTGCAGTGTTCCTAGCCATATTACTCCAGGACAGCTGCAACACTGGCATTTACCAAACAATGTGAAAAATTGCCAGTTATGTCCTATCCTGGTTTATCCAGTGACTTCCAATGCCCATGAATGAACTGAAAAACAACACAGACCAGTCTTGCAATTCTTCTGGTCATCTTGCTTCTTAGAAGAAACTGTACCCGTCAAGTGTTTCAATGGAAACAATGAGAACAAGAACTAGAGCAGTAGATGCAGCAGGAGCTGGCAGACCAACCTGCAAAGACATAACAGCCAGTGCAAAAATGCCACTTAGACAGTGAGGGTTGGCCTGAAACCAAGGCAAAAGGGTTAGATGCAGGTATTTGCAGAAGGCAGACCGTCAGTGTTGCTGATGTCTCAGGAAGTTGGACAAGCACTTGCACCCTCATGGATTCAGAGGGTTTTCTAACCCAGTTGCCTTGAACGTGACAGTAGTTCTCAATTTCTATATTGTCAAATCATTTAGGAAACCATTTAGGACATGTGCAGAATGTCACTGCCATCTACTCATAAACATATTCAGGGGTAAATGATGTTCTGTTTGCTGTGGGTTAACATATTTACGAGTTTCATCTTACATGCTGGGAATCAGGCAGCGAGGGCAAGATCTCGGCAAATGCAAGGTGCAACCGATTGTACCCATGTGGACACCACAGGCCTCATCAGCAGTGCTCATGAACAGCGTACACACCATCTATGACCACATCAGCTAGACAATGCAACGCTGCACACAGTATCCAGGGAGCTGTCACAACATTTACATTCTGGAGCACTCAGAGGCCTGAACCTTTTAGCACCCCTCAGCCCTCACAGGGATGGTTGGTGGGTGACAAGGCACTGTGCTTCTTCTTCTTGTGGAGCTCATCAATTGCAGCCGCTGAAGGGGGATCCAGACTGTAAATATGGTCTGATAAACCAACTACCTCTTGACAGCCACCTGCGACTCCCTGCTGAAGTCACTGAGTCACCATCAAACCCAGTTGCATGCAATGAGTGGTTACCCCAGGAAACTCACCATGGGCCGTGGCTGATGTGTTGCCATCGAGGATGCCTGCTGACATTCTCTAACTGAGAACTGTAAAATCCCTGTCCGTGATTTTGAAGCAATTCCTATAATAAGGCTGAAATCTCCCCACTATCTGCAAGTTACATCTTTACTCTAATCAGCTTTTACAGGGTAGCAGAAGCTGCAATATTAACAATTATCCAATTTGGAACAAAATGCATACTGTGTTAGCTTAAAGTCTCCCATTGCAACGAGAGTTCAGTGCTGGCACAACATTAACATGAGTAAAAACGTTTTCTAAAAAAATTATTAAAGCAATTAAAATATGTTTATTTATGTTAATAAAACTAAGTAACAGAAAATACTGAGACAAGAAACTAGCAACGCATTACCACAGAATTATAATAAAGCAATGTCTATATAATGGACAAAATTATCCCTTTGAGAACAGCCTTTGGAAAATTAAGTCATTTCCATGCCAAAATTTGACTGCCTTAGTCCTTTCAGGTTTGGTGTCAAATGAAACAGTATTTTAATTATGTAACACAAGTTCCACATTATGGAGTCATACAATCATAACAAATTGAGAGTCAGGAAAAGACTGCAATCCCAGCCATCAATTTATTCCAGAGGTTCACTACTCTCTGGGAAAGAAGAACAATCTAACATCTAGTTTTTTTGTACTGGTACAGAGATTGCAGAATCTGTTTTATCATCTTTTCCTGAATTTGGTGGTCTTAAAAGTCAGCACCTGCTTTCTTCTGAAGTCCAGCCTCTGACCAAACTGAATATAATTAAATTTTAGATATATGACAATCCATTGGACAATTAAATATACCGATATGATTTCTCATAATTCAAGCAACACTGACAGATTTATATTTGCAGCAATCGGACCACCGTTCCATTACAAAATCCATTGCTTAATATACAAATGTCCAGACACACGCAGTTGGAAAATAATGACTTAGTTGAGAATAATGATCATGTTCTCATGAATAATTTAAATGCACACAGTATTTTGAAAGAAAAATTACAACTGACTTGTTTTTATCCTGAAAAGCAGCACACCTATTGACCTTCACTTCTAAATAGCGTAAGTTGATCTGTGCATGTATAAGAGAGGTTATTCTGGAGTGGCAATTCTTTACTTCAACATTTGCCCAGAGATTGCAGCTAATTTTCTTTAACTATCACAGCATGGTGGAAATACACAGAGTCGAAAATTGAGTCCATACAATTATTAGCTCAGAAGAGAAAGCATTGAATCCAAATCAAATCAGAAGGTTTATGAAAATCCAACTCTGGACTATGTTCTTTGCCTAGAGGTCATTGTTCCAGTCATAAGTGTTACCAATGTTGGGAGAACTACACATTTACTATTGATTCATTATGAACAGTATACATATATTTTAAAACAAAATGCAGTTTAACTGCAGTTTAAGAATTAATTTATATTCTTTACTATTAGTTAAATCAGTATTTTTAAGAGATACAAAATAAATTTCCATAAACAAAAATCACTTCCATAAACAACAAACACTGGTATGTCTTCCAATGTGCATGAAGTGATTGGTTCACTAAGCATTTTCCAAATATAAAAAGGATAGCACTGTATTATCTCTTTATGGGCGACTCACAGTGCTTTTGGGATGGAAGTGCAGGATTTTTACCCAATAATAGTGAAGAAATTGTGATATAGTTCCAGGTTAGGATGGTTTGTGTATCTTAGAGAACTCCAGGTGGTGCTCCTTCGCACCTGTTGCCCTTCAACTTCAAGGTCGAAGAGGTCATGACTTTGGAATCGACTGGCCTTGGTGAGATGTTGCAGCACATCATGTAATATAGTATATGCTGTGAGACAGTGGTGAAGGGAGTGAATGTTAAATGTGGTGGATGGTGTGCCAATTAAGTGAGCTCTTTATCCTGGATCGTGTCAAGCTTTTTGAGTGCTGTTGGAACTGTACTCATCCAGTCACCGGAGAGTATTGCATCACATCCCTAACATGGGGAGGCGATGGCCTAGTGGTATTATCGCTGGACCATTAATCCAGAGACCCAGATAATATTCTCGGGACCCGGGTTCAAATCCCTCCATGGCAGATGGTGGAATTTGATTTCAATAAATATCTGGAATTAAGAGTCTAATGATGACTATGAATCCATTGCCACTTGTTGGAAAAAACCCTTCTGGTTCACAAATGCCTTTTAGGAAAGGAAACTGCCATCCTTACCTGGTATGTGACTCCAGATCCACAGCAATGTGGTTGACTCTTAACTGACCTCTGGGCAATTAGGGATAGGCAATAAATGCTGCCGAGCCAGCGACGCCCTCATCCCGTGAATGAATGAATAAAGAAAAAAAATGTGCCTTGAAGATGGTGGACAGGTTTTGGGGAGTCAGGAGGTGTATTACTTGCTGCAGGATTCTAAGTTTCCTATCTGCTCTTGTAGCCACTGTATTTAAATGGCTCATCCAATTCAGTCTCTGGTAAATGGTAAACTCCAGAATGTTGATAGTGGGGGATTCAGTGACAGCAATGCCTTGGCTGCCAGGGGTGATGGTTAGATTCTCTCATGTTGGAGATGGTCAATGCCTGGCACGTGTGGGATAAATATTACTTACCACTTGTCAGCCCAAACCTGGAAATTGTCCAAATCTTGCTGCATGAGCCCAACACATCAGTGCAAAAATGAGGGTAACATATTTGCAATGACCTTCAGCCAGAAGCGCCAAGTGGATGATCCATCCTGGCTTCCCCAAGAGGATCCCAGCATCACAGAAGCCAGTCTTAAGCCAATTCTGTTCACTCCACATGATGTCAAGAAATCGTTGGAAGGACTGGATACTGTAAAGTACTGCCAGTATGTAAAGTACAACATTCTAACAACAATATTGATGACTTGTGCTCCAGAACTTGCCATGCCCCTATTGAGCTGTTCCAGTACAGCTACAATTGCTGTCATTCAGCCAACAATGTGGAAAGTTGTTCATGTATGTCCTCAACATGAAAAGCAGGAAAAATCCAAACCAGCAAATTACCACCCCATAAGTCTACTCACAATTGTCAATAAAGTGATGGATGGTGTCATCAATAGCATGATCAAGCAACCCCTGCTCAGGAATAACTGCTCACTGATGCCCAGTTTGCATTCACCAGGGACACTCAACTTCTGACCTCATTATGGCCTTGGTTCAAACATGGACAAAGGAGCTTCATGGTGCCCAGTCTTGAGTTGCTAGATCAGTTTAAAGTCTGTTCCACATAGCAGGGTGATAGTGCCACACCACATGAAGGAATGTATTCTCAATGTGACAGGAGTCTGTGTCCACAAGGAGGTCACTCTTGCTGATATTGTCATTGACAGATGCATCTGTGATCAGCAGAATGGTGAGGGCTAGGATAAGAATGTTTCTCTCTCTTGTTGGTTGACTTGTCGCAGACCCAGTCAAGCAGCTATGTCCTTTGACTCTGACCAGCTTAGTCGGTGGTGATGTTGCTGAATCACTCTTGGTTTATGGATGTTGAAGTCCCCACCCCGAGTACATCCTGTGCCCATCCTCTAAATGGTGTTCAACATGGATGACTACTGCTTCATCAGCCAAGTTGGGGGCTGTACGTGATGATTTGCAAAGGCTTTCCTTGTCCATATTTGGCCTGATGCCATGAGACTTCATAAAATCTGTAATCAATGTTGAAGACTTCCAGACTGTATTTCACTGACGGTGAGACAGGACATACCCACGGATGGTGATGGTGTTGTTGTCTGGGACATTGTCCATAAGATATGATTCTGAGTGTATGAATACATCAGGCTGTTGCTATAATTAATCTGTGGGACAGTTCTCCCAATTTTTGCACCAGCCTCTAGATGTTTGTAAGGATGACTTTGCAGGGTCGACAGGGATGAGTTTACTGTTGTTGTTTTCAATGCCTTAATAGGTGGTCGGTCCAGTTTCATTTTCTTTTTTGAGATTTTCTAATGGTTGATGCAACTGCCGATAAACATCAACTCTGGAGTTACATGTAGCTCAGACCCAGGGAAGGATGGCAATTTCCTTCCCTGAAGGAACCACTTGAGTTATTGGAACAATCAACAATGGCAATCATTAGACCTTTTAATTTCAGATTTTGTTTTGCCAGTCAACAGCCCATGCCTCAAATATCTGCAGATATTGCTGTAGGTGGGCACAGGTTGCTTCAGTGTCTAAGAAGTTATGATTTCTTCAATTGTATACAAGGGAGCACTGATGAGCATTTTACTGAGACAAACCGAACATCAGTTAAGAAATGTGTTTATCTTACATGGAATATGTAACAGAGTACTATGATCACAATGAGTTTCACTTATTTCCTGCCACTCCTTACAACATACTGTCATAAATAGCACAAAATCCACTGTTAATCTGGGCCTGTCCCATTTTATTCATCTAGCTATAAAAAGGGTTCCAGCACCTCTCTTTATTTAGAATATTTTTGCTTAGCCCCACTTTATTCTGCATACCACACAGACATTGTAAGGGGGCAGACAGTGGGACGGGCAAGTGCATATGTGCAAGAAGGGGAGGAAGCAAAGGAAAAGGAGAAAGTAGGAGGGCACAATGAAAACACTAGTGCCAGATATCTAATCTCTGTCTGTTCTCCAGCTCCCTTATGTAATCCCTTGAGGATAGGTTCACCAGAAACTCTGAATGTAAACCAATCTGACATCAAAGGTAAATATATCTCCAAGGTGTTAAATAAACCTTTCTGTCTCAAATTAATCTGGCAATTGAGACACATAATTCTATTAACTCCTTCTTCATCTTTTGCTTCAGCATGTGGGCTTAAATCAACACTCCAGCTAACTTGTGTATTTCTGGAATTTAACCAGAAAAGACAAAAGCCTCTGGAAAAATGACAATATGTGTCTGTCATAAATGGTTAAAGTCAGCACCTTAACAATCAATTTACTATCAAGTCAGAAGTTCTTAAATAGAAAGCCCAGGGGCAAGCCTACACACTTGACTGCAATATTGGGGTGGCACTGCATTGTTAGAATTGTTGGCTTTCTGATGAGACATTAAACTGGGATCTCTGTTTAAACTGATCAGGAATCTCACAATACTATTCTAACAAGAAGAATGTGTTTCTCCCTGACTATGACTTCTATTATCTGAAAATTGAAGGCAGTAGGCACAAAGAATCACCTCCACGACAAAACATCTTGACAGACAGAATTCTTCTTCATTGCTGGGTCAAAATGAGCTTCATCTAACAGCAGCTTGGGAATAACTTTTTCAGATGGATTGCAGCAATTCAATGGAAACAAGGGATGGGACAACATTAATAGCAGCACTGATATCCACTTCTTTTAAAAATTTGTCCAGTCAACATTCCTACCTCAACCAATACCACCAAATACAGCGTCTTGACTAAGTATTAACAGCAGCCACATGGTATTCACAGGGCAGCAGTATGGTCAGAATGAAGTGCCTCTAAAATAGCTGCCTGAATTGTGTACACCTCATAAGACAGGTTCAATGACTATGGCAGACGAGGAAGGACATTTCTACATAACTGCATTTCAATCCAAGCATTCCCCTGCTTCTCCAAAAGAAAGTGCATGCATTATTATGTACATTTTAAGTTACAGAAGATACCTAATTACACATGCAACTTTTCTCATATCTTTAAAGTTAGTTTTTTTTTTCATCAGGATCTGCAATTGCTTTGCATATACAGTCTTTAAATTGTGCTGATTTCTTAATAACGTACATATTTGAGTACTGGCTGTTCACCCTGGGTGATGTTCATTCCCCAGGGAGGGTTCACATGGTGCCTATTGTTGTTCCATTTCTGTTGTTGTTCTGTTGCTGTGGACCTCTGCGTCTGATGGTTGATCTGGGGACTGTGCAGGTGGTGAGTTCATATCTTCCTGATCAGTTGCCTGCAGACAAGGAACAACTTCTCCAGTTCTGCTCACATGCCTCTGTTAACCATAGTATTTCTGGTCATTCAGCATCACAGTATATAATCAAAGTGGTAACTTCTCTATACCAATCCCAAGCAGCCACTTGAGCTGGCCTTTGTTGTGAGTGTTGAAGGTTTGTACCCTGACTGGTTCTCCAATTCTCAACTCTGATAATGGCTGGGCTGTCTTGTCAAAATGAAATTTGGCTTTCTGCCATTTAACCTTGATATTGCGAATCACATTTGTTATTACTTATGGTTTCTATAGCTTTTTTGCCTTAGGTAGCACATTTTGTATGCAGCATGGCATTAGTCTTAGTCTTAGCGCTGGATGACTTTCCACGTCTTCAGTAGTTTTCTTGCTCAACTTGAGAATTACCTTGCTTTCTTCATGATGCTTTTGGCAATTTTTCCTGCAGCTTCAGCCTTTCCATTTGACTGGGGTCAGTGTGGAGATGGGTGTTGTTGAATTTCCCAAACCTTTATGAACTGACTGAATTCTTCACTTATGAACTATGGCCATTGTCACCACGGCAATGTCGGGAGTCTCATAACATGGAGTCATAAAGATCTACAGCACAGAAAAAGACGCTTTGGCCCATCAAGTCTGCACCAGTCAAAAACGAGAACATAACTATTCTAACCCACTTTTCAGCACTTGGCCTGTAGCCTTGTATGCCTTGGCATCGCAAATGCACATCTAAATACTGAGAGTCAGAGAGTCATACAGCATGGAAACAGACCCTTCAGTCTAACTCATCCACACTGATGAGATATTCTGAACTGATCTAGTCCCATTTGTCAGCATTTGCGCCATTTCTCTCTAAACCCTTCCTAGTCACATACCCATCCAATGTCTTTTAAATATCAATGTACCTGCCTCCACCACTTCCTCTGAGAGCTCGTTCCATACCTCACACCACCTTCTGTGTGTGGAAAAGGTGCCCCTCAGGTCCCTTTCAAACTTTCCCCCTCTCAACTTAAACCTATTCCCTTTAGTTTTGCACTTTCCTACCCTGGGTAAAAGACCTTGGCTATTCACCCTATCCATGCCCTTCATGATTTTATAAACCTCTTTAAGCTCACCTGTCAGCCTCCAATGCTCCCTTTCCATTTGCGTTAATGTTCGGAATGCAAACGCAACTGGCCATGGATTGGTGCAATGGTTCATTCACCCATGGCCAAGACTTTTGCTCAATAGTTTAACAAATTGCTCCACTGTTTTTACATGAATTGATCACTAAATCACTGTTACAATTTTCACTTTTTCAGGATCTGGATGAAGCTGACAGTACATGGTCTGTGTACTTGACTTCTGGCATCTGTAATCATAATTATTTATTTTCAGACTCAAGTTCAAGCAGTCAAAATAGATTTTAATCATGGCTAATAATGGCTTCTTCCATGGTGTCTAGGCATCCATAAACTAGATCATCCACTATAGCTTCTACTTCTGGAAAATAACTCTCTCATGTTGTCTGCTTTGATATTCCTCTGGAGCCATGAATATACTAAACAACATGTGCAATCATCTGCAACACTCAAAGTATTCCAGAATGTACTTCGAAAATTACTTGCTAGTAATCATCCTTTGCTACTGACTCCATTTAAGTCTGACAGCAAGATTCAGAAAGCAACAGGGAATATCCCCTTGCAGCCCTTAACACATGCCTGATAGAGTATTTCTGCAGTTACTGTCCTAGTCAATGGTGATCCCTTGGATGCTGATTTAGCAAATGGAATATCAATAAATGTCAAGAGAAGAGGACACTTGTTGGAGACGGTCAATTCCTGGTACTTTTGTGGCAGTGATGTTATTTGCCACTTATCAGCATCACAAGTGCAGCAAATCCACCTGATGTGTAATTACTAGCAATTGATGGCGCTATCATCATGAACTCCAATATACCGCTTTTCATTCATTCATGGCATGTAGGGGTTGCCACCTGGGCCAGCATGAATTATCCATCCTCAGTTACCCTTGTAAGGGTGGTGGTAAGCTCCATTTGATGTAGGTACGCCTACAATGCTGTGAGGGAGAGAGTTCCAGAGTCAGTCTGAACAGTTGCAATCAGCAACTGCCAAAGATGAGTAATCACTAGGGATGGGCAAATATATGCTGCCCCAGTTAGCAACATCACAGGATCGAATAAATTAAAAAATCACATGAGTTGCAAACGATCATTACCCAGGGATGGTCTGGCCATATTAAAGTACCACCTGAAAAGATTTGTTCATTTTCACCACACAGGCATAAACTCGATATTCGCTGGCGGCAGCAGCATTTATTGTCCATCCCTAATTGTCCGCGTGAAGGTAATGGCAAACTCACCTATCTTCTAAAACCACTGCACTCCAGTTCGTACAGGTAGACCACAATGTCATTAGGGAGGAGGTGCAAGATTTTAATTCAATGACAGTGAAAGTGATCTAATCCCAAGTCAGGACAGTGAGTGGCTTGGACAGGAACTTGGAGATGGTGGTGTTTCCACATATCTGCTGTCCTTGTCCTTCTGGATGGTAGTGGTTATGGGTTTGGAAGATGCTGTCTAATAAGTTTTGACAGATTTCTGGTAATATCATAAATAAAAGGTTTGCACATGATTTCCTGATGTCCTGGCATTTTCTAAGAGATGTCAATTCTCCTTTGATAGTAAAAGCAATGGGAGTAAATTGTACAACCTATTTGACTTTCAATTTCAGTTAATCCATGAAAGCATGAAATAGGAATATTTGAGAAATAAATAACTAGTAAATCATGGTGAGCTATTCACAAAACTATTCAAAAACAAAATACATAAAAAAGAGATAAGTTAAAAAAAAAACTGCATTTACCAAATACGGCCAATTCAGTTCTGGTGAGCGTGGTCAGGTTTGAACTCAAAATAGTTTACGTTTGAAGCTTTTCCAAATAATTTGTTTTGCCCTTGAACTTGAATCAATATTTTTCTACAGCAAGTGTTTTGAAGTGTCTTGCTACAAAACCTGTTGCTAATGCGGAGGAAGAAAACTAGTAAATGTGAACCAACACAATGAAATCCACAACCCCTGAAGTCTAAGGTGACTGTATAGAAAAGCTTTAGATCAATTAAGGCTGAGATAACAAGCCGCTAACAGAGAAACAAACTATCCTATCTTCGTAACCTGCTCCAGCTCTACAACCCTTTAAAATCTTCATACTCCTCAAAATTTGGCCCCTTGCATATCCATCAGTTGTATCACTCCACCACTGGCAACCAATACTGTATGCCCTAGAATTCTCTCCCTAAACCTCTCCGTTAAGACACTTCTTAAAACACGCGTTTGATGAAGGTTTTAGTTTCTTGCCATATTAGTTCCTCAGATGGCTCAATGTTCAGTTCTGTTAAATGGCACTCGAAGTTTTTTTTAGAAGTTTGTATATGGGGAGGGGGGTGTTGCTGGCAAGGCTAGTATTTATCCCACAGCCTTACCTGCCCTTGGTGGTGGTGAACTGCCTCCTTGAACTGCTGTAGGTACACCCACAGTGCTGTTAGAAAATCAGCCTGCTGGGTGACTTATGGAGCTAATTGTGAGAGGTGGGTGGATCCATGTGCGTGCCTTGGAATATTTTACTATGTGAAAGGCAACATTAGTTCAAGTTAGAGTTTTTGGTTACAATTTAAATTTAGTCACTCTGGAAGACCGTGTCTACTTCTTGACCACAATGTCAATGGAAAGTCTTTGTTCTTGCCCAAAATAAGTAAAGCATTTAAGACACAACAACCAACAACTTTCTAAGTGACACTGATGCAAATGAATATTCCATTTCAACCAACATTCTCCACTGCCCATTTCAAATGCTACCAATCCTATCACATGATTAAACAGTCATGAAATCAACACAGAGCACAATGTTGCAAAATACAGTTTACAAATCTACAGGTCAGTCAGCACCTGAGAAAAGTACATGAAAGTTAAGCTATTCTTGCACATTAATACAAATCTTGGCTCTTGGCTCTTGTTTATAACATCTGGTGCACCAAAGTAGTTATTGTAGCTTTGACTGGATAACTATTTCATCTAATGCTGTCAGCAATAAGGATGCAGTTAGCTCATTTAAATTAAATCGCTCACATAATCCCAGAAATGTTGACATAGGATTGAACCAATTAGAGGGAATATAAAACTTATATTAGATCTGAATACACTCAGGACACAATCTTAAGTGAGCCGTCCGATGATAAATGGCATTATTGTGAAAATTAGCCTGTGGGTTTGCATTTAACTACTGAAGCATCCTTTATAGGATTAAACAGGTAGATCACTCACTAGAGTAATCCTCCTCCTCCAAGCAGTCTGCAAAATTATGGAATAAATTATTCTGGAAGCAGCACTGATAGTATGAAATATCCCAAATGAATACATGGAGCTCATCTCTCTCAAAGGCTAATTTATGATCGAATACATTTCAGCTCAAGAGCCCAGAACACAGCCAGCTGCTTACATTATACTTGAGCAGATACTTTAACTATGACTGGTTGCATCTCAGGTTGACCGAGAATGCAAGGTAACTCCGTAAAACATTTTTCAATCTTTCTGCTATCCAATGACATGTTTAACATTGGATATATTTGTAGCAGGTAGGGAGGAGGACCCTTAAAATCTTTCAATTTCATCCAAATTTCAACCAGCAATTATTTTAAATTCTATCTTTCTGCATTGGTCTTTGTATTGGTCTGTTTTAGCTTTATATTTTGCTTTCAGCAGATCTTACCCAAGATTGTTTTGAAATCCAGGCTACTTTTTAACCTTGCATGATTATTACAGGAAAACTATTGCATGTTAATCATACCTTGAAATAGATGTTTGTACACTACTTAATAAATCACAGAATTATAGAAGGAAGCCATTTGACCCATCATGTCTGTATTGGCTCTCAAAAGAGCTACCCAGTTAGTCCCATTCTCCAGCCCTGTTACCATAGCCCTCTAAGTTCATCACTTTAAAATACAATTTCCAGCTTTCTTTTGAAATCTCCTATGGAATCCAAACTCTCCCAGGCAGTGCATTCCAAATCCTAAAAGTCACATGGGGTCAGAGGTGACCTTGCAAGATGGATGTTTCGGTCTCTTCCCACAGTCCAAAGATGTGCAGGCGAGATGGATTGGCCATGCTAAATTGCACATAGTATTCAGGGATGTGTAAATTAGGTGTGTTATAGGGGGATGGGTATGGATGGGACGCTCTGAGGGTCGGTGTGGACTTGTTGGGCCGAAGGGCCTGTTTCCACACTGTAGGGATTCTATGATTCTATGATTCTATGATCTCATTCCTCACTCTCTTGCTAACAATCTTGAAATTGTTACTCCCTAGTTTCTGACATACTAATGGAAACAGAATATCCTTCCTTACCCTGTCAAAATTATTCATAATTCTGAACACCTCAATAAGGTCACTTCTAATCTTCTCTGGTCCAAGGAGAATAAGCCCAGTTTCTCAAATCTTTCCTTGTGTCTAAAATCTCTCATTCCTTGTATCATTCCAGTAAGTGTCTTTTGCATTCTCTCCAGGGCTTTAACATCCTTCCTTAAATAAGATGCTCAGAACGGAATACAACCCTCCAAAAGTGATGGACCAATGATTTGTGGAGGTCCTTTATTCATTCACAGGATGAGGGCATTTCTGGCTAAGCAGCGTTTATTGCCCATCCCTAATTTCCCAGAGGTCAGTTAAGAATCAACCACATTGCTGTGGGTCTGGAGTCACAAGTAGGCCAGACCAGGTAAGGATGGCAGTTTCCTTCCCTAAAGGACATTAGTGAACCAGATGAGTTTTTCCAACAATCGACAATGGATTCATGGTCATCATTAGACTCTTAATTCCAGATATTTATTGAATTCAAATTCCACCAGCTGCCGTGGAGGGATTCGAACCCAGGTGCCCAGAACATTACCTGGGTCTCTGGATTAATGGTCCAGTGAAAATACCACTAGGTCATTGCCTCCCCTTAAAGTGTATTGTAACATCATTTCCTTGTTTATATACTCTACGTTTCTATTTATAAACCCAAGGATCCTATAAGCCTTCTTAACAATTAGTTCAATGAAATTCAATGAAAGCATCACTATCACATATTCCCTCCGGTATTATTTCTCATTTGTCCATTTAATTTGTCTTCTCCTATTTAATTTTCATTGTTCTTGCAGCCTGGTGCATTTAACACATTTGCTTTTCATAGAATCATAGAACGGTTAAGCCGAGGAGGTCGTTATTTGGCCCATCTTGCCTGTGACAGCTCTCTGCAAGAGCAATTCACTAAGTCCCACTTTCTGGCCTGTTCATTGTATCCCTGCTTGTGCCTTCTCTTTAGTTAATGATCTAATTCTCTTTTGAAAGCCACAGTTGAATCTGCCTCCATCATGCCATCAAGTAGTACATGCCATACTCTCAGCACATTCTGCGTATAAAGTTTTTTCTCACGTCACCATCTGCTAGTTCTCAAACCGTCCATCAAAAATGACAGTTTCTCCCAACCTGCTCGGTCTAGGCCCCTCATCATTTTGAGTACACTTTCAAATCTAGCATATATTGTCCAATTGCTGAAGTAGATGTAACTCTGCAGGGCACTGCGTTGCGAGCTTTTTTAGCCAAAAACAATGTTGGTAACTAAAAATAGATCGATCTGACATGTTTCATTGAATGAATTAATTTCACAAGCATACCATGCAAGATCCATCAGATTAAATGTCTTCAGCATCTGACATCTGAATGAGTTCAAAAATTACATTGAGTGACTTTGGCTGTGGCACTATTGTAAAGTTTCAGCTTCAGAACCATCCTTCCACAACAAATCAGCTTCTCTCCATCCATTGAACTGGATATTCTATTTTTTATAAACAATCTGATGATAATTTGTGCATCAATAACATCCCACAAATTGATGACACACTCACACAAAACAACAAGCTGGGCAGCAAGCATATTTCCACTCTTGGTGAAGGTTCTTTTATTCTACACTGACCATCACGTATTCAAATCATTGTGAACATGATCCTTGAATGAACTTTTAAGGGTCATATCCAAAGTTGGAACTGCATTCGGAACGCGCCTTCTTTGCAGACGCTACTCAATCTCATCCATCTTATGGAACCTAAACATGTTCCACATGACTAAACTGCATTCCGTCCATGGGTTAATGGGGCATCTATTTCACACATACTAAGCCACAACTTCAACCAAGCCTTATCCATCCAAAATTTTGGCAGGGACAGCTCAAAACTTCTTGCAAGGAATTCGCTTTCGGCATGGTTTAATATTTGAAAATTGCCACAATTTTGTTTTATCAGCCAAACAGGATAGCACGACCGTGAATCTTGGCTTCTCAAACCCTGCCGTTTTCACGAGAACGCTTTCCACTCCACTGATGCGTGGCTGGGCATTTTGAAATTCAAGCGTATTTCATCGGCATCTTGCTGACCAGAAAAAATGGGCTATTCCTTTGTTTTTGTGGCTGTCAGTTCAGGAATTGCTGCAGTGATAATTCTAGCACTGAGGTCTCTTAGCAGACAACATTCTTCTGTCAATCAACATTAATGCATGCATCCTCACTAGCCAGCCAGTCAGCACTCATAGATATCTTGAGGGCACCCCTCCAAGGAAAGGCAAGGAGACAGGCCTCCTTAGAATCACTCTGAAGCCCAGCTTACTCAAATTTTAACTGACCTTTCATACTTGTCCGCTTGTGATTTTAAGACTTCTCTGTCTATATTTATCGTTAAACTGGACACAAAATTCTGTTTCCACTCTACAAGAAAAGGTTTAGCTGTGGGATTCTGCCAAAGCAGGCAACAGAGGTATTCAGTTTTATAACTGATTTGCAACCTAGCTCCACACACCCATCTTTGCTCAATATACATCAATGCTTTTGGTAAGCAAATATCTATCAATCTCAGGTTTAAAATGAGTGCAATCCAGCAACTTCTGTTTGCCAAAGAGAATTCCAAACAATTATCGCCCTTTGCAAGAAGAAAGGTTTCCTAATTTCACAGCTGGAAAGTTTGGTTCTAACCTTTAGACAGTGCCCTCATTGGAGGCTCCAAAACAGCAGAAATACTTTCTCTCAATCTGCCATGTCAGCTCTCTTTAATACCTTAAAATTTTTGATCCAATCATCCTTTAACCTTTCAAGTTCCAGGGAAAGCAAATTTAGTTTGTTCAATCTGTCTTTGAACCTTAACCCTGGTGTCTCAGTATCATTTTGGTAAATTTACGTTGCACTTCCTCTAAGCCAATGTATCATTTTTAAGGCCTGCAATACAGAACTGCCCACAGATGCCAGATGTGGTCTGAAAGTGCTTTGTATAACTGGACATTTTAATGATCTATGTTCATGGACTCTTATGTCACTCAGGATCTTATATGTTTTCAGCTTTGCACCATTTAGAAAATACTCTCTTCTATCCATTTTAAGCAGATGGACCAGATGACTGCAGATGTGCCATCAATATCTATTTATAATTTGACACATCTATCTATATTTCTTGCAATATTTCCTAGTTTTAAGTCATAGGCACATATTCAAAGTTACCATTCTCTCCCTGCAATTCTCCATGTTCCACTTGATCCATAAGGAATTGAAGATTAATTTATGGGACCCAGTGGAAAAGCCTCAACACATTTGAAAAAGTATTTTTATTAACTTCTTCAAATACTGTTTTTTATTAGTTATTGAAAATGGGAAAGTAGTAATGGGCAAATCAGTTAAAAAGGGAAGGTAATTTGTTTGAAATATTTCCAGCTAGAATTGACAACCCCAGAATCAGTATGCCATTCGCATCTCAAAAGAGAAATTCTACAAATGCCCATATCAAGCCCCGTCCCAATATTCACTGCAAGTCCAATGATAGAATGGCTTAAAAGAACATATGTGCTTTCTATCAGCAGCCTTTAAGTTGTGTTGGTCACAACAATCCTCATGATGAGAAATGCAAGTTACTGCTATACAACGTCGCCGTCAAAACCATACAAGAGAACAGGCTGGAGTCACATGCAGGCCAGACCAAGTAAGGATAGCAGTTTCCTTCCCTGGTTTTTCCAACATTCGACAATGGATTCACAGTCATCATTGAATCTTAATTCCAGATATTTATTGAATTTAAATTCCACCATCTGCCATGGCGGGATTCAAACCCGGGTCCCCAGAACGTTATCTAAATCTCTGAATTAACAGTCCAGCGATAATACCACTAGGCCATCGCCTCCCCTACCTGGTGTAGGTAGACTCACAAAGCTGTGAGGGTAGCAGTTTCTCTGTGAAATATGTAATGCACAATGTATTCATAAGGTAAACTGATGTCTCTTTCAAGCTTCAATGCTTAATTTCTGTTAAGTAAATACAGGTCAAACAGGGTTTAATTCCTCTTTGGTAGGAAAATGCAAATAGACGTTTGTTGCAAATTTGTGGCTTTCTGAAAAATGTCTAATTACTATGTTCAATCACAGTCTCCAGTGTAAATAAGGTATTTTCTGTCAATGGGCGAATTTTTCTCTGCTAACATAAATAACGGGTCTTCACTGGGGATACTGACTTATCGGTGAAATAGTGTCACTGAAGTAGAAATAACAGAGTGAAGGGTAATGATCTGAGGACACAGATTCAAATCCGACCACAGCAGATGATGAAATTTGAATTCAATTAAGTCTGGAATTAAAATTAAAGCTAGCCTAATAATGACCACAAAATCATTATCAATTGTTGAAAAGCCCATCAGGTTCATGGAAGTTCTTTAGGGAAGGAAAATCTGCCATCCTCACCTGGTCTGGCCTACACAAGACTCAAAAGCCAGAACAACCTGGTTGTCACTGCAATGTATTCTGAAATGACCTAGCAAGTCACTCAGTTGTATTGAACCACTATAAAGTACAATAAGAGGAATTCAGCTGGATGGACAATCTTGAATCAACCAAGGAAGCAACAAAAGCCTTGCTGCCCCTGCAAAATCCTACTTACTCATACCTGTGACCTTGTTCTGGAATTGGGAGAGCTGACCCATAGTCATTCAGCACCCTAAAAGCTGCAGCAATTCAAGAATACAGCTCATTACCACCTTCCAGGGAAATTATGGATCAACACTGAATGCTATCCCAGCCAGTAGTAGCCACACTCTATGAATGAATTAAAATCTTTTTATCAATACCTTTTTGAGAAATGACAAAACTTTGCATATAGACAGATGTGTCAAAACAAATGCTATATGTAACACAGATAAGTGCACGTCATAAGCCACCCACATTATTTATATTCATCAAAAAAAAGACATGCTGTTGAAGCTTTTCATTGTCTATTAACCAATACCGATACAAAAATATCACAAAAATTCTGGAAATATTCATTAATAAAGGACAGATTCCTTTATATGAATATATGCAGCTTCTCACAAGTGTTACAGAGCTACACTGTGTGCCTGGTTGATGATCTTAAGTTGGTGCTATCATCATTCTTGGCACACTCTGATTGTTCAGTGAGTGCTACCCAATCACAGAATTATATCTTACATTAGAGATCATGTGCTAAGCTTGCAGATGTGTGCTGTTGGATTAGATGCATCCATCTAGTGGACTGGATGGCATACATGCCTGGCATCACATCAGCATTTAAGTTCATATAACACATTACTCAGCTTTATGTTTGGCACAACAACTTTTTTAGGTTGATAGCAGCATCTTGAGATGGTGATAGTGGATATTATCACTCGTGTTGTTACAGCATAGGTAGCAGAGTGAAATGGCTAGCATTACCTATTAGTTTTGAAATACCTAACCCTCCCAGGATTACTCGAGGAACACTGGACAGTTTTCAGATCTATAAACAGTGTCTGTGGGCATGCTGTATCTTTCTGAATAAAACAAAAGCATCAGGAACAATAGCTCTCTGGTGCATTCTCCATGTCAATGCCTTGACAGATAACAGCCAAATTTGCCAACCAATCAGCACCCATTCCTAATGTGGTATAACTTATTGATTCTTTTGGAATTTAGTTCTTCTTGCATCTGTCTTGTTGAGTACAAGATGAGAAGCTTCAGCAACATGTCTTCTTTCAGCAATACTCAAATATTGTTCTACTAAATAAACATTGTTCATGATGTAAGAGTGTGAAGCTGGAAGAACACAGCAGGCCAGGCAGCATCAGAAGAAGAAGGGTCCCGAACTGAAATGTCAGCTTTCCTGCTCCTCTGATGCTGCCTGGCCTGCTGTGTTCCTCCAGCTCCACACTCTTATCTCAGACTCTAGCATCAGCAGTTCTTACTATCTCTGATTGTTCATGATGTGATGCTTCAGTAATTATTCATCCGGGGGGCCAGCATTATTGCTTATACCCAGATGCTCTGAGAGGATGGCAGCATGCCTTTTGTTCAACTGTGGGTTTTATGCAAGCAAGTGGTTTCCTTCAGTCACTTCATTGACAAGATAAGAGTTAAAGGACATTGAAGGATGAGGGGTAGGCCATTTAGGGCTAAGATGAGGAGAAATATTTTCACCTAGAGACTGATGAGCCCATGGAATTATCTGCCACCAACAGTGGTTGAGGGCAAAATGTTGAATATTTTCAAGAAAGAGTTAGATATTGTTCTTCAGGATAAAAGGATCAAAGGGTATGGATAGAAAGCAGGAACAGGATACAGGGTTGGATGATTAGCCAAATGGTCACTCCTGCTTATTATTTTTCTATGTTTCTAAATGTTACAATACAGAGATAGCCAACCAAACCAAATTGGCCTCACTATCACTAGATTCACAACATAGTGACTTAAAACATTCAATGACCCTCAAAATTGCTCAGTTGTTCCTAACCAGACTCTACAAATGACAGATTGTGGACACCAAGTTTATAACTTAAAAATTAACAACTTATACTTAAGAACGTAACTTTAATAGAACACTGGTGAACAAGGCTAATTAAAAGCGAGAAAGCTAAGCCCACTCTTCTTTGATCATAAATCTCCAGTCTCACATTGATGGACAGACAGGCAGTTAAGGGATAAATTGAGAAGAAAATAAAAGAATTGTAGTTTGCCAGTTTGTGAATGGTTTCAACAGGAAATACCAGGCCTTCGTGGAAACCTTGGATGGTGGGCTGTATTACAGGGATGTAAGATTGTATATCCTGCTTGAATTCCGAAGTCACTGGTCAATGTAAACAGCTTCCACAGACCTCTGGAGACTTTTACTTATTTCTTACAGACTGGGGTTCCTTTCTCAGTGTTTTCAACAAGTTGATAACTGTAGAATAACTAGGGAGAGCAATACTAAAAAACAGTTCCCAAAGCAAAACTGCCTCCCATCCAAAACCCCAGTCACAGCCAGTTCGTTCTTTGTTTTCTCTTTCTTTTTCAACAGTGTCTGTGGTTGGTTGGCTGGCCAGCACGGGTCTTCCCTTGACTGACCAATTAAAGATGTGGAGGTGCCGGTGTTGATCTGGGGTGGACAGGTCAGAAATCACAAGACAGCAGGTTACAGTCCAACAGGTTTATTTAAAAACATTAGCTTTCTAAGCTCTGCTCCTTCCTCATCTTGGGAGAAATAATTCACCCCATAGAGTTGTGTGTGGGTGTGTGGGGGTGTGGGTGTGTGTGGTAAAGAGAGTGTTGTGTATTTGCAGATATATTCTATTTTGTTTAAAAAAAAAAACAGCCTGACTCCAGGTTAAAACACAGACAGATTCTAAACAAGGCCTCACACTTAAAATGCATTGGCTGACCTGAGATGTCACCTCATGTATACACTGATAAAACCTTTAATTATCTTGGAGCAATGACTTCAAAGAAATCCTGGGATTTGAATTTTAATCAATAGAAAACTGTGTCTCCTTTCTAACCGAAAAAGATTCAACAGGAGGTGGTCAGCGAGCCACTTTTAGGGCTGTTACCTTTCTGCTTATAAATTCTGTGTCGGTATACCTCCTCTTCCACACTATATTGGAGGAAGGAGCAGACTTAGAAAGCTAGTGTGTTGTTGGACTGTAACCTGGTGTCATGATTTTGACCTTGACCAATTCAACATCTAGCCAGCTACCAGCCCCTGAGCATAACAACATCTCAGTGTCAAATCACATACAATGTCCTCAGGGCAGTAATTCACCCGTATTCTCTTTCCAGACCAGTTTCCAAATGCAAACATCAGTCTTTTGTCCTCTTCTCATTTTTAAAAGCGAGCTGCTGTTCAAAGGTCAAAATTCAATTCTCAACTGCAACTCAGAGTTCCAAATCAAAAATGAGAAAAATAAAAGAACAACAGTGATGGTCTCAACAATAAACATCTTTGTGTAAGACTTGAGGCACAGATCAGAGTTACTTCAAGTTAGAATCACAGAATCCCTACGGTGCGGAAGCTGGCCATTCAGCCCATCAAGTTCACACTGACCATCCGAAGAACATCCTACCTAGACCCATTCCCCTACCAGATCCCTGTAACCCGGCATTTACCATGGCTAACCCACCTAGCCAGCACATCCCTGAACACGATGGCAATTTAGCATGGCCAATTCACCTAACCTGCACATCTTTGTAACTGTGGGAGGAAACCAGAGGAAACCCACACATACATGGGGAGAATATGCAAGCTCCACACAGGTTCCAAGGGTGGAATCTAACCCAGGTCCCTGGCACTGAGACAGTAGTGCTAACCACTGAGCAACCGTGCTGCGTGAGTTGAGTGAGGATAAATTTTCAAATGTTAATTTGACAGCTTCACTGTCAATTTGAATGATCCGAGCAGGATTCTCTCCCTTTCATCTTTAGATTCAACTTCTCTCTCCCATCTTCTGATTATCATACACTGAAAACTTTCACCTCAAACTGCAACAAATTCTTCTCCTGATCTACAAATCTTTCCATTGCCAAGCTATCACTTTTTACTGTTCTGCATTGCAGCTTTTTTTTTATCTCCTTCCACAACACCTTCAATGGCAAAGCTAATAGCTATTTTAGTACTATTCTTTTTGCAAATGCATCCCGGCTTCCTTCTCCCCAATTCTGAAAACCAAATCATTTCCAGCAAGCATTTAGTTACTTAAACTAGATGCTTTCCATCCACTAAGCCTTTGGCATCGTCTCCATTCCTTCTCTGTGAATCAGGTTAGGATGATCCCTATATTGAAGGCACAGGTAGCCAACGTGGTGTCCCATGGCCTTCTGCACCTAAGGCAGCTGGTGTGTCATCTATTCTTTAACAGTCACTCCCGCAGTTGGTCACCAGGAAGCAAAAAGACAAATCAATTTCAATAAATGCTACAGCCGTAAATGTGTGCATTTAAGAAACTAGCAAGAGCACTCAGTTACCGCATCCTCCAAAACAGGATTAAAGATTTATAAATAAAAAAAAATAAAAGCAAATCCAAATACATGTACATCTCTAGAACCCAGATTATTTTTCTCAATAATTCTTCCCCACACAATCTCTTCTTATCCATACTACCAGCACTCATTATGACAGCTTTATTATAGTCAAAAGCCTGTTGCTATGTTACGTGGTGTAAAATACTTCAGTATTTTGCCAGGGAAACAAAGACTAGTCCCTTGCCAACAAAATACTGAAATACTAACGTAATGATGCAGGGAATATTACAGACTCTTCTTCATTAAGTCTTTTTTATTTTACTACTTATGTTACTCACTTAAACTGCTTTTCAATAAGAACTGCTGAAATAAAATGGCAAGTGAAAAGGATCATCAGTGGACACATGACAGTATCTCCCACTGACTAGCGAACTTCTTTTCTCTAATAATGCGTAGCAGCTGAAGTAGGAAATAATGAAGGCATTACGTGCCTCTTGACACAAGGCTGTTGTGGGAAATACGTAATTAAGTACCACTGATGTCCAATTTACAGAAGGGGATTATAAGGATTACTCTATCCACAACTAAAAATACCTTAATAGAAACTGATTTTAAAACTCTAACTTGTAGGTGAACTCTACCAGGCAAGAAATACATTTCTTGCAGGTGGGAAATAAAGGTTAGGCTGCACTGAAATGTTTCAGGTAGATTTGGAAGGTACAGTTACTTGGGAAAAGCAAAATGTCTTGTAACAATTAACAGTTTCTCGCACTTAAAAGGAAAAATATTGCACCTCTGCTGCCATTCAAGAACAGAGCCAGATTCTTACAGAGGGATGGGCGAACTTGGCAATTAGTTCCAAGAGACTGGCATCGTCTCTTTTCGGGAAGGTCCACCACGTTATTTCACTCTGGTACCCAAGGGGACAGCAGTGGAACTTCCCCATTGCTCACAGCTCTGGGGGCTAATGTCCTGTCGTGCCGCAGAGGAAGAGCCATCAGGTAAACAGTAGCAGTCACTGGTAGAGCAGCCACAAAGAGCTAGGACTATCATTGGATCCCAGGGCTTTCGCTGTTTTTTTACTATCGTCTCTGCACGGCAAGCCCCCTTCACACTTACTGCTGGGTTTAAGCCATCTGCAGCGAAATAGAACATTAATTGTCTACTGAGAAGGACCTCAATTTGAATTAAGGCAAGAAGACTGTCCAAGAGGCTTCCTGTCACAACAATGTAGGTGGAGGCAGGAAGGTATTAAGATTCACACTCAGTGCTCTCCCAGGTGACTCAATAACCACCAAACCTAACCTGACCCGGAAATGTCAACTTTCCTGCTCCTCTGATGCTGCCTAGCCTGCTGTGTTCCTCCAGCTCCACACTGTGTTATCTCCGACTCCAGCATCTGCAGTTCTTACTACCCCTTGGATCTGTCCACTGTTTGTATACAACATTGATGAGATTTTGACAAAAAGAAACAAGGCGTGTCACTACAAGGATTAATACACATTTTAATTTTGTTTTTATCTGGGATGTGATTGTCACTGGCAAGGCTGACATTTGTTGACCAACGCAAGACACCTGATTGGCATTCTAAGACATCAGAGGGCAATTAAAAGTTAATGGCATTGCTGTGAATCTGGCATCACAGGTCAGGTAAGGATGCAGATTTTCTTCTCTAAGCATCGTCAGTTAACCAGATTTGTTTTTACAGAAACTGGCAACGATTACATAGCTAACTCGCAATTCCAGATATTTGTTTTTGAATTCAGATTTTACCACCTTCCATGGTGGGACTTGAACCCATGTCCCAGAATATTAACCTGATATTTTGGATTATAAATTCCGTGAGATTACCACAGCACCGGTACTTCCCACTAAATACAACGGAAAGATTAGGAAGAAAGGAAATAGAGAAAGAGACCAACTAGCATAAAACACTGCACAACATTACTTTCCCATTGCTAAGTGACAAAAGCCTATAACTAAACTGTCTAACTGCACGTTTTGGTTAAGTTGGAGAGGACAACAAAACAGATCTTTTCGGTCAAACATTTTAAAGATGACAACCTCAAATGGTGTTAACAAAAGCTACATCATGGTAATTGATTAAGACAAGAAAAGCAACATATTTTAGAAGAGCCTGTTATCTCTGTCCAATATAAAACCAACTCTTCTCTCGCCTCAATTATTCTATGGTCTTGCACGTTCTTCAGTTTGAAACCTTCAGTTATTCTTCCCTTAAAAACTATAACAGCTCGTGATGCAATGCCTCTCTTTGACAAAACATTTCATGCTCCAGCAACACTTTTCTTCAAGTAATTTCTCACCCTCCCTCTGCACTGCTGTAATAACGCTTTCAAACTGATTTCACTCCAGGACGTTTGTGCAGAAATCCCTAGAGCCACAAATTTCCACTGCTTCATCAACGACCTTCCCTCCGTCATAAAATCAGAAGTGGGAATATTCATTGATGATTGTGCATTGATCAGCACCATTCACAACTCGTCAGAGAGTGAAACAGCTTATGACCAAATGCAGCAAGAACTGGACAACATCCAGGCTTGGGCTGACAAGTGACAAGAAACATTGCCTGGCATTTGTGAGGCACCGATGACCATCTCCAACAGGAGAGAATCCAAACATCTCGTCATGGCATTCATTGGTATTACCACTGCTGAATCCCCAACTATCAACAGACTGGGGCTTGCCATTGACTAGAAACTGAACTGGATCTTTCTTTTCTCTGAAATTTATCAATGGGAAGAGGTCATTGTTGGCTAGGTAGCATTTATTGCCCATTCCTAAGTGCCCAGAGGGCAGTTAAGAGTCAACCACATTGCTGTGGGTCTGGAGTCACATGTAGGCCAGACTAGGTCAGGATGGCAGTTTCCTTCCCTAAAGGACATTAGTGAATCAGATAGGTTTTTCCCAACAATCGACAATGGATTCACAGTCATCATTAGATTCTTAATTCCAGATATTTTTATTGAATTCAAATTCCACCATCTGCCATGGCAGGATTGGTCTCCAGGTGACCAGAATGTTATCTGGGTCTCTGGGTTAACAGCCCAGCAATAATCCCACTCGGCCAAAGCCTCTCTTCAATCAGCCATACAAATACAGTAACTACAAGAGCAGGTCAGAGGCTAGGAATCCAGTAGTGAATAATTTGCCTCCTGACTCCCAAAAACCTGCCCACCATCTATAAGGGCAAATCCAAATTATAATGGATTACAGCCCACTTGCTCGTACAATTGCAGTTTCAATAACACGCCAGAAGGACGAAGTCCACTTGACTGGCACCACATCCATCATTCACTGACTCCACCACTGACACAATACCAGCAGTGTGTACCATCTCCAAGATGTGGCTGCAACAATCCACCAAAGTTCCTTGGGCAACAACTTTCAGACCCATGACCATTTCCATCTAGAAGGATAAGGGCAGCAGATACATGAGAACACCACCATCCGTATTTCCCACTCAAACCATTCATCATCCTGACTTGGAAATATATCATTGTTTCTTCATTGTCGCTGGGTCAAAATCCTGGAATTCCCACCCTAATGGCATTATTGGTGTTCCTACACCAGATAGACTGCAGTGGTCCAGTAATGCAGCTCACCACTACCTTCAAGGGTAATTAGCAATGGTCATCAGAAACATCTTGTATGCATTTACCTTGTGTAGTCCTGTTAGAATTTCATAGATTTCTATGAGACCCCCTTTCATTCTTCTAAATTCCAGTGAATATAGTCCTAACTGACTCAGTCTCACTTCATGCATCCGTCCTGCCATCCCATGAATCAGTATGGTAAATCACTGTGACACTCCCTCCATAGTCATAACAAAACGTGAGAAGAAGTGACTATGCTTGGATTTGCCCACCTTCTGCGTCTCTCAACAGAGATGTGGCCAGTAAAACAGCCAAGAAAGATGCAGAACCATGACAAACTTTGTTATGGGCTCTCCCGCTGCGTGTTTATACTTTGAACATTGCTTGATGTCGCCTATTTTGGCATCATTATTTTTGGTCACTTTTGACATATATGTGCCAAATATCAGACTTTATTTTGGCTTAATGTTGTGGGCAAAGTCACCCTGTTAGTAGCAATAAAAGCAATGAACAACATGGTTTGCAATTTTTGATTGCTAGAGCATTTGGATTTTTTACCTACTTCACGGATTCATCACCTTTTGTACCATTCAAGGTTTGACAATAAATGCAGCCTCCCCCAGACATAACTACATCATTTGTAATACTATTTCCTGCTCATCTATCTTCTGTGACAAGGTTATTTAATGGGATTACAATAATCAATCCACTGATGACCTCATAAAACTGGGTGTAGAGAGATCAGTCATGAATGGCTTATAAAGAATGGTCAGATATTGTTGAGGAGATTACCACTAGAGAGATAAATACCTATTTAAATTAAAAGACTAAGCAATCATATGTACTTCTTGTGTCGTAATATTCGAGTTATTCCTTTTGCCAACATCCATAATATGAATTTCAATTTTAACTTTTCAGAATAAACCAATAGACTATGGACATTTACACAACAGCAAGAATTTATTCAGTTTATGAAGAGAGAAACTGGGGACAATCTAAAACTTGTAAATTAAAAAGAAAGCTCTGTAAATCTTCAAACTTTATCATAATCTGAAATATTTAAAAGCAAAGTCAAAGGAAGCATACACTGGAACATGAAAAAGGTTTGCATTTATTAACATAGAGAAGTTCCTTTGCTTCAAATACGTATTCAACTTTTCTTGCAAAGACGTCATAATTCTCTTCTTCAACCACTTCCTGGACAACAACACAAAGTAACAACACTTTTCCTAATTTCTGAATTGATTCTCTTATAGATCATTTCAAAATGTAAGTCCCTCATTATCCATTCTCCAAATACATAGAACTGTTTTTCCCAATCTGTTCCATCAAAATTCTTCAAATATTTGAGAAAAAAAAAACTGCATTAAATGTCCACTTTGTGTTCAAAATCTGAAAATGCTGGAAAACCTCAGCAGGTCTGGCAGCATCTAGGAGAGAAAGCAGAATTAACATTTTGGGTCCAGTGACCCTTCTTCAGAAATCTTAATGTTAACTCCTCTTTCTCTCCACAGATGCTGCCAGACCTGCTGAGTTTTTGCAGCACATTCTGATATTGTTTCTGATTTCCAGCATCCACATTTCTTTTTTTTGTTTCCTTTTTATGTTCCCTACTTCTGTGGAAAGATTCCTATCATCTCAAGTGATTTGTTTCCAAAACTGCCCCATTCCTCACATCCTCCCATTGAATCTATCTTGTATCAGCTTTACAAACACACAAATTAGGAAAAGGCCTCCCTCAAACCTGATCCACAATATTATGTGATCATGGCTGATCCAATTGTGGCCTCAAATCCACATTCCTGCCTACCCCCAATAACCACAGTCATGTTATTCAAGAACTATCTACCTTTGCCTTTAAAATATCCAATGATCTGCCTCCACTACCTGGGGGAAGCATTCCAAAGACTCTCAGGCCTTATTTCTCTCTTAAATGGGAGGGGCCTTATTTTAAAACCATGTCTCCTCGTTTTCTAATCTGACTCACAAGAGGGAACATCCTTTCAACATCCATCTGACAAGTCGGGATTTTGTGTTTTAATAAGATCATCTCTCAGTCTTCTAAACTCCAAGTAATACAGGCCAAGCTTTTCCAATTTCTTCTCATAAAATAAGTCCTGCTCAGGTATTAGTTAGGGCTCAGGTATTAGTTAGGTAAATCTTGCCTGAACTGCCCTTAACACATTTATATCCATTCTTAAATAAAGCAACCAAATCTGTACACAATACTCCAGCTGTGATGTCACCAATATTGTGTACAACTGTAGCAAAAAAATCCTAACTTTCATATTCCATTCATCTTGAAATAAACAACATTCAATTTGCCTTCCTAATCGCTTGCTGTAACTGCAAACTGTGCAATTCACGTGTCGATACATCTAGTTCCCTCTGTACCTCCGAGAGATGAGCACTCCCCCATTTAAATAATGTGTTTTTTATAATATGCTATCTGCCAAATTTTTTTGCACACTCACATAACCTATCAATATCCCTTTGTGGACTCCTAGGTCCTCATCACAACTTACTTTCCATAATCGGTTTTGGGGACCCTTATCTAAAGGAAGATATACTGATATTGGAGACAGTCCAGATAAGATTCTCTAGGTTGATACGAGATACAGAGGGATGGGCATATGGGGAGAGGTTGAGTAGATTGGGCCGATGTATGTATTGAAACACAGAAGATTGAGAGCTGACATTATTGAAACATACAAGATTCTTAAAGGTCTTGACAGGATAGATTTGGAAAGTTTGTTTCCCGCTGTGGAAGCATCTAGCAACAGCAGACATAATTTCCAAATAAGGGGTCACATATTTAAGACAGAGATGAGGAGGAATTTCTTTTTTCAGAGGGTAGTGAATCTGTGGAATTCTTTACCACAGAGGGTTGTTGACAGTGGATCATTAAACATATTCAAGGTTCAGACAGACAGATATTTAATCAATAAGGGAATCAAGGGTATCAAGAGTAAGCAGGAAAGTGGAGTTGAGGATTATCAGATCAGCCTGATCTCATTGAATGGCAGTAGAGGCTCAATGGGTTGAATGGCTTTCTTCTGCTTCCATGTCTTATCGTCTTAAATTTAGCAACCATACTGTCAGTCCCTTCATTTAGTAATTTACATCAATTGTAAATAGTCGATGCTCTAACGATTCTTGTGGCACAACATTCTGCAAATCTGAAAAGGGCATATTTATGCCTACCCTTTGTTCCTCTGCTAACATATTAACTCCATGAATTCTTATTGCGCAGTAACCTTTGATGTGCACTTTCTCAAATCTGGTTTGGAAATCCAAGTTCAAAACATCTGCCGGCTTAAAACTTTTCTCCCTGTGTTCAGACAATGCTTCAGACTTTCTCTGTCAGTTCCCTCAGAGCAGGTTATCGGGTCGTTTAACAAATTTGCTGTTTGTACATATTTGTGCACAGATTAGTTGTCAATTTGCCTTTGTAACAGTCATGTCATATAAGGAATTTACAAGCTTTTAAACTGCTAAAGATGGTCTGAGGATAATAAAGGTATTATATAAATAAACATTTTTTCAAAAAGGAAACTATGAATCAAATGTTTCTTAAATCAATGATTTCTTTAAAAAACAAGAAATAAAAGCATTGTTCGGAGTTTTGCTAACATGCCAAGTTCTAGAACTGAAGGACAAGTCTGCATTGTACCTCTGAAGCTAAACAAAGAACTGGGGCTGATGTAAAACAAAACAAAACAAAACAAACAGGTAAAAACAAAGAGGACCAAAGAAAAGCCGCATGTTATTTGAAATATTAACTCAGTTTCTCTCTCCTCCGATGCTACTAAACCTGCTGCATATTTCTAGCATTTTCTCTTTTATTTCAGATTCCCAGCATCCACAGTATTGTATTTTCATTATTAAACAAAAGCAGGTTTGTAGGCCTCAGTTATTCAATTTACTAATGCAAACCAACTAACCAACCAACCAATCATTAAACTGCTGATATTTCTCAAATTTAATTCCCTGACAATTAGTGTAATTTTTGTCATGTTTCAATGAGGCCACAAATAGCAAATGCCCCAACACTAATTCCAGCATTTAAAAGTCATATAAGATGGATATGTGCGACTCTTGAAAGAGGTCAAGGTATATTGGTCCTCCTTGCCAAGAATTGGTCCCTGTCGTCTAATTTAGTGTAATTGCCGGCAATGTTAAGATTAGGTACACATTTCATATTTGGACCACTTCCTTGATTCAAATGCCAAATAAATTATAACAGATATACTACAAGAAATTGGTGACCACTGATTTCATAGATTCATAGAACCCTACAGCGTGAAAGCAGGCCACTCGGCCCATCAAGTCCACACCAACCCGCCAAACAGCATCCCACCCAGACCCCCACCCCACCCTATAACCCCAGATTTACTGTGGCTAATCCAGCTAGCCTGCACATCCCCTATCACTATGGCCAATTAAGCATGGTTACTCCACCTAACATGTACAGTCCAAAGATGTGCAGAAGAACATAAGAACATAAGAACTAGGAGGAGTAGGCCGTCTGGCCCTTCGAGCCTGCTCCGCCATTCAATAAGATCATGGCTGATCCTTTCATGGACTCAGATCCACTTACCCGCGTTTTCACCGTATCCCTTAATTCCTTTATTGTTCAAAAAAAATCTACTTTTTTTTGAAAGCATTTACTGAAGTAGCGTCAACTACTTCACTGGGCAAGGAATTCCATAGATTAACAACCCTCTGGGTGAAGAAATTCCTTCTCAGTTCAGTCCTAAATCTGCTCCCTCTAATCTTGAGGCTATGCCCTCTTGTCCTAGCTTCACCTGCCAGTGGAAACATCCTCTCTACTTCTATCTTATATATTCCCTTCATAAGTTTATATGTTTCTATAAGATACCCCCCTCAATCTTCTGAATTCCAATGAATATAATCCCAATCTACTCAGTCTCTCCTCATAAGCCAACCCCCTCAACTCCAGAATCAACCTAGTGAACCTCCTTTGCATCCCCTCCAGTGCCAGTACATCCTTTCTCAAGTAAGGAGACCAAAACTGCACACAGTACTCCAGGTGTGGCCTCACAAGCACCTTGTACAGCTGCAACATAACCTCTCTGCTTTTTTATTTCAATCCCTTTAGCAATGAAGGACAAAATTCCATTTGCCTTCCTAATTACTTGTTGTACCTGCAGACCTACCTTCTGTGATTCATTTAGGAGGACTGTAGGAGGAAACCGGAGCACCTGGAGGAAACCCACACAGACTCAGGGAGAATGTGCAAACTTCACATAGACAGTCACCCAAGGATGGATTCGAACCCTGATCCCTGGTGCTGTGAAGCAGCAGTCTAAACACAGCCACCTGGATTTGGAGCACTTAAATTGAAATCAGTGGTATGATTATCCTAAGTGTGAGCGATGTAAGGCCCTAATCTCAAAAGGTAGTAATTGTAAATATATTGTGAAACAAAATAAAATGAAGTTCATATTTATCACTGGAGTAAGAGCATTAGAACAGAGATATGACATTCCGGGTTCACTCGCACTTCTCAACAACAACTAGAGTTTCTATCTGCAGGAACAAAATGGAGAAAACAAGGTCATATTCTAGACTAAAACAAATGACAATTTCTAACTATAGTAATTTTGCTCAGCTCATAAAGGACAATGTTTTCCGATTGCTACTAAAATGCCTTTCAAGCAAACTATTTCCTAAATTCTAGGTAAGATCGTCAAGGAAATTAGAGGGTCTTCATATTGTAAGCCAACCATCTCAAGACCTAGCTATCTGCAGAAGGTCCTCAGAGGAACTCTAATAAATTGGACTACAAATCATTACCGTGGTCCAATCTAACTTTCCCGAATGGAACAAACACTGCTCGGATATTAACCAGTCTTTGGGACTCCAACTTATGGAGGGAATATCTAAACGATGATCGAGAGGAAGTGAACACACACATTAACTAAAAGCTGTCAGGCTCTTGTAAACCATTTCTAAGTTTTATCATAGAGTCATACTAATTGGATATCAGCGATAAAGGAAGATCATTTGCCCAGTTCTGTAATTCTACTTTTCATGCCAATACTATATCAGAAACTGGAACAATCTATTTTAAGCCTACTTTTCAGTACCCATTTCAAATATCTATCCAGCTCACTTGTGAATTGCATTACTTTCACATTAGTAGCAGCTGACACAGTACATGGTAACATGAATTTAATTTCAATCAAATAAACATTGCACATTTTGGGTACTTGCGAAAAAAAAATGCCATCATACTCTACATTTTAAAGACGGGAGCTGCACCACAAGTAAAATTAGACTGGATTGCTTTTGTCCTAAACCAGTATTTAAGAACCACTTGCGCCCTTGATGATATAGGTCTTTCAGCGTTTGGCATTGAGTCTTACAGATCGGGAAGCTTTCAGATTCAATGCATACAATTTGCGGAGTTTGCCAATGTCCTCTTTAGGGTGCAGGATGAAACATCGACCTCAGGATTCAGGCAGGGCAGAGATGCAAATCAAACAGGATTCCTGGTCTTAAAATGGAAACCTCTGGTGCACTTTGCTGAATGCAGAGGAAGATATGATGAGACTCTGTTTATTTATTTATTTACTTGTTTGTTTCACTTAAATGCTGCTAATTGTTGGTAGATTTAGCCTGATGCTATAGGCCAGCAAGGTGGATTCAGTTCATGGCCCCAAAAGCTCAACAGGCAATTCCAACAAATCAATACAAAGAAGTAAGAAACACATTAACTGAGTGGACAAACAGTTCTGCATCAATGATGCACCTTACGATTAAGGCATGAAGATTGGATTTCAAGAAGATCCCCCAATTCCCTACAGCATAATCCAGGGTTTTCTTGAATCTGCCACCAATGTTACGATGGTAGAGTAGGATAGCTCCTGTAAAAATTCTGTGCCTATAACCAAATTAAATCATCGATATAGTATCATCATCACTTTGTCACTCAATTCTCAACTGTCAATGAATGTTTTAAAACTGATTTCAAATGTAATTTTCATTCCTGTATGATGGTGGCTAATATCAGGTAACATTAAAATAATTCAATACCAAAAAAACAAAGTCAGACATAAGATTAGGAGTTTTATGAGCTGCTTTTCAAAGTTTTCAGATAAAAGTTATTATTTATGCAACCTGTTTTAAATCAACCATTGTTTACTAATATTGTCAGAATTATTTTATGGTCAAAGAGCAACCAATAACACTATGAAATAAATGGAAAATTATTTCTAGTGAGAAACGGCTAATAAACAGAAACTAAAATCCTGGAAAGTGCCAGTGTACGGTCAGTACCACAAATCCCACTGCAGGCAATGAAGCTCCTGCCATAACACATTGCAGTCACAGAGCTACAGATGAAACAAGAATGCGAAAGCTCTTGTCCTTTCTTCATTCATTCCTTCACATATTTTAGGATCTGGAGTTACAAAAGAGACTGCTGTTCATGCATCATTTGTAATTGTGCAAGTCATTATTGTTTAGTTCTTTATCCAGTAAAGACAGTACTGATAAATGTCAAACTGTGAGACAATCTATGGTCAGCCCACTATTGTGATTGATAAAGCCAATATTGGACCAGCTGGGAGCCCTGACAAACTGTCCCTCTGCATTCTGTTCCTCTGCAGTAAACAAAAATGAACCATGTATAACAACTATTTACTGGATAAATCACTTCTTTCCTGGTGTCAAATCTTATAAATATTTAAAGCTATGCCATCTGTTAAGATCTATTTATCAATGCCAAGTCAGTACCATAAATTCAATTAAGTTCCCGACAAATTATCTGTATATCTGAGCCAGTTAAAAGAGTGACGACTGGTCAAATGCAAAATAAAGAAGAAATATCAAGGTAAAATGTACTACTTCTTTGAAAGCATACACAGATTTATCAACATTTCAAAGGAAAGTACACGTTCCTGATGGATTGTCTCATTTATCAAGAAACTATGCAAGACAAACACTCCCATTTTTCTACAAGGTTCTGGCAACATCAGCCTGAGCAGTTACTGCTATACAGAAAATGTTACTTTGCAAGACAGGCTTAGAAAGCAACTGGATAATACATTTTACCTACAGTTCACTGTATCAAAAGTTTTGAACACTGCAACATCCATTTTTATATAACTAAAACTTGTACAAAGTTTATTTTAAACATGCTGCTCTCAATTCTCTGTATCAGTGGAGACACTTCCAAATCAAAGCTAGTGAAACAAAATGATTTTTCTCATTTGCATTTGTGGATTTTAATACGATGAAGACCAACAGCCGAGCAGACTATGAGGCACTATATTTGCGCTCTCAAGTTCTGGCACGCAAGCTCTAATTTTGAACATGTTGACAAATAATAATTCTATTCTGCCCAAAAAATATGGCTCAAGTCCTCAAAGTCCTCAAACTTTATCTGTGTCTGATTCATCACTCTCCAGATTACAAAATAAATATCATCATCATCTTTAGGGCGTAAGTTTATGAACTAATGGTTTTTCTTTGATCTGAGAAAGAACACAAAATCCAGCTGTAAATTCCACTGACTTGAGAACATTGACCAATCAAAAAATAAATTATTCAAGCATGTTTAAATCTCAATCTGTTCATTCAGATCAATGCCACCTTTTCATTTTCTTAATCCTTAGCCTTAGTTACCTTTTGGAAAACTGATTTATGGTCATTCTATCCTCCTAATTAGTGCATTGCATTCTTCAAATTGCACTTTCTAAAATTCAAAGCTGGCAATAGTTAACTCCAAAACAGCACACCTCTATCATGATTATCAGTATCACCTTTGTGACACACTGAAGGAACTCTGCTCATGACTACTTTGGAGATGTCTTGGATTGAAAACAAAGACTAGGAATTGACTGAATGGGGAGCCTGACATGAGATTGAAGATCTCCAGCCTGGAAGGAGACCATCCTCTCATTTGATGCTTCTTGTGGCCATAAACAAAAAAAAAGAGAGGATGGGGGAGGAATGGTAGGTGGTCAGTAGGGCGCTTTGCTCCACTGAAGTCATCTGCAGATGGGAAGTTTGAGAGTTACTGTGTTAGACGACTCCAACCATCACTATACCACGTAACAGCTAAGGGTGACGGTTCAGGAAAGAGACTGCGGTCGTAAGCAAAAATAACTGGTGTGAGGTAGCTATAAGTGAAGCAATTAAGGCTTTAGTTTATATCCCTAAAACCACTAAACTGAACAATGAGTACTATGTTTACACTGTAGGAGGCTCTTGTTATGGCTGCATTTGCTGTACAGCAAACGGCTTTGGTTCTCATGCACGGTATAAAAAAAGTGCAGAGGAGCTCAATGAAGAAAAGATCAAATCTCAGGACCCATAGTTGTAAAGATAGAATCCAAAAATTATGATTATTTACACTGAAGAAACAGGTTTAAAGAACAAATACTCATGTAAAAAATTAAGAGATTAGACATAGTCTGATCAGGTATGACTGGAAATTGTTATGTCTCACTGGGGTAGTGTGCTTTAACTTATATCTCACTATTGCTGGAGTCATCACAAAAGATCGTACTTTATAAAATTATGCAAAATTCCCCATGTACCTACCTTTTAGATCCAGATTGACAGAAAGCACACACTAGTAAGAATTATGATTTCTTACAAATAGATAGACTCTAACTACAGGTAAAAGTATGAACAACCGAAATATAATTTCACTAGCTAAAACTCTGTCCTCTTTATAGACGCCCACTCGATGCACATACATAGACATAGAAAAAGAAGATGTCATAAGTAGAGGGAAAGGCGAGGAAAGTTAGTTCAGTGGCCCCTGTCCATAGGGTATGCTACAGTGATCCTTACGCTGATCAGGATCTGCCTTTTTGACTTTCCTTCTGGTAATACTTTCAGTTGTTTGGAGGAGGAACTGGATGACTGGTTTCCACTTATAAAGTTGTTGATTTATCAATTAAAAGTCACAGCTTACAGCAACTGGAAAGGAGAAACAAATTGGCTACTTTCAGGATTGAGACAGATAGTAGGAACTGCAGATGCTGGAGAATCTGAGATAACAAGGTGTAGAGCTGGATGAACACAGCAGGCCAAGCAGCATCAGAGGAGCAGGAAGGCTGACGTTTCGGGCCTAGACCTTTCATCAGAAAAGGATTCAGGATTGAATTTTTTGTTGCTGGAGAGAATTCAATTGCTTCCAACAAATATTCACAACTCCCAAATTGTCCAGCTACCTAGGAGCCAATCACATAGTTGTTGGCAAACAGAAGGTTTTCATCATTGATAACTAGTCACTAGTCCACAGACCAATTAGCTACTTGTTGCCAGCCAAAGCCAAATTAGTACACAACCCTTGGCTCCAGCTCATCTGCAAACTAGGCTTCCACCACTGCTTATAACAAGCAGCTGTGTAAACAATACTTAAAATAAGTGTCAGGTTACTTGCATTTATAAAGCACAGCTATCCATCAACAATTCTTGGTTTTTGAAACTGCTATTTTCCTATTTTAGTTCACAATCAAAATATGGAAAAACAAAAGGATACATCTTTATGAAACCATACCAACAAAACACAAATTAAAAATCCAGCTGAATGCCCAAATAATTTCTTGACAAAGGGTCATGACATTATAAATAGCTTTATCATATAAAAAAGAGCTTAAATTCCTGAGTGAAGAAAGTATTCCTAATTATAGGTTAAGATGATAGCTGGTTGTGACGAATCATGAACAACCAAGTTCTTGAGCTCGCTTGTTTACCTTTGAGAGTCAGGGAGGAATTTGCCTGCATCACTGTTTTGTTTTATTAATCAGTTACTTGTCTTTTTCCCCTTTATTGTTGCCTCTCCCAAGACAGGGATATCACGGCTGAACACTGCACAAAATTATACTGTTGAGTGATAGAGCAGGTTTAATGAGGCTAATTATCTGTTTCTCACCCTTCTTTCTGTGTTGCCTGTACATAGAGCTAACAAATGTCTGTGCTTCTCTTCCAAGCATGTTGTGTTCTCCTCCTGGTGTACTCCAGTTCCACTTTCTTCCTGGTTAAACTGTTCTATCATCCATCCACTTCTTCCTCCCTCTCAGATCAATAGAAAATGCTTTGCTCCTTCCTCTTTCCATTCCTAAATCCTTGTTCTTGCTCGTTTTAGCCACAGGTCATAATTGCTCTCTAACCCATCAGCTTCTCATCCTGTACAACCCATTTACACTAGTTTAAAATCCATCCTGCCCTCTTATAAAGTTGCTCCTTTCCTAAAATAATTAGTAAAAAGGACAAAAAGGCATTTTTTAAAAATAAAATAAATGTGATGTACTTCAACAGTTAAAATATACAGCACATATTAAATTCCTTTCTCATAACAGTAACAATTTTAAAAAGCTTTCATATTGTTATCATAAGATAGAGACTGATTAAATATAAATTCATGAGGAATGTTTACAGCTTTTGGCAAGTTGGTTATGCAATGAGGAAGAATTATGTTATAATTGCTTTTATGACTGAATCAATAATATGTGACTAAATCAATAATTTATCTAATTTACACAGTCAATGCAGTCAGGAAACAAGACTTGAAGATGTTTGTCAAAACAGAATTATTTTACACAGCTGAAAGTGAGCCTTGGCAAGTGAACAAGCTTTTTATTTTTCAATGTTTCGCAGCTTCGTTGTTGGCTGTGTCAAAGCACTGGATATGAATTAATTGTGCTTTTATTCAACATATTGCAACTAGGGACTGCTCTGGAATGAGGCTACTTCCTAACAAACTGCAACGTATGCCATCAGTAAGTGACAGATTATTATTACCTTTGCTGCATAAATTGGAATTGGGTCCTATGGCAAGAGAAGCTACAGATCTGTTGATACACTGAAACCTCTCACATAGCGACAAACATCAACAACACAAGAAACATAAACAGTGTTGATATTCAAAATTTCAGAAGTCATGATATTCTAAAAGACTGAAATCTGGTTTACCAGTTGACACAGGAGCAGCTATCTTACACCAAGGGGGTGAGAATTGAATGGGAGGTTGGGGGTGGTGGTGTTGGGGTGTTAACACGGCTACCTCCCCTCTACGCACCTCTGGAATTTTACCAACAGTGGGGTGTGTTCCAACTGAGGCCTTTAAATGGCCAATTAATGCTCTTCCTTTTTCCACTGATAAAACATCAGGAGCGGTGGGTGAAGAGAAGTGGACAGTTCACCATCCTGATAGGCTTAACAGTAAAACCCAGTGGCCTCCGTGCAGGCACAGAACAAGGCAGAGTGGGGACAGTTTCGCTCCTGTGGCCATGGGGTGGGGGAGTTTCCTTGCAAGTGTGACCAGTTCTTGAAGACACCCCAGTGTTCCGTCATTTGCTCCTCCTCACCCCTGCCCTGAGCTCACCAGGATATGCCAGTTTGGCCCCAGTCAGCCCCAATCCCCCAAACCTGCAGTCTGGGTTCAAGGTGCAGCACCTCAAGGTTTGTCGGCATTCTACAGCCTTCTGGACTCAATACGGTGTACGACAATTGTAGATCATAATCAATCTCGACCTCCACATTGCTCTGTGTGTTTTCTTTTTCACTGGCACGTTTCTTTCTTTACCCCTTCATGTTGCATTCAGATGCCTGCTATATAGTCATTCACAGTTAACATGGCACAAACCTTTGCTCATTTACTATATCCATTACCACTGCCTTTGGCTTTAGCATCATGAAATTTTGCGTCAGTTAATCTCTCTTTACCTCAACCCTACCACAGACACTTCCTTTTTTTCTTCTTGACCCTTCCCCAGTCTATTGGCTTAAAAACTCTTTGATTTCTATCCTCCTCCTGTTCTGATGAAAGATCATCAATCTCAAACATTAACTCGGTTTCTTCCCACATATGTCACCTTTCCCAAAGGCTTCAAAAACAGGGTTGAGAATTTTAAAGTCAAACTGTTTATAAGCCTCTGAACACAGAGGTGACAGGTGAATGGACAGGGTATGGAATAAGATAGAGACCAGTGGAGCTTTTGATTAGCTCAGTTACAAAGATTGCAAGGTGAGACGTCCTTGCATAACATAATTCAAAAGAGTATGTGTTTGGAACGGTGATAAAACATGCTGCTTGTGAAATGACTGCACGTTCTTCATATATCCATCCAGGAAACTGTCATGATCACCAAGTAAGGTCAATGGAGGTGGACAGAATGAATGAGATCGAAAGGCAATTAGATGAATTTATGCAGAGAGAAAAGATTATGAGAGATATAGTGAGATGGCAAACAATTGAAACTGATTTATGAATAAGGGACAGATTTGTTTGGATATAATAGCTCTTACTGTTCCTAAAAAGGACGGTTAATAGTGATGAATGGGAAAAGGCCGAAGAGGGTACTGCCAATGACACTCTAAATGTCAATGTAGCAAACACACTTACTGCTCCTGCAATTACGATATTCTAACTGATGCAGTGGACCACATGGCAGGATATTAAACCAGTTGGACTGTGATAAGCTATCTAACATTACTCATGCAGATTACATTATATTTATGTAACAGCAATGTTCATTATATCTCCTTTGTTGTGGCAATCTTTATGATAAAATTAACAGATGATGCATCACGTTGCATTGATAAAAATGATTACTGGAATCCCACGTTTAACAATTACTTTTACAAAGAAGCAACAAAATCCCACAATACTACACATAAGGCATACTAGAAGAAGTTTGCTTCCATCTCTTAATTTGAAAAAACTCTGTCAATTCAAAACTATGATCTGCTAAAAAGGTTATGAAAGAACTAAATTGTACAATCTGACACAAAACTGTTGCAATAAAAGGTTTGGACAGTTAATTCTACGGCTTCACTAATCTGAAATTGCTGAAATCATCAAGCTAAACAGGAATCTTGACGATAACAGCTCTCTCAGTATATTAATTACACTGTTTCAAGCAACATTAAAGACAAAATTGATTAAAACATTTTAGCAAATTCTGCACGCTGGATTCCACACACAATCTTTGAAATAACTCCATAGAGGCCAGTATCCCTTCACCAACTCACCCTTTATTTACAAGGAAAGTCCTTGACACTGATCCAATTCCCTCAGATCCAGTGAACAGAGTGTCCAACATTCCTGTTTATATCAGTTAGCCAGGCCTCCCTAACTGGACCAGATTAACAGGCCCAATCAGGGAACTCCTATTCTATGAGGTCCACCTGGCTGACCCTGTTAAAATCACTACAGTCTTGCACTCTGTTTTATTTTCTTTCTCAACAAAATAACTGAATTAAATACAAGTAATCAAGTTTCAATATTTGGGCAGAAATCGCTTAAGTAGCATGATAGTTGAAATGACAATATTGTGTAACTTCGAGATGCAGTCAAATGTTCAGCACTGATGCACAAAGACTTTCCCAACTGGTTAAGCTTCATTACAAGATAGGCTGCATTATAGTACTTCTCGCTCCCAACATGGATCTTCAAGGCCACCCACCAGAACGTTCATAGTCGGTAGGTCTTCTCACCAGTAGCCTGAACATTGCTGGCACTTTCACTTGCTACCGACGTTGCTTCTGCGGCATCAGCTACTGTTTATATATTCAATTTCAAAATGACTTCAGACGTATCTCGTGCTAGCCAAAATAAATAGTGTCCTGGTCTTACTATAGTTCTTATCAGTAATTATTTAGAACTTAGCAACAAGTCTACGCCAGTGAGTACAACAGAGTGAACAAATTCTAGTGGATTAATCTTGCATTGTCAAAAGAAATTAGGGGGTGAAATTCCACAGGATCCAGCTATTGTTGAAGCTCACATCTTCTTAGAGCTGGAATAAGACTCCTCAAAATCACTCTAGACCATTGCAGATGCTGAGAAGGTGACAGCAAGAATGAGAGGAGAAGAAAGGAACAAAAGCAAGTATCGGTACAGGCAATTACCTCACCAGCCTGCCTTGAATTTGAACCTAAATCCAGATTATATTTTTGATACGTTGGTTAACAGTCAAATCCCTTCTAAGGAATTTGTTCAAATAACATAGGCAAGAACTTGACACACATTTGTTCACCAATCTAAAGTGTTAACGAGAGCACATAGAATAATTTCTTCCAAAATGTAATTATTATTTTGCTTTTTATCTGAATTAGATTCATTTCAAATTATTTATTTCAGAACAAACTAATTTTAGATGAAAAATCTACACAGCGAGATCAAATGTTGGCAGTGTTTTAGTAAAGAAAGCCATATGAAATGATCACAAGGGATTAGGGAAACAACGGAAACGAATTCTTGTCTGAAGCATTTGTTCATTTTGCGAAATTAAAGTCATACCTTGTGTAAATGTTATCCACAATGCCAATCACAGCTTCTTCTGCAGGGACATAAGACCCAATTTGTGCCATGATAGTAATCAGTGCCACTTGTTTAATGTAAGAACTCTTTCCTCCCATATTGGGCCCAGTAATTACCATAACTCTCTGTCCATCGCCCTGCAAAACAAGACCCAGAAAAATTAATGATCAGTGGACAGCCCAAGAAACAGCTGTCTCAAAGCATGATCTGGACATTCACGGATCATATCATTGCTTAATTATTTTCTAATTATTGATCCAGATCTACTGCCATGCTTTATATTAGCTTGAAACATTTAATTAAGATTTCAACAAGCATTTTATTCAACAAGTGTTTCAAAGCAGTGGATCCGGCTCAGCAAAGGGAACTCCAAATTACTGCATACAACTGGAGAAATAGTTGTATGAGATGCTCAAAAATCAAGTGTAGGAAGAGGTCAAATTCCAAATAGTGACTCAGGTAGAACAGTCCATGGTTCTATTTGATTAGGCAAGCAACCCAACGAGCTAGTGAAGGTTCAATGCACACGTGTCAAGAAGGCTTATACCAACTGAAGATGGGATAATGCAATTTCCACAATGTATATTTTCATATTTCCTGGAAATTACAAAGGATATACACAAACAGGATGGCAGCAGGCCGGCAGAGAAAAAGAAAAAAAAAAAATTAACAGTGACATTATTGTCACCAGTCTACAATCTGATTAGCTCATTACTGTTCAAAATGAATTGTAACACAGCAAATTACCCAGGCAATACAATTCATTCAAAGTACATGGATACTACAAATAACATTTGACCAACATTTTAGATACAAGAAAAAGCAAATTTTAAAAATTGTATCAATAGATCAATCGTATCATTTGTAAAGTGTGTTCCATTCGCAACTTCAAAACCACAGAATAAACACAAAACAATTTAATTAAGATTTAAGGCTGCATTTTACAACCAGGCTTGATACACTGGTCTCAGTACAATAAAATCACCAGAACCTGTAGGGTTGGGCTAATTTATTATTCAGCACAAGCTACTGGCATAGGATACGCTTGCTGTACTACACAGTAGGTGGGAGAATGAAAACCAAACAGGAGGGTGGTTTCAAATGTCCTTCCCTGCTGCACACCATGCTAGGGCAGGGATCCCTTTCACAGACCTTTCCCAAAGGAGATCAAATCAATATACTCCACAGGAGTTGGGTAATAGCCATAGGCAGTATCCATAGGGACCAAGAGAAGATGTATTACAAATCAGTGACAAACTGCAATACAGCTGCAAAGGTGAGGCTACCCAATACTGTGTGCCAGGTGGGGGACCCATATCAATCTTGATCTTGATTAAGTTTACTGCTGATCCACACAAATATATGCAACATGTTTATTGTTATTATCTGCACAGTAGGTGGACAAACACTCAAGCTACAAGATACCACTGAAATTAACGGAAAACAGTGTAGGTAGACAGATTTGCAGCTCCCCAAAATGTGTAACTCACATAGTTGAGACCATTGTAATGATCAAATATCCAAAACCCGATATTGCCATTAATTTAATCACCAGTTATTAGCATGAATAAAATGTGAATAAAATGAGCACGGTGGCTCAGTAGTTAGCACTGCTGCCTCACAGCACCAGGGATCCGGGTTCAATTCCAGTCTTGGGCGACAGTCTGTGTGGAGTTTTCACATTTACCCACATCTGCATGCTCCAGTTTCCTCCCACAGTCCAAAGATGTGCAGGTTAGATGGACTGGCCATGCTAAATTTCCCATAGTATCGAGGGATGTGTAGGCTATGTGGATTGGTCATGGGAAACACAGGGTGATAGGAATAGGGGGATGGGTCTGGGTGGAATACCCTTTGGAGGGTCAATGTGGACCCAATTAGCCGAATGGCTTGCTTCTACACTGTAGGGATTCAATGATCTTCTTTAGTATAATCAATCTAAATGTATCTAGATTTCAATTCCTTTGCTGCAGATAATTCATATGGATCAAATCCTATAGCCTCCCATCATGTCTCACCAAACTATAGTCCAATTACGTAAGGGCACACCTTCAAGTCCATTCAGATGAGAAGATATGGAGTTATTTAGTTCCATTTCTATATTTTAAGAAGGATGATATGATAAACTAATAGCTGGGGACATAAAGGACTCAAATCTTGTCTTAAAATAACATTAAAACTGCCCACGAAACCCAGCTCGTCTGGCTATATCTGTAAAGGGAAACGGCTAATATATGAATCCACTATGCCTCAGAACATCAGTTCTGTTTCTCTAGCAACAGAAGCTGCCAGACTTGCTGAGTTTATATGGCAATGTCTACTTTTATTTCAAATTTCTAACATCTGCAGAATTTTGCTTTTCTTTGTGTTGAAATTGCTTGCTCTGGAATAATTTGTTCACTTTCAACAGAAATTATCCTTCACATTCGCCAGGGGTAAAAACCAATATTAGTGCTACCAGATAATGCCAGATTCCAGATAAACATTCTTTTAACTTCTCTTGCTTGGTGCAGCTTTGCTAGAACTGCATTATTTACCATATCTGCCACTGTGGATGAGTAAGGATCCCCGATTGCCTCTATTTCTAAGAAGACACCTCGCAGGTTTACAGTCAAGAAATTGTTGTCAAAATGAATGCAAATATAAAAAGGGGTGGAGAGGAAACGAGATATGCGCACTGATGAAGGTGCAAAGTAAAACTCTACAAGGATGATACTACAACAAAACGAAAGCTGAAGCCTTTAGACTTTATGAAATGGTTTGGTAGGGTAGATATAAAGAAGATCTTTTCACTCTTGAGGCAGTTCAAAACTAGAGGTTATACTTATCATAGTCACCATTAAATTTGATTAATAATATAGAAGAAAAGGATTTACCCAGAGTGGCTAAAACGTAGAACTTGCAACAGCACAGAGAGAAACCTTGAAGAGGAAGCTTAAATACAAAAAGGGAGCAAGGAATAGAATTGTATACAGATAAGGCAAATGAAGGAGGGAATGTTCATATTCTCCGCAGTTGACTGCAATCCTTTAATTCGGCTCAACCCAATATACGAAGATAACTGCCTCCTGCAATGAAACACTATACTGGAGGAGTACAATATAGTCATCCTGCATTGCTGTGAGTTGAAGAATAGGAAGAGAGATACATGCTCTTATTGACATTAGAGTCTACTGCCAGATCTCACCAGTGATGCAGAATGGGCAATCTGCAGAAACTCAAGAGGATATTGGGCAGAAAAAGATGAGGTCATGTATCAAAAAGGGAATTCAGTTCCCTTAGTCACATTAAATTTGTCTATTTTATGGCAAGACAAAATCAGACAGGATGCAGTTCAGCTCCATAAATATGTGCTTATATAATTTGTTGGAATAAAACTGCACATTTTCTTCTGAGAAATAGATTATCACACGTTCTTTCTTTCAGCTCATCATGCATATGCCAGCTCTTTGAAATCTCTTTCTAATCTTTTCCCTGAAGCGGTACAATTCCTTTTCTTTTCAAGCATACATCTAATTCCCTTCTACAAGATTCTCTTGAATCTGTTTCCACAATACATTTAGGGAATACGTTTCAGTTTGACACAATTCAAGCAAATCCCCTCAGAGCCAGTTTGTCCCTAAGGCCAAATCTTCAACTTTACTGAAGAAAATCATGGCTCATAAAAGAGAGACGGGACAAGATAAAACTAAAAATAAACATCCAAAGTGCAAAAGATAGTTTAGATTCCCAGGACTGACATGCAAAAGAATAAAAATAGTAACAGATCAAATAGTAAGAGCCACAAAAAGTAAAATTGCGAAGGATAAACTGAATGAAGACAAGGTGTTAGTATTGTTACCATCTTTGGCCATCCATTAGAAAATAAGATCCATTGGATCCTATCAAATCAAAGAAAAACTCCATTATGTGAATTATGTAATGAGTACTCAAGTCAGGAGAAAGAGTCACTGATGTGTCATGTTAATATGTTGAAAAGATAAACATATTAAAAAATCAAATTTCTAAAAGGTATATTTGGCAAGTTCCATTGACTGATAGAGCTAAAAATAATCAGCTTTTGTAATACCAAATTTATCAGTGCAAGTTTGGGATGCAACATGCACCAGCAATGTTTCAACGATTAACGAACAGAATAATTGAAGAGTTGTGTAACAGCTGCTTCTAGCTTTGAAAACTTGAAAGCTGCTCTGACAACCATGCTCCTTTATCCATGAGAAATACGCAAAGCCAATCAAACTGGCTGGCGAGGCTAGTAACATTGGTGTGGGGTTGTTTTACCGCAAGGTGATGAGATGGGGATTGAACGACCCGGCAGGTATTTTTCAGAAGAAACTGTCAACAAAAATATCCCTACAATAGAAAAGGACCTGACAGAGTCTTATTATGCATCTGTATCATTTTGAGATTTACATCATCAACTACATGAAATAAACTGTTATTTAAATAGACCAGATTCCTTTGATTTTCACCATAGGAATCATAGAATCCCTACAGTGTGGAAACAGGCCCTTTGGCCAAACGAGTCCACACCGACCCTTGGAGCATCCCACCCAGAGCCATCCCCCTATAACCCACCTAATCTACATATCCCTGAACACTATGGGGTAATTTAGCATGGCCAACCCACCTAGCCTGCACATCTTTGGATTGTGGAAGGAAACCGGAGCATCCGGAGGAAACCCACACAGACACAGGTACAATGTGCAAACTCCACACAGACAGTCACCCAAAGGTGGAATAGAACCTGGGTCCCTTGTGCTGTGAGACAGCAGTGCTAACCACGAAGCCATCGTGCCACCCTTCTTGGAATTATGTGGGGACTAGACCTTAAAGACTGATTCAATGGAGCTTAATTCTTCAACTGTACAATTTGAAAATCATTCATTGCTATAAAATGTTCTTTTGTAGGCACAGGCTTTATCACATATCTGAAGAGCATTGAGGGGTACCCAGCAAACAACGTAAAATATGGTTACTCTGTAACTCATTGTATATGCAATGCAAATACGTTGCTACTGTCACTGTACTGTTAAGATAATATTGATGAGTAATGATAATTCAATCAACAAGTCACATTTTCATTTTTCTTTTGATGGGGGAGCATTTGATGTAAAGTGGGTGATTTAAATATATATTAATATCATTTATTTTGGAGTTTTGAAGTTTAAACTAACATGCATGATCTATCAAACCAGATTTTAGGTTGGGGTCAGCGGTGATCATAGCAAAGTTTGCAACAAAATGATCAATGGCTCTTTACAATGAAAATAATAAACACATTACTGCGTCTGAGCTGAGACCATGAGTACTTCTACGGAAGTTGCTTCTTACAATAATGGGAAAATATCACAACAGCGAATACTGAATAGCTCAATTAGAGCACTGGGAATGATATTACAGATGCACTCCTAGAGCTTTCATCTTCAAGGTTGCGGCATATTTTACGAAAGTTAACTTGTCCTAAATACATAATTATCAGAGTACAGTGGTCATTACAGACATTTGACTTAGTCTACATACTGTGAAGAAAGTAACTACCTGTAGTGCAGGGAATTAAACTCAACAAATATCTTCCCATACATCATAAGAAATTTCTACCAAAAAACTGTTTTCATTACCTCAAACAAAATGGATAGATCTAAGAGGCTACATTGTGCCATCGACTTATTTCCAACATTGTACTCTGGAGCCAAAGTTTTTATCAAGCAGTCAATGATATATCAGGAAGGAGGCAGTTAGTTCCATATTTTCACTCATTAAGTGCTTTGTCCTCAGATGTATTCACTGACCTCAACGCCACCCACTGATTTGTGCTTTCTCTTTTTTTTAAGAAGTAAAATAAACTGAGGTTTCTTGCCATGTCTGAAAATGAAAATCAAGAATCAGAGCACGAGGGTTCCAAATAGCCAGAATTCTCTTCTTTCGTCAAAAGAGGCAACCTGCCCAGTAGTTGTATACCTGGCATTGAAATGAAATTTAAATCACAAACAATGAACATAGGATCCTACAATTGCTACAGTGTGGAAGCAGGCCATTCAGCCCATTGAGTCCACACCGACTTTCCAAAGAGCATCCCACCCAGACCCAACCCAAAACCCCATCCCCATAACCCTGCCTTCCCGTGGCTAATCCACCTAACCGGAACATCTTTGGATTGTGGGAGGAAACCAGAGCACCCAGAGAGAATGTGCAAACTCCACACAGACAGTTGCCTGAGGGTGGTATTGAACCTGGGTCCCTGGTGTTGTGAGGTAGCAATGCTAGCCACTGAGCCACCATGCCATCCTAAATTCAGCATTCAGAAGTTATTATTGTTCAGATGTTTCCTGACTATATTCTCTGAGTAATTTGCTAAATATTAACAGCAGTTGGAATAAGAAATACAATGATATTATTTGTGAAGTATTATGTTCCATAAATCATCCTACATCGTAAAAGTCCTTACAAGGGACATAAATAAAAGCTGCAAGTAGAACTGAAAGGTGTGAAATGTTCCAGATTTTAAACATGTTCTCTGGATACAGGAATCCACCACTGACTCAAATTAATACATTCTGTGTCTCAATATGCCTGCTGTACAATAATCCTTTAAATATCGCCACTCCACCTTTTGGCAACAATCTAATAAGTTCTGGTTTACTGAACACATGGAATCTTTCATGCTATTCATTATTTTTGAATATTTCCATCAGTTTTCCATTTACCTTCTGCCCTTATCAGGGGTTATGGTTTCTATAATCTATGGTCATAATTAAAGGCCTTGTCTTGGGACCAATTTAATAAAACTTTTATACCTTTTCAGTAAAAGTCTGCTTGAAGTATATCCAAAAGTCAGCATGTTATTGTTAACCACAGCCTAGCCAAAGATTTGCATGAGGTCACCTAACCTCTTTGCTTTTGCACTCCAGCATACCATGTGTCTCCTTTAGTATCCTTGTCAACCTGTCCTCCGCTTTTAAAGATTTGTGAATTTGAGCACCCAAATTTCTTTGCTCGGCCACTTCATTTGGATAGGAGTCAATTCACTGAATAGACAGACCTTTTTTTAAAAGGAGGTGATGATTACTGATATCAGTACAAGCAAGTAGCACAGGCAGACCGAAAGATGCATCCCACATTCCAACTTCACATTTTTCTTTTAAGAAAAGTCATATTTTGAAAGTACACAAAGCCTCTGAGGAAGTTAGGGGGAGGAATCAGGGAAGCAGGTCAAGAGTGAGATCGCCTCTGGCTCACTTTGTCACCAACCCCAACACTTCTCATGTACACTTAGAAAATCTAGAAAAAACATTCTAATGCAATTACTTTAAGCCACATGTTCTGAACAAAAATCTAAATTTTGAAGCAAAAACATCCAATCAACCCAATAGTTATCAATATACGGCACTGAAAGATGTTATTGAATACTCACATGAAGTTCAGTACTATTTGGAACATACTGCTCTTGTTCTCCCATAAGAACATCAATTATGGGGTGTCTACCATTCTTGATCATTATTTGTCTCTGTTCTTCCAGCACAGTTGGTCTGTACAAATAACAGAATATTTGAAGTATTATTAAATAATGTAACACAGCTATGCTCTATATAAGGTGAAAGCACTCATGTTAACAATTACAAAATACAAGTCAACATGTACAAGTCACGCAGGGAACAGCTGTTTGTTTTGATATATGATTCATTACTGCATGGGGTGCTTGAATATTTCAGCACACAGGTATTTGTGTATTTTCTCTGATGCCTTGACTTCTCCCCTATGAACTGTCTCAATGTATTTGGTGACTTTCTAAATGAACTTTCTCCATTTTGGTCAGTCACATACCAGAGACTTACAAAAGTCAGTGGGGATGTTTGATCGTTTGTTGCTTCGAGGACATCCTGAAAGCGTTTTTGCTGCTCTCCAGGAGTCTCCTGCCATGACAGAGGTCAGAGTAGAGCAATTGCACTGGGAGCCTGATGTCAAGGAATGAAACTAGATTGCCTGACCAGTGGACCAGCTTTTGATGGCAAGTTCCTTGATGTTGGACAATTTGGCTTGGGAAAGGATGGTCTACTTGAAGGCCTTTGCTACCACTAGATCTGAAGAATTTGCACAGATTTATGGTGCCTACTGCAGATTGTTAAAGTCTCTTCGGCATACAGGAGTTCCAGAACCACAGCTGCTCAGTAAACTAGGACCTTGGTCTTGGAATTGAGATCCCTGTCCTCAAATACACTTTCTCTCAGTCGAGTGAAGGCATAAATGGCATAAGGGAGATGGAGGAATTTCAACAAGTTGAGGTTGCCAAGACATGGAAAATGGTCAATATGTTCCATGTAATGTCTGTGGACCTTAATCAATTGGGTGAATGGATACTGTTGGGCTGTGTGAGCTGGTTAGAAGAGGTTCTTATTTTTCAGTGAAGTGAGTATGCAACAACCACCCAATGTCAAAAGAAAAATCACATGTAGGCACCTTCCAATTGCCAAAGTGAAGCCTAGAACCTAGACCATCAGACCCTCATGGACAACCCGCATAGTGACAAACCGGAGCACTGTACCAACAATGCAGCTCAAGTACCCTGGTGCTTTGACATTGATATTGCCCTAAGGGAGGCACAATATGCAGAAGGCCAATTGAAGAAAGAAGATGACCACTCCACAGGGTGGACATGGCCATCAAAAATTGTCTAGCATCTCAGTGTATTTCCCAGTGGAATAATCAAGTTTCTCATGATAGCTCAGCTCATTCCAATAAAAAAATCAACATAACTATGTCATAACCACATAGGCTCCTACACTCGAGGCAATGGGCAAGACCAAGGAACGATTGGCAAGGAGGGTACAGTGAAAATATAGTGCCAATGGAGCCACTTGATGAAATGTCCAGAAAATGACCTTATCATAACTAACACACTGCTGTGCCAATGAAACATGCACAAGACCTCGTAGCAACACCGACATCCCAAAAACTGGCACTTGTTCAATAATTTATTGATCAGGCAAGGGACTGCAGAGAAATCTACATAACATGAAAGGTTAGATTACTTCATCCTGTTATATCTAAAGGCTATGCTTTAGACTTCACAAACAACCAATTGAATAGACAGCAACATCTGCAACACAAAAATGATCTATTTATCTCTTGTTGAGAAAGCTATCCTAATCCACCGTCCTGCTCTGTTCCCCTGCTATTTCAAGCAACTATCTAATTCCTTTTAAAAGAATTTCTTGATGATTTTAACAGTGGCGCTCAGCAGAACATTATATGTTTTAATCATGCAAGAAATTTCTGTGATGCTTTTCCATTCTAATATAATTTGTTCCTTTTTATTATTGACCAGTGGACACAATCTATTTCTACTTCATAGATCCCTTCATAAATCACTTGGAAACAATGTCCAATTTAACTGCTTGACATGGGCCCTTGTTTAGAAAGTTTGCGGATTTTTTTTTGAAACCATGAAGGAGCAACTTTAAAACAATTCTCTGAACATTCAATCTAGTGATTGGTTTCTCATTTGCTTTTCTGTGTTAACCTCTCACTCTCTGTGTATGTCTCTCTCTTCTTATGTTATAGATATCAGCACATAGAATGTTTAAATTTTCCAACTCAAACACATGCGATAATCAGAATCACTGCTTACTTGAAAATAAAAATCATTTGTCCTTTTCAATAGCAAAAGATATTCAAGTTAGGAGGAAAAGCCCCTTTCTTTTGTAACAGTAAGTTCAATGAAGTTTAAAAAGATAATTCTTAGGAGGTCTAATAAATTGCCTGTGATATTGTCCATGTTCAGTTGATTAATACAAAAATTGGTAAAGAGATGGGAGAGAGCTTTCAAAAACTCATTCCACATTGTCAAAATAATGAACTTCAATTAAAACTTCCAATTACCTCATCACAGACCACTGGTTGCCTACAGAATATTCGCTTTTCTTACATCTTGGCAGTTTCAATGCTAAGTGTTGATTTAATAAAACAGGAAGAGTATGTGTAAACAAGATTTAAACTACCATATAGATTATTGATGCTGCATCAGGGTGGAAATTAAATCAGTTCACTTTCTTCACATACCTTAGCAATTAAAAAGATGTAATCTTAACATGAATAAAGCTTTAGAATATTTTCTTCAACCTTTTCAAATAATTTTGAAGATCAGCCAAAGAGATTTTGTTAACAAATGAGAGAAAAACACTGTAAATATGCCAAGGCTATAATGAAAAAAGCCATTTTGTTGAAGCTTTTCATCTTACACTTATTAAGACAATGGATAAGAAATAACAATGTGAAGGGAGAAAGCATACTATTACAAGAGACTGCTGATTGGTTGGCAGAAGCATTGAGTGCAAAGAATGTACCAGTTACATGGTGACAGACAGGTAACTGCCAACCTTCATTTAAATTTAAACCAAGCAGGTTTTCTCCAATTGGACCATAGGAGGGGCCTGTGGTTTAAAAACAAAATTTCAACAAAAGGCATTAAATAACATTTTAAAAGACATTCCGTTCGGTAAAGCATAATGTAGTATGCAATAATTGGATTTTTTTTAGATTTCTTTGCAATTTAATTTTGAACATTAGCAATTCCAAGAAAAATGCTACTCAAGACCGTCAACTCATCGTCAATTAGCAAACCAGATGGACTTCTACGACAATGTCCTTTAGGGAAGATAACCTGCAATCCTTAACTGGTCTGAACTATATGTGATTCCATTTGCATTCCTGGAACTTGAACACAAACTAGTATAATTTTCTACTGAAATGTTGAGGGTATACTGCCCTATTACAAGTGCCTTCCTTTCCATGACACTAAGCTGAAATCCTAAAAGGCCTCTCATGTGGGTGTAAAGGTCAATAGCACTAGCAGCATTGACACTAGAACAAGAAACCTGAATGGATTCAAGAAGGAACTAGACTGGCATTAAGTCAACAAATGGGATAGGTGGGCTAGATGGACTAAAGGCCTTCACTTACTTAATGCTGTTGCCATGTTTGCACAACTTGTACAACTGAACCTTTGTACATTTTGGCAATGTGAAGGACACCTGATGCTCTGAAAATGTTTTATCTAGACAAGTGGGAAATCATAACCTCAGGATAAGGAAACAGCATGTGAAGTTGACAAATCTTTTCATTCAGGGAATGATGAATCTTTGTAATCCTCTCTCTCAGAGCCGTGATTACTCAGTCAATAGGTGTAATTAAGACGCGGCACTGAGGGAATCAAGGTAATAAAGAAGGTGAGCCAGTGTTCAACCATCATCTTATTGAACAAAGGAGCAGATTTAATGGATTTATTCCTTATTTTCCTTATAGCAAACAAACTTCAATGTTATTATATTAAAGTATACACATGAAACAAAATACACAGTATCTCACACACACAGCCATGAGGATTAGGGATGATTAAGTTTAATTTTAAGATACAGTATATCATTATTAAATACTGCATTCCAATCCTTCAGATGTCATTTTGAAGTAATATACTATTAGGAAGAAACAGACATTTCATAACAGACTAAAATTGAAGAGATTGGTTCAGGGTTGAGAACAGAAGTTTGTGAATTCAAACTGCACTCCAGGACAGAAACAAATTATTCAGGCTGGCATTTCAGTAGAGCAGTGAAAATACTTTGCACTGGTAGGATGCTGACTTTTAGATAACATGTTAAACTAGGGTTCCATCTTTTCTCTTGGATGAAGTCAGAAGTCACACGACACCAGGTTATAGTCCAATAGGTTTATTTGAAATCACAAGTTTTCGGAGCGTAACCCCTTCGTCAGGTGAAGTAGTTCTGGTGTCGTGTGACTTCTGACTTTGTCCATCCCAGTCCAATACCAGCACCTACACAATCATGGCTCTCTTGAATGAACATAAAAGATCCTAGTATACTAATTAAAGCAGTTCTCCTGATAGACCGACTCTCAATCAATCATAAAATCATTTATCTCATTGCTGTCTACGGGATTTTGCGGTGTGCAAAATTAGCCGTCATATTTCTTCATTTGCAACAACATCACCATTTCACAAATGCTTTATTGACTATAAAGACTATAGGACACCATGAAGTTGTGTACAGCATTGTATAAATACAATGCTTAATTCCGAGAGCAGAAACTGCAAAGAAAAGTGGGACTGAGCAATTACCACAGAGAACTGCACTGGAAGTTTGACAACGAGATCAAAAATTAAACAAAACTTCAAGAGGAACAGCAGAAAGGGACAACAACAAGATTATAAAACCATTTTATTACCTCGTATATCCTCCTTGCTTAGCAACTGCTGCCAATGAAAAGATGCAATCAATGGTTGCCAGGTGACTGATTGCATTTCTTATTCCACGATAGTGTTCGCCAAACTGACTGTACATGAACAGAAAGATATAGCAAAAGAAAATCAGTTACCAATGAATAATGAATGTTGCTTAAACAAGTTACTATCCATCCACTTTTGTATCCTAGCACAGCATTTACACCATCCTATAAAAAAAACACTGACTTTTGGAAAGAAGGATATAAAGTTTACAGTGTTTTGCTCAAACTTGGAGATTCAAATAAGAATTATCAATTGGACATTCATTTTCTTTGTTGAGATCAGACTTATTCAGGCTGGTTCACTTCAATCCAGTTTCCAACATTTTCAGGATAAGCATGTTGCAATTGTTAAAGCTGCAGTTTTTCCAATATGATGTTAACTTTGCCTCCTTCAGTGGAGAGAAACCATTTCATGTCACCATCCAAATGCAAATGCTTTAGAGAGTCTGGCAACCTATGTCAACACTAGCGTTTATTCGTTGGGAAGACAAAGTAGGATGCAACAACTGTTGAATTCATCACAATATGGTCGCGGAATAGATAAATTTAAAATCAATATTTGGAAAATCTCTCAGTTATTTCCCAGTCACCCCATCTTCCCTAGTAGTTCCTCCTCAATTTCACATATTAATTCTCAAACATTTGAGGTACTCCACTAACTACAAGCTTCAACTGTGCAGTCATTAACAATGTCACAGCATCAATGTTAGGAAGCAATAAGAAGAAAGCGCAGCACCACTTTACACAAGTGAAACAAAAATAACAAGATCCCATCTTTACATGTTGGACTTTTAGCCTTGTAACAGGTAAAATAGGAGATGAGGAGTCTCCACACTATAAAATAAAGTATGCAGAATTGAAATCATTAATCTACTGGACATTTTCATATTAACCTATGGCTTTGAACAAAGGGATATAGATACAAACTAACAAAAATCAAGTTCTGGATGCATATTAGGATGCATTCCCCATAAGTACAACAATTAATACATTAAACAGTCGTCGAGTTAGAGTAACAAAACAGGAATTTTGGAATTATGCAAAAAGGCAACACAGAAGGTAAAACAGTAAGTCGAGCAAATGACACATGCTGGTCTTATATATGAAATGAAGCTCTAGTACAACCAGGAAGTTCATTTGCAAGTATTACCTTTTTATTTTAAACTGTTTCATCTCCTCAGGGAGTATAGTGTTCTGGAAGAAGGTTTTCTTTAAGGGAGGTGAAATAACCTAAAATATACTTCACAATTTTTCAAGATCCTCAACAATAAATATTTGTAGCACTGCTAATACTATAGGATGAGGAATATCAAACATTCCAGTCTGAAAAAAACTGAACATCATTTCTGTTTTATTGTAAAGAAAAAGCACATTTTATTGCATCTTTTCAGACTTCAGGAAATTTTGCAAGAATACAAACTGAAGGGGCAAAGGGCAGTTATACTGCATGAGGAGTGAGTGCTGATTGATTGACAAGCAGACATTGATTGGCAGAGGCAATGCCTTGGAGAATGCACAAATTAACAGCAATTGACAGTTAACAGCCAGGCTTTTCTCTAATTGTAAACCAAGTAAGTTGGCTATGTTAATCAGGGTATTGGCTTGAGAAATAAACCAAATGGCTGTCACCATGTAAACTTGATGGTAAAACAGGTCACATCAAAGCTATCCTGTGCAATGATGGCTACATGGTGCAGACCGTGTTTCGTTGTATATTGTGCAGTCTGATGACTGGCAGTCACTCTTGGTCCTGAAAGATGCTCAGTATACCTCAGTTTAGCCTCAAAGGATATGGTATCTGAAAGGTCTGTGCAATAGGTGAAGATTTCTGTTTGATGCTGCTACTATGCAGCGGCAACACATGGTGTTTGCCAGCAAGATGCTGCCATCAAGCCAAAACACACATAAGTAGCATGGCATATGAAATTCAGTGCCAGAAAAATGCCAGGTTATGTAGGTTATACGTCCCAAAGAGTGGTAGATCATATCAAACAGGCATTTGCAGTTTCATTTCTTTGGGCAGAACCTTGAACAGTCAGAGCCAACCTGTCTGCTAAACTCTGCCAGTGATGGAATGATTTTACTCAGAGGTGTTGCTCTCATATGTAACACTGAAATGTGTAGGTCAGTCTGTGTTTAAGGATTAGATTTTTGATTGTGTGAATCATGCATTCAGATAGTCCACTGGTCGTGGAGACAACCTGGAGAAGTAATTTGACCAACACTCCATTTCTTACATTTTTCCTGAAATAACTTACCAAAAAATTGCCGACCATTTCTCTGGTGGAATAGAAATAACCAAAAACGGAGCTTAGCATTTGGTATTTTTGACGTATTGTACAATTGACGAATAACGCAGTAGTTGGTAGTCAACAATAACAATACAGTCATGGGAATTAAAACGGTCAGATGCAATTTTGGACCAGTGATGGACAGGGACTTCAGGCAGTACCAACTGGTTTTTGCGATGACTTGGCACATGCTTTTGACACACCTTACATCTCCTAACAAGGATGCTATTGCTGATATCTGGCTAAAATGTTGACTCTCTTTCAAGTTTTCTCATTCAAGACTTATTAGGACTGTCTCACACAATTTAAGACTATGTGTTCTACCTGCAGATTAACTTGCTTACTGACTGTTGATAGGCCTCATCAGCAGATGTTTTCCAATGTTGTCACCATGTCACGTTGAAGATATTGGTCTAATAATCAATTACCTATTAGGAACTGAATAACTCCATGGATTAGCTTAATTAGAGCAGAAAAATAGACAATAATTTATGAAGCAGACAGTACAGCAACCAACCAACTTATGTGGGCTAAACTTGCCAACACAAAGCAGACCAACAGGCAGGCAGAGACCAGCACTGTATGCACGCAGCAAATGAAGTCCGTAAAAATGTGAGTTTTCTTAAAGGCGAGGTCCTTTTACCACATCTTGAATGAGCACCCTGATTAGTTTTTCTGAAAAAAAGTCACTGTCTAGGCCAGCATTTATTGCCCAGGATCTAACCATTTCATAAGGCAGTTAAGAGTCAAACACACTGCTGTGGGTCTGGAGTCACATGAAGGCCTGACCAGATAAGGATAGCAGATTTCTTTCCCTGAAAAATATTAATCAACCAGATGTTTTTACAACAATCGGCTGTCACTATTAGACCAGACTTTTTCAAATTTCCAGACTTTTATGAAATGAAATTTCACTATCTGACATAGTAGGATTTGAACCCATGTCTCTAGAACAGTAGCCTGGGGCTTTGGAATACTAATCATCAGTGACAATTACCACCAAGCCAACACCTCCCCTGGGATCTTTTCTTGAACACTGCAAATAAATTGGTCACTGATAGCTCATTCTAGCTACTAGTCATCTGATCATTTTTGCAACCAATTGGATATTTTTCATGATTAATTTTCAAACAAAATAATTTTCATAATATCAAAGTAGCCATGAATATATGCTAATATTGCACATTTAGAAGGTACAACTATTCAATTTTATTACACCTGAAATGCTAATTTCACTAGATTTCATTACAGAATTCCTTGCTTTCTAATGTTGCATAAGCATCAACAGAATATGTTCATGCTTTGGGATCATGATCTGGTCAGGCCTCCAGACCCACAACAGTGTGTTTGACTCTTAACTGCCTTCTGAAATGGTTATTTATTTTAAACTATTGCAGATGCAGTTGATCAATGTTTTAATTTAGTTTTATGATCCTATCTTCTATATCAAACATTTTCAATTCAAACTTGATATCCATGACTTACTCCAACAATTTCTGCCACTCTGCATTGCAGTCAAGGGCAAGCTGCTCTCGAAGTTGGCACAGGCGCTTATACTGCTCCACGATGAATGGGGTATGGAAACGGATGACAGCTTTTGTGCTGCGGATAAGAAGAAACAGAAGCAAGGCTATTACTAAAGTAATTGGTTCTGTCACTAGTGGAGGAAGTAGGACTCAGAGACTTTTTTTTCCTGAATTAGCCTTGAAAAGAATGAATTAAAAAAAAGTGCCATTACACAGCATCACTTTCCATACTGTTCATTATATTAGAAGAAGCACTTGGTAACTATGGAACACACACCTCAGGGACAAGTGAATATAGACTTGAAAAAGAAACCCAATTTAATATCAGAACTTTCCTTTCATGTACTGAAATGAATGGGCATATTGACTAGGCTGCAAAACTGTTGCAACATTAAACGTTGAGCAGCAATGCAGGTTACTTTATTTATTTTGTCAAGTTTTCATTATTGCTCAGAAAACAGCTATTTTAAAAACTCCAGTTTCCTTTTAAATGCACAATTGCAGTGTCAATAGAGGTAGAATTTGTGCATTGCTGTGTTCAGAAAAAATGCTTATCCCATCATACTGGGTCTACACCAAAATCACAGAATGATACACATGGTTCTTCAGTCCTGTAATAGCCCTTTGGTATTCAGTTAGATCCATTGCCCAGTTCTTTTCCTATTGCCCCTGTAATGAATAAATACTTGAAGCAAATTAAATTTTCTTTGACATGTGACCAGTTGAATCTGTTTCCACCACCCTTTCAGGCAGCACATTCCAGGTCAGAACAACCTGTCGTGTAAAATGCTTCCTCGTGTCTCCTCTTCTTTTATCAATCAAATCTCTGCTCATGGGTTACTATCACTTCAGACACTGGAAAGTTTATTTTTATTCATGCTATCCTTCTAATCTTTTCTGCTGAGAAGAACAATCACAGTTCCCTGGTTTTTTCACATAAATTTCTCATCCCTATTACCATTCTAGATTCCATATACTTTTTAATAGTCTTCTCAATTTGCCATCTTGTGTCAAAGTTTTGTATACATACATTCCCAAGTTTTTCTGCTCCTAAATCACCTTTATAATTCTAGCAGTTACTTTCCATCGTCTCTCTTTATTCTTCATACCATGATGTGTCATTTCAAAAGCATCTAGATTAGATTTCACCAACCATATGTTAGTCTATTTTGGCAGAATATGTCCAACTGAAGTCTGTTACCATTCACCACACTGCTTGACCCACTTCCAAGTCTGAGTTATCTGCAAACTTTGAAATGTCTTTAATATGTATCTAAAAAAGCATGGAGTCATACAGCACAGAAACAGACCCTTCAGACCAATCAGTCCATGCTGAACGTAATCCCAAACTAAACTAGTCCCACCTGCCCGCCCATATCCCTCCAAACCTTTCTTATTTATGTATCCATCCAAATGTCTTTTAAATTTTGTAATCATACCCGCATCCACCGCTTCATCAGGAAGTTCATTCCACAAGCAAACCACCCTCTGTGTAAAAAATTTGCCTGTCTTTTTTAAATCTCTCTCCTCTCACCATAAAAATGTGCCCCCTAGTCTTGAAATCCCCCAACATAGGGAAAAGACAACTATCGTCAACTCTATCTCTACCTCTCATTATTTTATAAACTTCTCCTATGCTCCAGTGAAAGAAGTCCCAGCCTATCTAGCCCTTATTTACAACTCAAACTTTCCATATCTAGCAACATCCTGGTAAATCTCTCCAGCTTAATAATATCCTTCCTATAACTAGGCAACCAGAACTGGATGCAGTATTCTAGAAGAGGCCTCACCAATGTTCTGTATAAGCTCAACATGACTTCCTAACTCCTATACTCAAAAGGACTGAGCAATAAAGGCAAGCATGCCACCTGCAATCTGACCCCACTACCAAGGATATATTTCCCTCCCCACCCTTATCTGCCTTCTGGAGGGACCGCTCTCTCCGTGACTCCCTCGTCCGCTCCACACTCCTCACTAGCCCCACCACCCCTGGCACTTTTCCCTGCAACCGCAGGAAGTTCTACACCTGCCCCTACACCTCCCCCCTCACCTCCATCCCAGACCTTAAGAAAACCTTCCACATTAAACAGATGTTCACCTGCACATCTGCTAATGTGGCATATTGTATCCGCTGTTCCCGATGTGGCCTCCTCTACATCGGGGAAACCAAGCGGAGGCTTGGAGACCGCTTTGTGGAGCATCTACACTTGGTTCGTGACAAACGACAACACCTCCCGAAACGTCAGCTTTCCCGCTCCTCCGATGCTGCCTGGCCTGCTGTGCTCATCCAACTGTACACCTTGTTACCTCCGACTCCAGCATCGGCAGTTCCTACTATCTCTAAGCATGCCAAATCCCTTTTTAACCGTCCTGTCTATATGTGACAGAAACTTCAAAGAATTACATTCCTGCAACCCTGGGTCCCTCTGTTCTACAACACTACCCAAGGCCCTACCACTAATTGTATAGGCCCTAGCCTTGCTTGTTGTACCAAAATGCAATTCCTCACATTTATCCAGATTGAACTCCCATTTGATCAAGATCCCTTTGTAATCTTAGAAAACCTTCTTCACTGTGTACGATGCCACCAATTTTGGTATCACCTGCAAATTTACTATCCATGCCTTCCATATTCTCATCCAAATCATTTACATAAATGACAAACAAAAGAGGACCCAGAACCGATCCCTGTGGAACACTGCTGGTCACAGGTCTCCAGTCCGCAAAGCAACCCTCCACCATTATTCTCTGTCTCCTGCATTTAAGCCAATTATGTATCCAATTGGCAAGCTCACTCTGAATCCCATGTGACCTTTTCACTTCTGTTCATAAGACAGAGGAACAGAATTAGGCTATTTGGCCCATCGAGTCTTCTCTGCCATTCCATCATGCCCGACAGGTTTCTCAATCCCCACTCTCGTGCCTTCTCCCCTTAACCCTTGACCCCCTCACTAATCAAGAACCTATCAATCTCTGTCTTAAATACACTCAATGACTTGGCCTCCACATTCCTCTGCAGCAATGAGGTCCATGCATGAACTACCCTCTGGTTGAACAAATTCCTTCGCATCTCGGTTCTAAAGGGTCATCCCTTCACCCCGATGCTGTGTCCTTGGGTCCTGGCCTCTCCTAGTGGAAACATCTTGTCCATCTCTACTTTCTCTAGGCCTTCCAAACTCCATCAAATACAGGCCCAGAATCCTGAACTGCTCATCGTATGACAAGTCATTCATCCGTGAGATCATTCCTGTAAACCTCCTCTGGAACGCCTCTAACGCCAGCACATGAATCCTAAGATATAGGGTCCAAAACTGGGACTCCCAAGTCCCTTTGAGCTTCAGATTTCCAAAGTCTTTCACCATTTAGAAAATAGTCTACACCTCTATTCCTCCTACCAAAGTGTATTTCCTCATACTTCCCGACATCTTATTCTATCTGCTGCTTCTTTGTCCACTCTCCAAGCCTGTCCAAGTCCTTCTGCAGCCTCCCTGCCTCCTCAACACGACCTGTCCCTCCACTTTTCTTTGTGTCATCTGCAAACTTAGCAACAATCCCCTCAGTTCCTTCGTCCAGATCATTAACGTATAACATGAATAATTGTGGTCCCAATGACCCCTGGAGAACTCCCACTAGTTCCCAGCTGCCATCCTGAAAAAGACCCCTTTATCCCCACTAAGTATTCCGCCAATCAGCCAATTCTCTTTCCATGTCAGTACCTCACCCTTAAAAGGCTCTTATCCTGTTTAGCAGCCTCTTGTGTAGCATCTTGTCAAAGACCTTCTAGGAATCCAAACAGATCATGTTCACCGGCTGTCCTTTGTCTAACTTACTCATTACCTCCTCAAAGAACTCTAACAGATCTTTCAGTCATGCTTACCCCTTATTGAATCTGTGCTGACTCTGCCTTATTTTCCCATGCACTTCAAAGTACTCTGCAATCTCATCCTTAACAACGGACTCTAAAATCTTACCAACAGCTGAGGTTAGACTAACTGGCGTACAGCTTCCAATTTCTGCCTCTTTCTCTTCTTAAACAGGGGTGTACATTAGCCATTTTCCAGTCCTCTGGGACCCTCCCAGACCCCAGTGATTCCTGAAAGATCACCATTAATACCTACACAATCTCCTCTGCTATCGCCTTCAGAACTCTAGGATGTAGCCCATTTGGTCCAGCTGATTTATCCACCTGCAGACCTTTCAGCTTCCCCAGCACCTCCTCCTCAATGATGGCCACTATACTTAGCTCTGACCCCTGGCTCTCTTGAAGATTTTGTAGGCTGCTGGTATCTTTCAATGATGCAAAGTATCTATTCAGTTCCTCCGCTATTCTTTGTTTCCCATTACAACATCTCCAGCCTCATTTTCCAGCAGTTCAAAGTCCACTTTTACCTTTTAGTTATCTAAACAAAAACTCTCTTGCAATCTTCTTTTATATTACTAGCTAGCTTACTCCCATATTTCATCTTTTCCCTCTTATTGCTTTTTGAGTTGTCCTAAAGGCTTCCCAATCCTCTGGCTTGCCATTAATCTTGGCCACAATGTATGTTTTCTCTTTTGCTTTTATGCTGTCCCTGACTTTCCTTCTCAGCCATGGTTACCACGTCCTCCCCTTAGTATGTTTCTTCTTCCTTGGGATGAATTTCTGCTGTGCGTCCCGAATAACCCCAGATAATTGTACCATCACTGCTCCACTGTCTTAGCTGCTTGGCTCTCCTTCCAATGAACTCTGGCCTGCTCCTCCCTCGTGTCTTTTGTAGTTATCTTCAGTCAATTGTGATACTGTTACGTCTGATTCAATCTTCCCCCTTTCAAACTGCAGGGTGAATTCTATCATGTTATGGTCATTGCCCATAGGAGTTCCTTCATATCAAGCTCCCTGTGGGACATAGCTCCTTATCTCCATGTTAAGTTTTATAAAACAAAATATTCTTTTATTACAGAAATCTTTGATTCACCTCAACCAGGCATAGATACATCAGCATTATAATTCACGATAAAAGCCCTGATCTTTTATGGAGAGCAAAGTATTATAATTTGCAAATTAAAATTCTGTTCAAATATAGTATGTCTGATATTATAAGTTCCTGGAAATGAATGTTTTCTTCCCAAAATGCAATAATCTATTAAATATACATACTGCGACATAATAATAATTTTCAGTTTTCCTATATTTAAGTGACACCTGATTTAAAGTATCAGTAGGTAGTCTCAATATTTTAACCAGCAGGGGCTCACTATGAGATAAAGAAGTTGTTTGTTTAATGCAACAATACTGAATTGAGTAATCAAAAGATCTGTTTAGCTTGCTACAGTGAAGCACTTATCTCTCACCAGAGATGCATGTTCCCTGTTGTATCTGTGGAAAGCAATAAATCAAATTGATGGCAAGTGATGTACCCTGTTCTTCATAGGATTTATGTATGAACAATTGATTCTTTCCTGATGAAAAGAACCACTGTACCAACTCCCATGTTACCATAAAATTGCACAAAAGAATATTGGATTTGAACAAAACACAATGATCTGCAGTTTCTGGAATTCTGAAACAAAGAGAAAATGCTAAAAATACTTAGCTCAGTCACCAGTGTGAAGAGAAAAGATTAATGTCTTCAATGTGGAAATTTTGTATTGATTTGAATAAGCAAATATTCCACGTGTAATGCTTTTGACAACCTGTTTTACCAGAATCAAGGTTTGCAAGAACTTTACAAGGGTAGTCACTGTGACAAAGCCAGAATTTTTTTCTTCATTCATTCATGGATGTGGATTTTCCTGGCTGGACCAGCATTTATTGCTCATCCCTAGTTGATGGGGAGCTGCCATCCTTAAGTATTGCAGCCCATTACATGTAGGTAGACCCACAATGCCGTTATGGTATGAGTTCCAAGATTTTGAATCAATGGCACTGAAGGAACAGCAATAAAATTCCAAGTCAGGATGGTGAGTGGCTTAAAGGAGAACTTTGAAGGCGGCAGTATTCCCATATATGTGCTGCCCTTCACCTTCCAGATGGCAGGGGTCGTTAGTTCGCAATGTTTCCAAGGTGCTTGGTGAATTTCTGCAGTGCATCTTGTAGGTAGTACACACTGCTGCTACTGAGCATCAGTGGTGGAGGGAGGGACAGTTTGTGCATGTGGTGCCAAGCAAACAGGTTGCTTTGTCCTGGGTAATATCAAGCTTCTCAAGTTTAAATGGAGCTGTACGCCTCCAGGCAAGTGGGGTATATTCCATTCATTCATGTCTTGTACCTTGTAGAGTGGGTACAGCTTTTGGGGAGTCAGGTGGTGAGTTACTGCAGGATGTCCTAGCCTCTAATCTTCCCTTGTAGCCAAAGTATTGATATGGCTCATCCAGTTTAGTTTCTGGTCAATGATAACCCCAGCATATTGACAGTGGAGAAATCAGAGATGGTAACACTACTGAATGTGGAGGGGCAATGGTTAGATTCTCTCTTGTTGGAATTGATCATTGCCTGGCACTTGTGTGTTAATGTTACTTGCCACCCATCAGCCCAAACCTACATACTATCCAGATCTTGCTGCATTTGAAAATGAACTGCTTCAGTATATGTGGAGGCATAAATGATACTGAACATTGTACAATTAGTGAACATCCGCACTTCTGAACTTATAATGGAGGAAAGTTGATTGAAGCAGCTAAAGATGGTTGGTTCGAGGACAACACCCACAGGAATTCCTACAGGGATGTCCTGGAGCTGAGATGATGTGGAGATGCCAGTGTTGGACTGGAGTGGACAAGGTCAGAAATCACACAACACCAGGTTATAGTCCAACAGGTTTATTTAAAACCACCAGATTTCGGAGTCCTGCTCCTTCATCAGGTGAAGTGACCTGGTGAAGGAGCAACGCTTCAAAAGCCTGTGACTTTAAATAAATCTGTTGGACTATAACCTGGTGTCATGTGATTTTGGACTGGACTGGAGCTGAGCCTCCAACAAACAGAACCATCTTCCTATGTATCACAGATAGTAGGAACTGCAGATGCTGGAGAATCTGAGATAACAAGGTGTTGAGCTGGATGAACACAGCAGGCCAAGCAGCTTCATAGGAGCAGAATCAGCATTTCTGATGAAGGGTCTAGGCCCGAAACGTCAGCCTTCCTGCTCCTATGATGCTGCTTGGCCTGCTGTGTTCATCCAGCTCTACACCTTGTTATCCCATCTTCCTATGTGCCAGGTATGACTCCAACCTGCCCAGAGTCTTTCCCCAGTTCTAATTTTGCTTGAGCTCCTTGATTCCACATTCTATCAAATGCAACTTTGATGTCAAGGGCTGTCACTCCACCTCACCCCTGGAATTCAGTACTTTTGTCCATGTCTAAACCAAGGCTGTAAAGAGGTCAGACACTGAGATACCCTGTCTGAACCCAAACCGAGCAACACTGAGCAAGTTATTGCTAATCAAGTACTGCTTGAAGGCACTTATTGATGACTCCTTCCATCACTTGAAACAGTTAAAAGCACATAGAAAGGACCCACAAACAGTAATGACCGATAATCTGTTTCAGTGACATTAGTTAAGAGACATATATTGATCAATTCACCAAAACATCTATCACTACCTCAGAGAGCAGCATAGGATTTTTTACACTCAACCAAAAGAATACCACTTAACATCACCTCCAATAGCATGTCATTCTCTGCTTCATCAATTAGCTTCCCTCCATCATAAGGTCAGAAGTGAGCTCGCACTAGAGCGTCTTGCATGGATCGCATACTCAAGCCTCTGTAGCAGGGCCAGAATCCGCAATTTTTGTGCCTGCAGCACTCTAGGCTCAATCTGTCTCTCCTCCCCTATGACACTAGGCCAATTATAGAGATACATACAACATTAAATAGCACAGAAGACGGAAAGCCAAAAACAAAATCACAAGAGAACACAATTCAAACTAATGAAAAGCAAAATCAGGACACTTCATCACACAATGGGCTCCTAGGTAGAGCAATCTGGATTGGTTTAAGAACATACTGAAATAGGATGGGAATTTTAGGGTCTTTCAGTATTGTTGAGTTGATGTTCATTCCATAATTATCTTATGAATACAGAATGGGATCTCCAGCCTCTTCCACACACTGTGTTTTATTGCTTTTCCTATCAAGAATAGGAGAAACTGTTTACCCAGCTCCCATTGGGAGATGGGTTAACAGATGGAGTCTTAGGTTAATAGATCATCCCTCCTAATCTCCTCCTCTAATAATCAGCATCTATTTAGTTTGATTCAAAATCACATAAATCGCTTTGAAAATGGGAGTTGAATAAACAGTTTTTCCCCACTCTTGACAGGAAAGGCAATAAAATACAGAGTGTGAAGCACTGCATGGGCAGGAAAGAGGGACAGACAGAAAAGGTGGTGGGGGTCGTGGAGTCGGAGGGGTTGGTGGTGGTGGTTAGTGCTGTTTACTACAACTAATCAGACTGAGGAACATCAATTGTGTCATGAAAATGCCAAAACTACCTGAGAATACAAGACTGCTACACAAAGGAAATATCTGAATGTATGATTTTGGAAAACTGAAGGCAGTACTTCATACAGGACTATTCTGTTTAAATTTCTAATTTCTTCCCTAATCTTTTTGAGCAAGTTAATTTATGTAATCGTCTTTAACAGCATGCATAAATCAACCTGCGCAAATAAATCTCAACAACAGCCATTATAAAAACAGATGCTAAGCAATGCAGGAAGAAAGCTGAAAGCATCATCGGAAAAGATGGTTCAGGGAAGGACTTCAAACATGGATGCTGAAGAGAAGAAGTTTAAAGAAGGAATTAGTACAAAGTAAGGCGTAAGTGATTGTATCTTAGGCCAGTTGGGAATTCATAGAACTGGAAGTGTTGTAAGAAAAGATTTACAGATGCGGAATGGGCAGAAAAACCCCTTCAGCCCATCAAGTCTGCAGCAACATAACTACCACTAAAAGTGTGCTAATCCCAACTTCCTGCACTTGTCCCGTATCCTTGAATGATTCGATATTTGAGGTACTCATCCAAATATTTCTTAAAGGTTGTAAGCTTTCCAGCCTCCACTACCTTCCCACACAGTGCATTCCAGATTCTCATCACCCACTGAGTGAAGAAATTTTTTTACCCCAAATCCCATCTGAATCTCCTGGCCCTTACCCTAAAACTATGCCCTCTCATGACTGACCCCCTCAACCAAGGGGAACAGCTGCTCTCTATTCACTCTGTCCATACCCCTCAATCTTATATACCTCAATCCTGTTCCCCTTCAGCCTTCTCTGCTCTAAAGGAAATAATCCAAGCCTATCTAGTCTCTCCTTATAGCTCAATTTCTCCATTCCAGGCAACACCCTGATGAACCTCCACTGTAACCCTTCTCGTGTTATCACATCCTTCCTGTAGTGAGGTGACCAGAGCAACACACAGTTCTCCAGTTACGGCCTGACCAACGCTCTGTACAACTCCAACATCACTTCCTTGCTCTTGTGTCTGTGCCACGACTGATGAAAGTAAGCATCCCACATGCTTTAACTGTCCTATTCACATGCTCTACTGACCTCAGGACTTCTTATTCACTACCCCAACATAGTTCTATTTGACTAAGCCACACAAATGTCCTGCCATTCATTAAATACTCCCTCATCTTGTTTTTTCTTCCAAAAGTACATCACCTCCCACTTATCAGGGTTAAATATCATCGGCCACTGGTTTGCCCATCTGATCAACCCATCTATATCTTCCTGTAACCTACAACCATCTTCTTCACTATTAACCAGTCGACCAATCTTGGTCTCAGAGTCATACAGCACAGAGAAAGACTCTTCGGTCTAACCAGTCCTTGCCAACTACAATCCCAAACTAAACTGTCATCTGCAAATTTGCTTAACATTCCCCCAAATAGATAGTAGAGAATAAAAAGAAATCAGCAGTGCAGGGGCTGAGGTAGTTGCTGAAAAAAATAAGATGCAGAGACAGAAATAAGAAAAATTGATACTGGATATACAGTCTTCTGTGAATCTCAGGTCAGGTCAGATCAAACAGAAAACCAATGTTTTGCATGGTCATGATCAGCTGGCGAGGGCTAGAGTTAGAAGGAGGGAAGTAGATTTTCTGATAATCTGGAGGTAGCCAGAGGATTACGGGCCTCAACGAAGATATGAAGACGTCATCCTAGGCATCTTTAGCAGTAATCTGAAGGCTGGCACACTGCCTGCAGATGGTGCTACTGATTGGCAGTGCACAGATAAAGGACAGGGAAAGGGTTAGGGCTGAGGGAGGAAAGCGAATGCATTGAGAGACTGGGGCCAAGGGTTAGATCCTTGAACTCTGGTGCAGGAGCTACATAACACATGGGAAGGTGCTGACAAGGTGACAGGGTGTAACACTGCATTAAAGATGAAGGTGCTGACAATTTAAATGCCAGGTATTCAACAGTTTTTTTTTCTTATCAAAATTCCATAATCTGCCTAAAGCACAAAAATATTTCCAGGCAGTTTTCCCTAAGCAGTTCATCAGCATTTCCTATTTAATACACATTTCAATCTATATTTAGTAAATCCCATGAAGTGCAAATACCTAAGGAGATCTATCTAGAGAACAGAAATCCTGCTGGACAACCTTTGCTATACAGTCTGTGTTAAAAAATGTCCAGGAAGAAGTACTGTTCAAATAAGATTTCATTTTATTATTTCCATAATGACATTTAGAATACATAATCTCAAAACAACAATTCAAATGTAATCCCTGTTGGCCACTAAACACTAAAGGCCTGCATTATGCTGGCCCATTGCATACTATGCAAGCAGGAAGAGCTCACAATAACTACACTATAATAACATTACAATCGCTTTGAAATAAAACTCACCATTGGTTTTAATTATGTACATATTTGCACTAACTGTATAAATTTGATAAGAGCATTCTGCCAAAGATCTAAAACAGCCTTTCACTCTGTGAGCTTTCAATCACTAAAATAGACCCTGGCAGAAAATAAGCAAGTGACCAGTCAATAGCATAGCCCGCGGCTCACAATGCAATTCAACGCAACACTTTTGAAGAGTAATAAGATAAACAGATGAACACTGACAAAGAAAGGACACCAGTATTCTGTTCATGAAGTGAGAGAATGGTGAAAATCAAGACGTTACACTGCAAATACCTCCATCAGAATTTAAACTTTAAATATAAGTAACTGCTAGAATCTGAAAGTTGGAGCAGCTCATCACATGGTAATACAGCTGGTAATTCAAGATTACAATTTTTTTCATGTGAGAATAAAAGAAGTTACACCATTCGTTTAAAAGGTTAATTGACACAAGTGAGAACAACCTTTCAAAATTTAACATCTGTTGAAATCACAGACTGCTTACAGCACAGGAGGAGGCCACTCTCTCAGACAGCAGCCTTATATGTCCAACTGCCTTTCAAGTGGTGATATTTTCTAATCAACCTATTCAGAGATGCTACTGCACATCCCTGGGGCAGATGGACTTGAATCTAGACTTCCTAGTCCAGAGATAGGGGCATTACCACATTTCAAAAGCCTTGCCTTTCATCTGTTCATTATAAGGTGGTAAGAAGATATAAATGTAAGAAATAGAGGGTTTAAGCCATATGATCCCTTCAGACAACCCCACTATCCAGGAGGATCACAGCTGAAGTGAGCATAGGCTCAACACCAATTACCTGCTTACCCCAACCCCTTCTACCCTGATAATGCAAAGCTCCCTTACAAATTAACTAATGGAATACATTCAAAGCTGAACTAAATAATGATCCAATCTCCACGGTCTTCCAGGATAGAGAATTTCAAAGATTAAAAGACGAAACTGCTTTTCGTCTCAACTGCAATCTTTTATTTTGAAATTGTATCCCCTTATGAGAAACATCCTCTCAGCATTTAAATTGTTGACCTCCATCAGAATCTTTAAGTATCAATAAGATCATCTCTCATTGTTCTAATCTCCAACTACTTTAGGTCCACATTGCTTAGCCTTTCCTTATGATATCTCCTTCACCTCAGAAATCAACTTTCTCCGAACAGCCCCCAATGCAAGTCTACCCCTCCCTAAATGAGAGGACCAAAACAGCATGTATTCTTCCCACCAATGTGGACAGCTTCACATTTTCCCACGTTATATCTCATCTGTGAAATGTTTTACCTGCTCCATTACTCATCCACATCAGTTTGGAGACACTTTGAATGCTCTTCACAACTACCATCAACAACTGTGTTGACAGCTCATGCTGTCCATTCACGTAAGTCAACGGTGTGGACATTCCAGTCAGCAGCAATGCTGCAGTCCTTTCACAGTCCAATGCACTTCTGCCCATTTATTCTGGGATTGGGAAGCAGCAGAAAAAAAGGCTGTGCAGCATCACATTAAATTCCAGGAGAACACAGTCAGGTCAGGGGAAGGAGAGGACACGCTAAGTGTTTACAATACTAGCTGCTGTTTTCAGTTAAGTTTAAAGGTGCAGTATTTGAGTGTGGCTGAGTACATGGGTCAGTTGATAAAGCAAATAAGTGCAAAGGTGGAGTAGGTGGGTGGCTGGATAGCCAGGTGGGTACATCGGTAGGTTGTAGATAGTGGGGTGGCAGGTGCTATCAGATGATCAGGTGTTTGTCTGGTCTGGTTAAGGGTCAACACTGTCAGTTATTGAGTTACCCAAGTGTTAGACCAGGTTTTAAACTGTCTAACACCTCCTGGTTAACTAGTTAGGGAAGGTGTGCAAATCTGATCCAAATCTCTGACTTTGGCTGAGTGGGAGACATTTGCAAAGCATTCTGGGCAATGTGGAATTGCTCAGTGGATGTCAAACATTCCTGGGCGATTCTGACATCAGTCCACTTCTCAGGACGTCTGCAGGTTCTGACATAAATCTTCTGTCATGTGTCTCATCTTGGACAATCCAGAGACCACAAGGTTTGGGATCTTATTGTAGATTGTTAACAGCTAAGGCACTAGCATCGCTCCCGCTGACAATCCACAGTTAAAATTTCCCAACCAGTAAATGACCCGTTTCTCCCAAGTCTCTGTCTCGAATTTATTTAATGGTGCACCACTCCTGACAGTGAAATGGGAGAGGCTGTCAGTTCTATTTTTGTTTTGCGAGCCAGCATCCACTAGATTCATTCAAACATTGAAAAGGGCCAGCACATAACACAACTTGTATCTCAGTCCACTGTGCAGTTTGGTCAATTTGTTTTTGCTGCACTTCATAATCCTAAACCCACCTCCAACTTATCCCCCATCATTACAACCTATTGATTTCCCCACCCATCATCATCACCAGCCCTTAACAAAGGTTTGAGGTTAGATGCCAAAGTCATAGGACAGGCCCACAGTTCAGCAATGCTAATAATAGATAATGTGTAATGGCAGGCTAGGTGATAACAAGGCCTGGTGTGTGGGGTAGGGGGCTAGGACATGGGAGAGTTCAGGCCCTAAAATTATTTAACTCGATATTGGGTCCAGAGGGCTCCAGGGTCCCCACGCGGAAAATGAGGTGTTGTTCTTCCAGCTTGTACTGAGCTTTGTCGGAACACTGCAACAAGCAGAGATGTTTGCGAGGGAACAGGGTGGTGCATTAAAGTGGCAAGCAACTGGAAGCTCAGGGTCTTTTTTGCAAGCAGAATGTAGATGTTCTGCAAAACGGTCACCCAGTCTATGCTTTGTTTCCCCAATGTAGAGGAGAAGGCATTGTGAGCAGCAAATGCAGTAGACTAGATTCTGGGAAGTGCAGGTGAAGTGTTGCTTCACCTGGAAGGTATGTTTGGGCCCTTGGATAGTGGGGAGGGAGGAGGTAAATGGGCAGGTGTTACACCTTTGCCGGTTACAGGGGAAGGTGCTGTAGGGCAGTGGGGGCGTGTTAATAGTGAATGAAGAATGGACCAGGGTGTCCCAGAGGGAACAGTCCCTGCGGAACGCAGACAAGGGAGGGGAGGGGAAGATGTGTCTGGTGGTGGCATCTTGCTGGAGGTGGCGGAAACGGCAACTGATGTTCTTCTGGACGTGGTTGCTGGTGAGATGGTAGGTAAGGACAACAAGAACCCTATCGTTGTTGCGGGAGAGAAGAGAAGGAGTGAGGATGGAAGAAGTGTGGGAGATGGGTCAGACCCAGTTGAGGGCTCTACTGACTATGGGTGCTGGGGAATCCTTGGTTGAGGAAGAAGGTGGATATTTCGGAGGCTCCTGTGTCGAAGTTGGCCTCGTCATAACATATGCGACGGAGACGGAGGAACTGAGAGGATGGGATGGAGTCTTTACAGGAAGTGGGGTGTGATGATGTATAGTCCAGGTTGCTGTCAGAGTCAGTGGGTTTGTAATGGATATCAGTGGCCAGTCTATCCCCAGAAATGGAAACAGAGATGTCAAGGAAGGGAAGGGAACAGTCAGAGATAGACCAGGTGAAAGTGAGGGCAGGGTGGAAATTGGAAACAAAAATCGATGAACGTTTCCAATTCCAGATGAGAGAAGGCAGTAGCACTGATGATATCATCAATGTATCGGAGAAAGAGTTGTGGGAGGGGCCTGGAATAGGACTGGAACAAGGAATTTTCCATGTACCCCACAAAGACGTAATTGGGACCCATGCTGTTACCCATGAACTCCCCTCTGACCTGAAGAAAATGAGAGGAGTTAAAAGAGAAGTTGTTGAGGGTGAGGATGAGCTCAGCCAAGCAGAGGAGGGTGGTGGCAGGTGGGAATGATTCAGGCCTTTGCTCCAGGAAGAAGCAGAGAGTCCCGAGACCCTCCTGGTGGGGGATGGACGTGTAAAGGGATTGCACGTCCATGGTAAAGAGGAGACTGCTGGAGCCTACAAACTGGAAATTCTGAAACTGGCGTAAAGTATCAGAGGAATCACGGATGTACGTGGGCAGGGACTGGGCCAGGAGAGAGAAGACCAAGTCAGGGTAGGAAGAGATGAGTTTTGTGGGGCGGGAGCAGGCTGAAACAATGGGTCTACCCAGGCTACACCACAAACCAGGCCTTGTTATCACACAATCTGCCATTACACATGACCTATTGTTAGTCACTCACAGTCCCCATTAACAACTATTCACCATCCCAGCCAGATTGTTATCTATTCCTTTGTCTGTCCAACTGCTCTTCTCTCTCTTTGGCTCTATCCCCACCAATTGTTTATTCCTTACCCCTTCCCCGACGCTATCTTCTGCATAAATGGACATTGTCCTAGTCACCATCATTTCTGACGAAGAGTCACCAGACCTGAAACGCTAACTCTGATTTTTCTTCACAGATACTGCCAGACCTGCTGAGCTTTTCCAGCAATTTCTGTTTTTGTTTCTGACTTACAGCATCCGCAGTTCTTTCGGTTTTTCTAATGACCAGCCTTCAGTTGCAGTCCGAGGAAGATGCTGGAAATGCAGTAGAGGTTGGTGGTGTTTGTCACAGTGAAGGCCTCTGCACACCATACAGAAAAAGAGAACATGCCAGCTTTCCAGAAGCTTCTCCTCAGGTCACTTTGGGGATGTGTAACCTCTCATATTCCCTTCTGCCACCTTCCCAACACATGTAGCCAGGTAGCGGTCCCTGCACTTCTGTAGGACACTTCGTGGAGTAGAGATCCCTCAAGACCCCAGAAGCAAAGTTTACATAACTGGATATGATAATAAGAAATTGGAGCAGCAGTCAACCATTCAACTCCTCCAACCTGCCCCATCATTCCATAAGATCATGTCAGATCTACCCCAGGCCTCAACTCCTCTTTCATTCCAGTTCCTCATAATCTTCAGCTTTCTGATATTTCAAGAATCTATGTACGTCATCTTTAAAAACTTTTAGTGATCTAGCCTCCACAAATCTAGGGTACAGAAATCCAGAGTGAGAAGTAACTGTTTCACATCTCAGTTTTAAATGAGTGTGCCTATATTCTGTAACTATGTTGCATTGTTTGAGAATTCCCCCGTTATGGAAACATCTACCTTTTCAAGTCCCCTTCAGAATGCTTTAAAAGATCACCACTCAGTCTTCTAAATTCTAATGAACAAAGGTCTAACCTGTTGATCTTGATAAGTCAACCCCTTCATCTCAGGTATCAGCCAACTAATTTCTCATCTATCTCCAATACCAGTATATGCTATCCTAAATATGGAGATGAAAATTGTACACAGTACTCTAGGTTGTAAAAAACTTCCAGGTTTTTAAACTCCAACCCCTTGGGCGATAAAGGACAAAATTCCAGTAGCCTTTCTAACGACATGCTGCAATTGTATTTCACACACAAGATCACTCAGATCCTTCTGCGGTGCGTAACAGTCTACCTTTTGATTCTTCCTACCAGAGTGCACGACTTCATATTTTCCTCATATTAAACTCCATCTGCCAAATGTTTCAGAATTCACTCAAATCTAACTACATCCTTATGCCCTCATCACAAAACACCTGCCCACCTATTTTTGTGGCCTTCAAGTCATTCATATAGATTGTAAATAAGTTAGGCCCTAGGTCTGACCCTTGTGGAATTCCATCAATTACATCTTTCCAATCTGAAAGAGACCCATTGATTCTGACTCTGTCTTCTAACCCACCTTCTAATTCACTAATCCGCCTAATTCCTCCTAACTAATCCCTGAACCTTTTCGGCTATTATAACAATTTCAATATTGCCAAATCTCTCTTATTCCTGGTTTCACACTGATAAAACCTTTCTGTACCTTATTCAGTAGTTGTGATCTGTCACTGAACCCTCTCACCCTCATACTCAACAAACACAATCCCATACAGGGTGCAATTTTAAAAATCCGATGTGAACTTTTCCTGTCCATTACAAACGGCTATTTTATATTATCCTGCATCATGTTTTGATGTGCATACAAATTGACTTGCGAGCAGACTCAAGAATGGAACGTGCTCCCAACCCAAGGGCTGCCTCGACAGTGATTGCATTCTCAGAGAAATTGATGGAATAAATAGTCTAACAGTAGGAACAAACATTGCTCACAACACAGTTGTTATAGCAACAAACAAAGAGGATTTGCCAAAAAAAAAGTTACAGTTACAAAGAAAAGTGGTAGATACAAGCTTGCACTCAACTGCAGGAAAACATGCGCCATGGTAAGGACAACATAAAAGGACATTCCAGTAAGCAACATCACTGAAAATGGAAGAAAGCTGCTTATAACCCAGAATACCACATGGACGCCCATGAGCTGATAGATGTGATATGAATCTAATCAATTTAACATGCTGATAGGGCCACACAATACTAGTGGCTGCTCTCAGTGCGAAAAAGGATGTAATCTCGCATGAATTGGGGTTTTTCATAATTTTTTCTCTGCTCCATATTCCATTCCCTAGCTACCCACTCTATCCGCTTAATGGAATTTGTCTGGCACTGAATCAAACAATCCATAAAATTGTGATGTATTGCACCCTGAGATGAGCTCCTAACTACTTGTTTGCCCCACCACCTTGATGTAATCTGTCTCAGGTCATCTGCTGCTTAAACCTGCTTTCATGTTATCTTTACCGCTGGACCTAACTATTCCAGTGCAATCCTGGCTGGTCTCCCACTTTCTACCCTTCATAAACTCAAGATCACACAAATTTCTGCTGCCCTTATAGACTCAGACGGCATAGAAACAGACTCTTCAGTCCAGCCAGTCCATACTGAACATAATCCCAAATTAAACTAGTCCCACCTGCCTGCTCCTGGCCCATATCCCTCCAAACCTTTCTCATTCATGTACTTATCCAAGTGCCTTTTAAACATTGTAACTGTGCCCACATCCACCACTTCATCACGAGGCTCATTCCACATGCAAACCACCCTCTGTGTAAAGATTTGCCCCTCATGTCTATTTTAAATCTCTCCCCTCTCACCTTAAAAGTGTGCCCCCTTGTCTTGAAATCCCCCATCTTAGGGAAAAGACCCTATCTATAGCGTTCATGATTTTAGAAACCTCTATAAGGTGACCCTGCAACCTCCTAAGTTCCAGTGAGAAAAGTCTCAGCCTATCCAGCCTTTCCTTATAACTCAAACCTTCCATACCTGGCGACATCCTGGTGAATTTCTTCCAAACCCCCTCCAACTTAATTATATCCTTCCTGTAACAGGGCGACCAGAACTGGACACGATATTCCAGAACAAACCTCACCAATGTCCTGTAGAACCTCAACATGACTTCCCAAGCCCTTTACTCAAAGGACTGAGCAATGAAGGCAAGCATGCCAAACACCTTTTTAACCACCCTGTCTATATGTGACAAAAACTTCAAAGAATTATGTACCTGAACTATTAGGTCACTGTTCTACAACACTAACTCAGACCCTACCATTAATTGTATAAGTCCCACCCCTGTTTGTGGTACCCAAAATGCAATACCTCGCATTTTTTTTCTTTATTCATTAACAGGATGACGGTGTTGCTGGCTAGGCAGCATTTATTTCCCCATCCCTAATTGTCCAGAGAGCAGTTAAGAGTCAACCACATTGCTGTGGGTCTGGAGTCACATATAGGCCAGACCAGGTAAGGATGGCAGTTTCCTTCCCTAAAGGACATTAGTGAACCAGATGGGTTTTTCCAAAAATTGACAATGGATTCATGGTCATCTTTTGACTCTTAATTCCAGATATTTATTGAATTCAAGTTCCACCATCTGCCATGGCGGGATTCGAACATGGGTCCCCAGAACATTATCTGAGCCTCCGGAATAACAGTCCAGCGAAAATACCACTAAGGCCATCACCTCCCCTTTATCCACATTGAACTTCATCTGCCATTTTTCAGCCCATTGACCCATCTGATCAAGATCCTAACCTTAGAAAACCTTCTTCGCAGTCTACTACGCCACCAATTTTGGTATAGTCTGCAAACTTACTAACCCTGCCTTCTATATTCTTATCTGAACCATTTATATAAAGCCTTTACTTGTGCCATGCCTGTTCACCTACCACTGATTGCTGGTCTGTGGTGGCTCCCAGTCAAGCAAAATTTTGGATTTTAAAATTCTCATTCTTCTTTTCAAATCACTTCATGGTTTTGCTCACAACTATTTATGTAATCTCTTCATTCTCACAACCGTCCTCTTAATCTCATTCTGGCCTTTTGCAAATTCCTGATTTTAATTGCTCCACCACTGGTGAACTTCAGTTGCCAAAAGCTTAAGCTCCGACATTTTCTGCATAACCCTTGTCTCTTCTCTATCTCAATTTCCTCTTCTCAGACTGTCCGAAATCTATCGTAGCTAGTGATCTGATATAATATATCCTTATGTGGTTTGGTGTGATATTTTGTTTTACAACATTCTTGCGAAGCACCTTTCAGTTGTGCCTACAGATGTTAGCCAGCTTAGTCAACAGCGTTACACCTAAACCATTCTCAGTGACGGAAATGTCCATCCTCCACCCAGACTCCATTCTATGCCAAAGGTATCTTCAGTGCTTCCTCCAAGTGGTGTATAACATGGAGAAGTACTGAATCATCGATCAAGAGAGCACAGATGTTACCTTGCCCATGTTTGTATTGATGTTCTAGTATTTCGTGGGGTTTGAAGTTAATTTTCAGAACACCCCAGGCCACTCCATGCTGATGGTACACCACTTACCACCATCTCTGTCGAGTTGGTCATGCCGAGGCCTAGTGCTGAACTGTTCTACTGTAGCTTTTTGAAGAGATTGCGCAATGCTTCAGATGGAACAGTGGTGAAAGAGCCAGGGCATAAAATTGTTCCCAGTGCTTCAGCATTTACCTTCACTAACCTTCCAAGACTTGACAGCAATGGCAGAAGGCCAAAGTTTGATTCTGTGTAGAACAAGCTGCCTCCAGAGGTGATATGTTGCAGCTTATTACTATTGCTGAATTGAGGTCAGAGACCCAATTTTGGGTTATCCACGAGCTCTGGCTTTCAGCACAGGCTTGAATAGCCACATTATGCCATAAGGATCTAGTTTTTCAAAACTGCTGCTCTGAAAATGGATTTGAGGTACAGCTTTTCATGGCTAATCACAGTCTTAACAACGACATGGTGAGCACTATTACACTTCATTTGCTTTCTTTAGTCATTATTGCTGTTATAAAAAAAAAAGGTGCTTTTTTTTTTTTAAAATGCTTTTTATTTAACCTTCCTGTGTTTTTGCCATATTGCACACCATGACATTCTTGGCTCTGCAGCGTTTTTCTCTAACCCACTTCCCAAGTGCTTTTAAACACTTAATTCTTTTGCAACAGCTGCTTGTTGCTTAGACACCAAATTCATGGGATTTCCATTCATTTGTACAAAGGAATGCAAAATTATCATAATTCACACGAATGTTCTGGTAATTTAATTACTTATGTGGTCTGGGCAACAGACTCTACCAGTTTAAGAAGTGAAATTCAAGTGGTATAGCAAAGCCTTTGGTCAAGAGTACTTAAAAGCATTGAAGCTGGTTGAAATTATTTTTCTTTAACTTAGCACCTTTAGGTTTGACTGGGCCAAGATAACTATTTTCTCTCACTGTCATCTGTGCTCGCTTTTCTTTCTACTCTCGGTTCTTTGTCAAAGAGTGGGCCTGTTAGACTATTATGTGAAAGTTAATTTATGACAGTCAGCTGGGTGTGGCTACACCTGCCTAGTATCAGGCTAGGTCGTAGCCATTGAATCACTTGGAATGACTTCCCTTCTCACTCCCATATTACCCTCTAGTGTTTCTAGAAAATCTATCCTTCACTTTATTTTTCATCTATATGCTACCCCTCAGCGGAATAATCCAAAATCGTGTCAGTTTTCACCACGACCCGACCTCCCCACCTCCTCTCTTAATTCCTCCACTGTTGGGAAACCATCTGAGGATTTGCCCAACTTTCAGTCCTGGCTGAGCAGACATTTGCCCCCAGTCTGCTTACTTGTGACCACAACTTTGAACAGGCTTTTGGCCATTTACCGTAATGGCACCTTCTGTGCCTCAGTGTCTGACTATAAAAGCTCAAATAAAGTGCTTTAGGGCGTCTTATTATATTAAAGATGCTACAGAATCATAGAATCTCTACAGTGTGGAAGCAGACCATTCAGCCCATCAAGTCCACCCCAATCTTCCACCAGCATTCCACCCACCCCTCTCTACCCTATCCCTATAACCCTGAATTTCCCATGGCGCACCAACCTCGCCTGAACATCCCTGGACACTGTGGGCAATTTACCATGGCCACCTAACCTGCACTTCTTTGGACAGTGGGAGGAAACCCACGCAGACATGGGAAGAATGTGCAAACTCCACACAGACAGTCGTCTGAGACTAGAATCAAACCCAAGTCCCTGGCGCAGTGGGGCAGCAGTGCTAACTATTGAGCCACCGTGCCACCCACTATAATTAGATATTTATAAATTGTTTTTTCTTTTGAGGATTTATTTCACAAACTCCACTTCAAATCTTACTCCACCAAATCAAGCAACAAGTGAAGTGGTGAGGAGTGGACTGCCCTGCTGCTCTGACTAACAATAATTTGCCATCTTACTGTGTTATGGGATTCCAACCTGTATTACTTGCTCCAAAATTATCTGCACTGGAACCTCTTCACAAGGACCTAGAACCAAATCTAATTTGACTTGCAAAGTTATCCTTGTATGATTCATATCAAAAAGACAACAATCAGATCAAATGCACAATGGTGTTGGTGTGTACTGTCAACATTATGTACAGTAACAACTTAGCAGGTTTCTTTAACAGCATCTGCCAAGCTATCTACTATCTGAATTTGCTTTTGGATTTCTTGGTGACTTTCTTATACTGATGGCTCTTATCTAGATGTGATTTTTCAATAAGAGGAAACATTCTCTCCATATATACTCTTAGCAACCTGTAGCACAAAAAAAGACTTGGAATAAATGTGTTGCATTGGCAGTTTTCCAAACCTTTGGAGCTTTTCCAGAATCTAAGGGTTATCAGAAGACTACTTCCAGTGCATCCACCATCTCTGCAGCTACTTCCTTCAGAACATAGGGATGCAAGAACTCGAAGTAGAAGTGGGCAATTCAGCCTGTGGGGTCTGCTCCACCATTTAATACAATCATGGCTGATCTCATCTCAGCCTCAATTCCACTTTCCTGCCCACTGTCCATAGTCCTTCAACCCATCACTAACTAAAAATCTGTCTTTATCCTCCTTAAATGTACTCAATGTCACAATATCCACCATACTGTGGGATAGTGAGTGCCACAGATACAAAACACTTCAGAGAAGTAATTTCTCCTCCCCTTATCCTAAAATTATGATGTCTTGTTCTATAATATCCTTTTATATCCTAAGATGCATCCCATCAGATCAAAGAGCCTTATCGGACTTTAGCACTATTAGTTTCCCTAGCACATTTTTCTCTAGTGATAGTTATTGTGTTTATTTACTCTCCACCTTTTGCCACTTGAATATTTAATACTTTTGTGATGCTATTAGCATCTTCTACTGTGAAGACTAATGCAACATATTTATTCAACTCCTCTGCCATTTCCTGGGTCTTCATTTTTTTATAGCGCCAGCTTCATCCTTGAAGGGGCCTATGCTCACTTCACATTCTGTCTTCCTTTTCATCTATTTAAAACAGCTCTTCACATTACTTGCATGTTCACCCTCAAAGTTCTCTTCCCCGTTTTTGGTATTTATTTGGTCATCTTTTGTTGGTTTTTTTAAAAACTTTCCCAATCCGCTGCTTTACCACTAATGTTTTCAACATTCAGGGTTTGAGCGAAGATTTGTAGCTCAGGTGCTGGTTGTAGATGTTGGTGTGTTCGCTGAGCTGGCAGACATTTTGTCCCCTTACTCGGTGACATCCTCAGTGCAGTGGAGCCTCCTGTGAAGCGCTGGTGTCTTGTGCCAGTTTGAATTTACATGGTCTGGTTTTTGCTGCTTCCAGTAGGTGCCAGTTCCTGTTGTGCATTGTAATGGTCGGTACATCGGGTCTAATTCAATGGGTTTGTTGATAGAGTCCGCAAATGAATGCCAAGCCAACAAGAATTCTCTGGCTATCCTCTTTTGGTTTGTCCTATGATAGTAGTGTTGTCCCAGTAGGAAGTGTAGTTTTTCTTGTCTGATCGCATCTGGTCATGTCGTTTAGTTGCTAACTGGTGATCGTGGATGCGGGTTGCCAGTTGTCTGCCTGTTTGTCCCACATAGTGTTTTGTGCAGTCTCCACATGGTACCTTGTAAACCACATTCGTCCTGTCCACAGTATCTATTGGGTCTTTAACCCTGGTCAGTTGCTGTCTTAGTGTGACTGTGGTTTGTGTGCTGTCATGATTCCTAGCAGTCTGAGTAGTCTGGCTGTCAGTTCTGAGGTACTTTTTTTACATATGGTATGGTAGTTATTGTTTCGGGTTTTGGTTTGTCCTGGTTGTGCTGTCTGTTGGCTAGGCATCTGTGGATGAAGCTGCAGGGGTATCCATTCCTGATAAAGACCTTGTAGGGATCATCTTCTTCTTCCTTCTGCAGATCAGGTTTGCTGTGGTGTGTAGCGGCCCTTTTGAACAGGGTCCTAGCCCAGCTCCTCCTGTGTGAGTTGGAGTGGTTGCTGTGATAGTTTAAGGCCTGGTCAGTTTGTGTGGATTTCCTGTATACTTTTGTCGTGAAGTCTCCGTGCTCTTTTCTTTCCTCCATCGCGTCTAGGAATGGGAGTTTGTTGTTGTTTCCCTCCTCTCTTGTAAATTTGATCCCTGAGAGTATGGTGTTGATGAGTCGGTGGGTGTTCTCAATTTCTGTTCTTTTCATAATTACCAAAGTGTTGTCCACGTATCTGATCCAGGGCCTGGGTTAGGTCTATGGGAGGGCTGTTTGTTCCACTCTTTGCATGACTGCCTCAGATACCAGTCTGGAGATTGGTGAGCCCATGGGAGCCCCATTGATCTGCTCATATATCTTACCGTTGAACATAGAGTGGGTCGTTAAGCACAAGTCCAATTGTTTGAGTACTCAGCGTTTGTTGATCTGTTCCTCATCTGTCGTCTGTTGTGTTTCTGTAGTAGGTTGGATATGGTTTCTTTGGCTAGAGTTCTGTCGAATGATGTAAACAATGCTGTTACATCGAACGAGACCATCACTACTACTTTGTCTATTTTTGTGTTCTTCATGTTGTCCAGGAATTCTTGTGTTGATTGTATGGAGTGTCTTGAACTACTGATTAGATGTTTAAGCTTTTGTTGTAGTTCCTTTGCTAGTTTGTGTGATGGAGTTCAACATTGCATATATTTTCTTTCAAATTGATGCTATCCTTAACTTCCCTGGGTAACCATAGATGATTCATCCCATTCCTAGAATCCTTCCCCTTCATTGGACAATGTCAGAGGACACACAATACAGAGTTATAGTCCAACAGGTTTATTTGAAATCACAAGCTTTCGGAGCATAACCCCTACATCAGGTGAAGTGAGAGAGAAGAGCACTCAGACACAGAATTTATGGGCAGAGAGATCAAAAGATCATACAAACGCTGTGAGTAGAGTGCCAAATAATAAGTCCCTGCAGGTCAGCCAGTGTTAGACGGTTAGTGAAGTGTCAACGGCTGAATAACAAGCGAAGGAACAACCTACAATCCAATTAAATGAGGGAGAGAGATAATTACAAAAAATTAAAAATAAGGTGGTGCTGGAGACAAATGACTGGAATATCATGATAGGTATAAGAGTCGCATGTCAAGGGTCTAACCAAAAAGTCATAAGTAATCCAAAACTGTACAAACTAATTAAGATAGGGAGATCATTATCCAGGTGATGTCTTTGCTATGAGCCATGATCTTTCTGTTTTAAAAGTCTGCTATTGTTCTTTAACCACCTTTGCTGCTAAAATCCTTCCCTAGTCCACTCCAGGTAGCTCATTCCTTTCTAATTACTATTATTTAAATGAGAGGAATATTCCCAATTCCCACTGCCCTGTGTGTGAAAAAGTGTTTCCGGATTTCATTTTTAACAAACCATTCTTCCATTAATGCTGAAACAAGTCTAATGGCAACTCTATCCTGGACAAGATGTTCTCGAATATGTTCATTGTAATTGGAACCACTTCGACTGATCTGTTTGCCTGGTTTATCTCCACCAGTCTCCATGACAAACAGCCTGAGAAAACTCTGTCAGGTTTCTTCATAATTCTTTCTTAAATTTATATGTTTTGCAAGTAGGAGCGGACAAAACATTTACTTGAAGTTTGCAGTTACACTTCCCCACCTCCCCCTGCTGAATATTGCGATGTTTCCCTTCACTGTTGCTTTTGCCATGCTTTTATTGCACCAAATCATTAAATGTGACATATAAAAAAATTGACCAGTTGAAGGGCAAAGTTAAAATTTGTTAAAGGACAAAATACATGATTCTGGAGTTTGCTTGGCCTTTACGCCCTTTCTATTCTGCTCACAAACTAATTCAGAAAGTTTGAAAAGTGCAGAAAATTAAGTGCCTGTTACGAACATGGCCACAATAAGCACAAGTTTCAGTGAACTTGTACATACATCTATCAATCTCTTCACCTTAATGAATTTTCATCCATAAAATGGTGTGGGCACGGTGGTTCAGTGGTTAGCACTACAAAAACAAAGTTGCTGGAAAAGCTCAGCAAGTCTGGCATCATCTGTGGAGGAGAAAACAGCGCCAGGGACCCAGGTTTGATTCCACCCTCAGACAACTACCTGTGTGGAGTTTGCACATTCTCCCCGTGTCAGCTTGGGTTTCCTCCCACAGTCCAAAGATGTGCAGGCTGGGTGGATTGGTCATGCTATAGTGCCCGTAGTGTTCAGGGGTGTGTAGATGAGGTGGGTTATCAGGGGATGGGTCTGGGTGGGATGCTCGGAGGGTCAGTGTGGACTTGTTGGGCCAAAGGGCCTGTTTCCACACTGTAGGGAGTCTACACAAAAATAAATAGATTGCACCATCAAATCAAGTTCAATTCATTACAACCACATATTCTTGTGGTGTTTAATTGCATTTTACCTCTGAACTTTCTATTTCCTCAAATAGATTTTTATGGACAAGCTTCTCTAATTGAAAGCTTCTGAATCTGCATAAATGATTAAACGAATTATAGAGTCATAGAGTTCTCTGTTATAGAGTCATAGATTCATTCATACTGAAGAAACATATCATTTAGGTTTGGTGCTTTCCTTGGGATTTAACTGTTTATGCCACTTTACACCTTTTTAAAGTTCAAGCACATTCAAATGCATTTGGGAACTTACTTGGGCATAACTTCATATCCTCAAAACGGACCCAACAATGGGCTCTTTTTGCAAATCTGACCTCCAGGTTGTGTCTAAGGAGGAAACTCCAGACATGGAGCAAGAAAGTAATAGACCTTAGAACAGAAAATGCAGTCTGGTTTGATCATTATTTTAAGTAAACAGTCCTAAATGATGCTTAAAGTCTCTCAGTATCACAGAATATGATTACCACGGTAACACACAACCAAAAGTAAAAGGCTTAGAGACTACCGTACTTTTCTTAAAAGTCAACTGCTACCTTTTTATATGAGGTCATCTTAATTACTTTTTCTTATCCGTTCACAGGATGAGGGCATCGCTGGCTAGGCCAGCATTTATTACCCATCGGGCAGTTAAGAGTCAACCACATTACTATGGGTCTGGAGTTACATGTAGGCCAGACCAGGTTGGATGGCAGTTTCCTTCCCTAAAGGGCATTACGGAGCCAGATGATTGTTTTCCGACAATCAACAATGGATTCATGGTCATCACTAGATTCTTAATTCCAGATATTTATTGAATTCAAATTTCACCATCTGCCATGGCAGGATTCAAACCCAGGTCCCCAGAACATTATCTGGGTCTCTGGATTAACAGTCCAGCGATAATGCCAACAGGCCACTGCCTCCCCTAAATGGCTACATTGAAAGTCAAAACTAGAATTTGCATAATGCTAGCTTGGCCCAACTGATGTTGGAGTCTCTACTGACTTGGGCACACCACATATTGAAGGAGTTCCAGGGCACTGCGTTTCAGATTAGACATTAAACCAGATATGACAACTTAGCATAACAGATCCTATGGCAGTATTTGAAGAGGAGCAGAGAGTTCTCCTGTTCCCTAACCAATATTCATTCCCCAACCATCACCATTTGTGTATTACTTACTGTATACTAAGTGACTGTTGCATTTGTCTACATAACATCATATGTCAAAGGTATTCCATCATTGTAGTGTGCTTTGAGATGTCATGAGTAGGTAATTACATAATTCCACATTCTTGTTTAGCACAAGTTCAAGTCTATAGTTAATATTGATATTCTAGGCTTTTAAAATAACTTATACAATCCAAAACTTTCAATTTCATTCATACATACCTTGAAATTTGTGTCCAATCAGCTGGAATGATGGAGAGTAGAGAACTTTTGACTTCTATCAGAAACTGGAAGAAAAAAACAGGAATGAGAACTTTTTACAAGTAACTAAAATGTACTATTGTGTAACAATATTGCAATGGAAACTTGTATCCTTTCCAACTGTCACCATACTTTAGTCAGATTCAGATGGTCCCTGTATCACAGATGGTGCTGCATTTACAATGTTGTAGCGTTCTCACAATAGAACCATTTTCATGTGGATTAGGTGTCTCTTAAATTCTACTCTCAGAAGGGAGATATGTGCGTGAAGGTACACATATGCAAACACCATTTTTAATTTTTAAAACTGATATTGGCAGAAAATATCAACAACAGTAATCAAATTTATCTAACTGCAGCTTTTTGTTTCTTTGAAATAGGGAATAATGAGAGAGGCAGGAACAATGATAGGCAACAAGCCAGTGGAAATAAATCATGGTGCGAAGAGTTCCGGGTAAAGCTACTTCAAATTGTTCTTTGCTCTTCTCCATTACTAAACCCAACATTGTAATAATCACTTTTACACGTGTTCTCCCACAAACACTCGCTCCACTTTGCACAACTCAAACTGTAGCACCAGAAAAGTTTGTGGTGAAAAAGGCCCAATTTCTAATGAAAAAGGGATTGGTTTTGAGCCCAGAGTCAGATATATAATGGACTAGACTTCCTGGGAATTGGTAAATGCAGCCTTGATGTCAAGGGCTGTCACTCTCACCTCACCCCTAGAGAACCTGGGTCAGGTACTCTATTGTCAGGTAGATGCCAGTGTTATACCTGTACTGGAACAGGTTGGCTGGGGCTGCAGCTCGTTCTGAAGCACAGATTTTCAGTCCTATTGCCGGAATATTGTCAGGGCTCATGGTCATTTCAGCATCTAGTGCCTTCAACTATCTCTTGATTCACGTGGAGTGTATAAATTTTGCTGAAGGCTGACATCTTGATGCTGAGGATCTTGGGATGAGATCAGATGGTTCCTCCACTCAGCACTTCTGGCTGTAGTCAGATGCAAATGCTTTAAACTGATCTTTTGCACTGATGTGCAGGGCTCCCCCTTCATTGGGGTTGGGGATAATTGTGGAGCCGAAATATCTAGTGAGGTGTTTAGTTGACTCCCACTATTCACAGCTGGAAGTGGTAGGACTTCTGTGCTTCGATTCTATCAACTGGAAGATCGTTTAACCCCATCTACACCATCCTACCTCTGATGATTGGCATGCAAGTTGCCCAGTACCGTACCTTTATCAGGTTGACACCTCACTTTTAGAGATGAGTGGTGCTCCTCCTGGTATGCCCTCTTGCACTCAAATGAACTAGGGTTGATCTCCCAGGTTGAAGGTAAATACATCGAGGAAAGGTATATCCCACACAAGGTTACAGATTGTTGTTGAATACAATAGTACTTCTTAGCCTGCTTCCAACTAATATGGTATGACCTCATTCTTTCACCCCTTCGTGCAACTTTCCACTTGTCAGAAGTTGGTTCCCATCCCCTGCCTACTTGTTTAAATCTACATCAACCAAACTCAATAGCATGTACACATTTGACTTCATCTGGCTTAAGCTTGTCAGCAGCAAGCTTCTCTTAATCTCAAAACAAGGTTCATAATCACAGTCAATATGAACTTCTATTATTGAATGTGGTGATAGAAGATTAAATTGAACACTTTAAAGAATGTTTGCAGAATGCTTCCAAGGTGCAACTGGGAAACATACACAATGAACATATCTCAACACACTGCAATCGGATCCTCAAGTAAAACAGACTGTTAGTGCTCAGGTAAATGCGGCAAATGACCAACCAATGGGACATGGATGGGAATGATGCAGGCCTATCATTGAAGGGTGAGATTTTCCCCGTTTCACCACAAATATCACTGAAAATTAATTAGTAATATAGGCTGTGTTAGCACACTGCCAACCTAAGGCTGCTGTTGAACACTCTTGGAATTCAGTTAAGAGATGTGGAAAGTGAATGAGGCACATTATATTAACTCTGCATATTTCTCAATAATTTGGTTGTGGAACTTATTTAAAAGGTGGTGACATTGATAAGGCCAGTACTCCACACAGACTGCAGCAGTTCTAAGATGATGCCCAGTCATTAACTTGCCAAGAACAACTTTCCTATTTTTCCATGGAATGTGGGTGTTCACTGGCAAGACCAGCATTTGTTGACAACCCACATTAACCCTGAACCGAGTGCCTTGTCCAGCATTTCAGAAGGCAAGTTAAAGAGTTAACCACATTGCTGTTGGTTTGAGTCACATGTTGGCCAGACTGCGAGACAGATATCTTTCCCTAAAGGACATCAGCGATTCGAGTGGGTTTTTATGGCAATCCAATTATTTTCATGGTCACCATTACTCTCGCTGGAATTTTAAATTTGCTGATACTGAGTTTCAGAGGCATCATTCTCTCAGGGTTTTTAAGGATCTTCCCCTCAACTTAGAAAAGACTGAAAATCCTCATGGAAATTCTCACCCTCAAGCCCGAAAACTAAGTCCAAGTTTAGATTCAAATTCACATTATCCCTTTGCAAAATGAACAAAAGGATATGGGACAGGTTCATAACCACAAACAACATGCCTTGGGCGAAATTACTGAATCAGTGAATTAGCTTTTAAAAAGTGTACCAACTTTGAATGTGCTAAATTGTCGTACTATCATCACTGCCTATAACAAAAAAAGAAGCTTTATTCCTTTAAAAAGATACTGTGATTTGGTTTGCAAACCCTTTAAATGTCCAATTACACTGTAACAAACAATTATAGCTCTAAAATATTTCTGAAAATGGCTATTGTATTAACACTTATTATCATGCCAAACACACTTCCCTGGTACAGCAATGATTCCAACTATATTTTAAATAAATTCATTTTACCTCCATTTGATAGATTGTGCAATACTGATATCAGACTCATTAGCGATACATCATGGAAGCAGACCCTTCTGCCCACTCATCCATGCCGATCAGGTTTCCTAAACTGAACTAGTCCCATTTGCCTGCATTTGGCCCACATCCCTCTAAACCTTTCGTATTCATGTACCTGTACAAATGTTTTTAAATGTTGTAATTGTACCTCTACCACTTCTTTCTTCACCACCCTGTCTACCTGTGATGCCACTTTCATGGAACTATGTACCTGCACCCCTAGGTCTCTCTGTTTGACAAAACTCCCCAAAGCCCTAGCATTAACTGTGTAAGTCCTGCCCTGGTTTGTCTTACCAAAATGCAACACTTCACATTTATCTGAATTAAATTTCATCCGCCATTCCTCGGCCTACTGGCCCAGTTGATCAAGATCCCATGGTACTCTTCAACAACCTTCTTCGCTGTACATTATACATAAATTTTGGTGTCATCAGCGAACTTACTAACCATGTCTCCTATTTCTGATCCAAATTGTTTATATAAGTGACAAACAATAGTAGAACCAGAACCGAAACTTGCAGCACACCGCTGGTCACAGGCGTCCAGTCTGAAAAACAACCCTCTACCACCACCCTCGGTCTCCTACCATCAAGCCAATTCTGTAACAAATGGGCTCGCTCTTCCTGGATCCAATGTGATCTAACCCTACTAACCAGTCTCCATGCAGTACCTTTTCAAAGGCCTTGCTGAAGTTCATGTTGACCACATCGACCACATCAACCACATTGCCCTCATCTATCTTCTTGGTCACCTCTTCAAAAAACTCAATCAAATTTGTGACTCACGATTTTCCACACACAAAGCCAAGCTGATTATTTCTGATCAGTCCGTGTCTTTCCAAATGCATGCAGATCCTGTCTCTCAGAATCCCATCCACAAATTACCCACGATTGATGTTAGGTTCACCAGCCTGTAGTTCCCTGGCTCTTCCTTGCAGCCTTTCTTAAATAGTGGCACAACATTAGCCACCCTCCAGTCTCCCAGCACCTGACTCGCTGCAGTTGATGATACAAATATCTCAGCAAGGGGCCCCGCAATATTCTTCCCTAGCTTCCTACAATGTTCTAGGTTACATGTGATCAGGTCTGGGGGATTTATCTATATTTATGCGTTTTAAGACCTCAGCACCTTCTCCTCTGTAATGTTCATTCTTTTCATCTCAACAGTATTTACTTCCCAGAGTTCCCTAGCTTCCATGTCTTTCTCCACAAGAAATACTGATGTGAAATATTCATTAAGAATCTCACCCATCTCCTCTGGCTTCATTTATAGACAACCTTGTGGATCTATAAAAGGGTCCTATTCTCTCTCGAGTTACTCTTTTGCCCCTCAAGTATTTGTAGAATCTCTATGGATTCTCCTTTACCTTATCTGCCAAAGCTTTCTTATGTCCCCTTTTTGCCCTCCTGATTTCCCTCTGAAGTATACTCCTACACCCCCCCCCCCATACTCTTCAAGAGATTCACTCGATCCCTGCTGCCTATACCTGACATATGCCTCCTTCTTTTTCTTGACCAGAGCGTCAATAATTGTAGTCATCCACTGTTTCCTACTCGTCAGCTTTACCTTTCACAGTAACAGGAGTATGCTGGCCCTGAACTCTGGTTATCTCATTTCTGAAAGCCTCCCACTTGCCAGAAATCACCTCCCTAATCAACCTTTGATAGTTCCTGTTTAATACCATCAAAATTGGCCTTGCCTCAATTTAGAATTTTAACTTTTAGATACCGTCTATCCTTTTTCATAGCTAGTTTAAAACTAATAGAATTATGATCACCAGTCCCAAAGTGTTCCCCCACTGACACCTCAGTCACTTGGCCTGCCTTATTGTCCGAGAGGTCTAGTTTTGTCCCTTCTCTAGGGGCCATCTACATATTGGTTATTTTGCTTAAGTTGTACATTCTTTGAAACTACATTCATGCTGTATGTTCATGTGACACACTGTGGTTTTATTTGATTTTACTCCTTAGAGAGCAAACAGCTCTCTGCTAATAGTTATAAAACGGCATTGTTTAAAAGGAACAAAACCTGAACAGACCAGTTGTCAGATGAATAACTCAGCTTGAAGTTGTAGCATTACAACTTGTAGCACATTATTTGCTTTCAGCATTTTCTACAAAATAATAAACAGAATCAATTCCCACAAATTATTTTGAGTGAAACTCTTTTCCCATCGGTACTTGTACCATTTTATAACCGCTCTAATTCCTTTCCACATTACCATCACACAGAACAGAGATAAGTAATGTAAGCACCAACAGTGAACTCACTGTCTCAACTAGTGGTGATAGCAGACAGAAAATCCCCAAATTAAAATATCTGGCCTTCAACAAAACGTACTACTGCCATGGTATGCAAAATATATCACAACATGACCCTGCAGTCGGGATAGTACCTCCTGAATCTCTAGCTTTTACTGCTGAATGACCTCCTCTACAACCTCTTCCATCAGGCAGTAGATACAGAAGCCTGAACACATGAACAAGCAGGTTCAGGAACAGCTTCTTCCTAGCCATTATCAGACAGTTGAATGGACTCTAGCCTCAAATAACATAACCTGTATGCCTCTAAGTTTTTTTGATCAGTACATTCTTTGCTTGCTGTGATTGGCCAGTACCACTCATAAACAAAGCTTTTCACTGTATTTCAGTACACGTGGCAATAAATCTAAATTAATCAAGCAACATTACTGCAGTAGCATTCAGGGGTCCTGCTAACCCGAATTGTTTGGAACATAATTGATGCTTTTTTGCCAAGTGCAAACCCAAAAGATGAAACAACAACTTAGACGATAGAGGGCAGGGTGACAGCCAGAGGTTTCTGAATTTCTTTTTTCTGGAGATAAGACTGATGCTAGCAAGGCTACATTGATGGACCATCCTTGCTTATCACATGATGATGATTGTGGGCTTTATGTTGCCAGTCTAAAATGGGGCATAAACACGCTTCAACAGTCCTGGGAAACAAACGTGACTTCAACCTCAGCGGTTGCATTTAAAGTAATCAGTAGATCATTCCAGCCTGATTAAAACCGAGCTCAGTTTACCTCTTGCCCCGAAACTGTCACATAATCTAAAGACGGTTTTTTCAGAATCAATCGGATTTCTCTGCGATGACCCTGCAGTCGGGAAAGAACCTCCTGAATCTCCAGCTTTCGCTGCTGAATGACAGGGAAGTCAGTGAGGTCTGTAAAGAGCTGCGTCTTATCACCTATCCTGAAAAAAGGACAAGACACAAAGCATGAATATGTAGTCACTCTCTTTCAATGCCATGGGAGGCACATGAAAAAATACATCAAACACTGAATAATTTCAATGTTGTCGAAGACATTGCAGGTTAATTGTTTTTGGTTACTACAAGTTTACCATTGTTCGAGTTATAACACAGGATGCTCAAAGGAATTTATTTTTAAATTAACAACATTTTACTTATTTCTGACTACGATTAATCTAATTTTAAATTTCCATTGTAATCACACTGTTTCTTTTTAAACAGTCCATTAGCTGGCTCTCTGCCAGTTCAAAGTTATTAGAGGCCAAATGCAGTGAAGATATTAATATTTTTGACCATATGTTGTTATGGAAACTGAGCCAGGATTATTTTGGAGAAACAATCAGATCTGGAGATTGGATGGGTGGGGAGGAAGAGAAAATAAAGCAAAGCGTCATATTCCAACCCTAGGTCCAAAATGGCATTTGGCAAAACATTTGTTTATCTTAAAAAAAACAATGAATCAAAAAGAAAATGATAGAATTTCTGCATTGATTGAACAGCTCTCACAAAATTCATCTCAGGGCTGATCTCATCATGACAATCTTCAAACCGCTAGACCTCAACAGGCTGAGGAAGAACAAAATTTAGGGCCTACCTTCACTAATTGAACAACAGAAGGCACAGGAAAATGGTTTGTTTTCACTGGGTCAAAACCCAGGAATTCCATTCCCCCCTCCCAATGGCATTGTGGGTTTAACCAACAGCACATGGACAGCAGTAGTTGAAGAAGGCAGCTCATCGCTACGTTCTCAAGGGCTAGGGCAGGAATCAAAACACGTCCCACAAGTTAATCTTAAAAAAAAAAATCTTGAACTGCAGCAGATTGGGAAGGCGGCTCCTTCTTCTGAACTTCACCATCACCACTTTCTCGAGAGAAATTAAGGATGGCCAATGGTACCCACTTACCACAAACAAGTAAAAGGAAACCGGATGGAAAGAAAGAGAAACCAGTGTAAACTAGTGAGGACAATGTTAAACAGGCTGAAGGTTCAAGATAGGATGCTTGCAGAGAAAGGGATTCTGTTCTCAATGTATGTGGCAGTGCCAAGAAAATATTCATTTTCCATCGTGAGCACCCTATTATTGGAATAAAACATTTCGAATCAGATCCAGCATGCCCAAGCAAGAACAAAGCCTTCTCCATCCTGCATCAACAATAGCCTGTGATTGTGAATAAACGATTAATAAAAATGAACTAACCAAAGCAGCATTGACAGAATAGATTATATTTACCTAGCTTCTAAACTACATAAATAGCAAAATAAAAAACTGGGGCTAAGAGGGACGTAGGGACAAGGAAGATGCATGAATTACGCAGCCAAACAGGTTATAGAACATAGAACATAGAACAGCACAGCCCAGTACAGTACAGGCCCTTCGGCCCATGATGTTGTGCCGACTTATTTTCCTACTAAGATGAAACTGCCCTGCATACCCTATATTATACTATCATCAATGCATTATATGTCAACCTGTAAATCCTTCCAGGAGAAACAATAGCAGTACTAAGAGAAAGAGGGGTTTCTGGTCAGCTACATCAAGGAAAGAACTTTGGAGCCTGTACCATCACAAGAATTACAGACTACCACACATGCTGCTGCAGCAACCCAGATGGAGTTAACTTTAACACAGGCCCGGGGGCCTCTGGGCTGAATCAAGATTGGGCCCTGATACTCACTCAGTGATAGTAAGAACAGCTAATGCTGGCATCAGAGACAACACAGTGTGGAGCTGGAGGAACACAGCAGGCCAGACAGCATCAGAGGAGCAGGAAAGCTGAGGTTTTGGGTCGGGACCCAAAGAAGATGCTGTCTGGCCTGCTGTGATGCTCCAGCTCAACACAGTGTTATCTCTGGGCCCTGATACTCAATTTGTTAAAAGCAATGAGCTGCTGGCATCTGTGGAGCTTCCAAAAATAGTTCTCCACTTCTCCACAAACCATTTTGGGCCATTTGCCTTGCCAGAAACGATTCACAAGTAAATCTTGAGGGTGGAAATGGAGAATATGAAAAGGGGCAAGATCAGGCAGCATGCTCCTCAGGATTGTTCTGCCATCTGAGGCAGGGGGTATTTTAACCCATTCTCCAGTGCAGAACATAGCCCTGCAAAACTAGTCCTTCTTTTTAATCATTTACTACCTGAGAAAGCAGTGAAATACAATCCGATTCTAATCTCAAAGAATCAAAGCATTAGGAAAAATTTCACTTCTCACCAATACAAAAACAGATCACAAATACTAATCTGAAGTAAAGAAACCTTCCAGCTGAACGTACTTGGCTGCACTTTCATCCAAAATCTTCACGTAGTGATGCACAGGATCCAACAGCTGTGGCAGTTCCAACAAAATACTACGAAGGAGGAAGGAATTTAACTGGGCCTCAGCAGCTGGAAGCAGGGCCTGGAAGCCCACCTCCAAACCTGACAACGTGTGGACCAACTGGTAAAACTCCCATGTGGAACACTAAAACAAAAGACATTATTGGTTAGATACTTTGGAAAACACAGGATGAGCTTCAGTGCTTGGCCTGCGTTGCTGCCTTCAATCAGCAACCAAGATCAAAAACAACCTTGTTTGCTTCTGCATTGAATGTCGGTTCACACAAAATGACAGCCTGCAAGAAATTAAAAGAAATGCACACATCGTTCAGCTTTGTAAGCAGACTTTTATTCTGTATTGCTGTCGTCTGAAGAAGCCAAATGGAAGACTAATGTTCCGGCCAGAGATAACGTGCAACATCTGATACCAATCAGCAATCACCACACTGGGCACCTAAACGTACTATTCAAAATATCTTAAGGTTTAAAATATAACTATTTTTCTGAACAGTTGAATTTAAACATTCAAAAGTGACCTGCGTGAAAGCACACTGTGAACTAGGTATTTAAATATCACTACAAAACCTCTCTTGGCTCCGTTAAAAGGAAAGATTTTTTAAAAAGTGGGTTAAGCTATTTCCTAAATTAACAGCCACAGACATTCATACAAATCTATTAAACAAACCCATATGCTAATAATATGAAGCAAGAGTTCACCAACAATGTGTTATGATGGAACCATAGGAAATGTATACTTTCTTAAAAAATTGGTAATTGTGACACTGTGAGTCTCGAAGCAGGATTATGATGATGATTATCCAAAATTTGGATGGAGTACAAGAAATGCTGTCTAACTTCCCACAGTGGAAAAGGCTGACAGCTGGGGAATAATTGAGGCAAACTTAACATTTGCATTCACAAACTCAGGTGGAAAAGTAAGTTGTGAGGAGGATGCAAAGAGGCTGCAAAGGTTTACAGACTGATCCAATGAACAAGAATAAAGGTAACAGATTAAGTACAACATAAGTAAATGTGAAATTATGCATTTTGTGAGGAGGACAGAAAAGCAAATATTTTTTAGAATGTGAAGAGACTAATAATTCAAGAGAAATTTGGAATCCTATGCAAATTACAAAGAATTAACAAATAATGAGGAAGACAAGTGGTATTATCAATAACCTTTATTACAATGGGTTGAAGCATAAGATTATGGCAGTTTTACCACCATTATACAAGGCTATATTTACCTTATAAGGATATGTTTACATGAGAGGAGTGTGACAAAGGTTCATCAGTTTCATTCCCAAAGGTTTTCCATTGAGAAATTGAGCAGAAAGGGCCTATGCTTTTTGGGATTTAGCAAAACAAGACATGACCTCATTCAAACTGGGCAGGGTGAATGCTGGGATGCGGTTTTCTCTGGTCAAATGATAAAGCATCAGCCAAGTCGGGCTGAGGCGCTTCCCCAAGGGTTATGAATCTTTGGAAATCTCCATCCAAGAGCTGGGCATTCCCCTTCAATGAGTAAACTCAGGACTGAGACTGACTGCTCTTTGGAGAATAAACAAAGAAAGAGAAATGGGTGTTAACTGCATATTAATTAGAATTAGATTGAATTACAGTGCATTGAGCATGGGAGTTGGGAGGTAATGCTGCGGCTGTACAGAACATTGCTTAGGCCACTGTTAGACTACTGTGTGCAATTCTGGTCTTCCTGCTATAGCAAGGATGTTGTGAAACTTCAAAGGGTTCAGAAAAGATTTACAAGGATGTTGCCAGGGTTGGATGGTTTGAGCTATAGGGAGAGGCTGAATAGGCTGGGGCATTTCCCCCGAGCATGGGAGGCTGAGGGGTCACCTTATAGAGGCTTATAAAATCATGAGGGACATGGATAGTGTAAATAGACAAGGTCTTTTCCCTGGGGTATGGAGTCCAAAAATAAAGGGCATAGGTTTAAGGTGAGCTGCCATAGGAAGTGGTGGAGGCTGGTACAATTACAACAGTTAAAAGATATCTGGATGGGTATATGAATAGGAAGGGTTTAACAGGGATATCAGCCAAATGCTGGCAAACGGGATCAGAATATTGACAGAATTAACCCTTTTCAATTTTTATAAAGTCCCATGAAAGAGTCCAAAGTCATGCAAAGTCTGATACAGTTTCACAAAACAGCTTTCAGAAAATAAACAGTTTCATCAGTATTTGCATTATTGAACTGCAAAGGCAATTCTACACTGGTTTACATCTTAGATTGGAAGCAGGTCAACGAGTAGTGAATTGCTTTTGCATAATTTCCATTTTACATGAAGCATGTATCATTTCACCAGTTAGTAATTTTGATGAAATTTGTTTGAATGAAGACTGTGCTCATTTCATCTATTTCTCAATTTACGGCTGGGTCTACAACTTTCATAGGGAGATAATAAAACACAAAACACAAAGGACTTATAGCATAACAATGTTAAATTAATGTTTCAATGATTAGAATTTCTGTAGAATCTGCCCATTAACTGGAGTTGTGCCAAAGGTTCATCGAACCCAAATGCCAAATGGAGTTTCCAAGAGGGCAGGACCGCAGATGGGGATACCACGGGGTCCTAGTGCCAGCCAGTTTGCATGTTTACCACAATGGTTCCACCTCCTGACAACTTTGGAAGAGGTTAGCTCAGGAGTGGGGTTTGACAGCCATCCACCCACAAGCAGCAGGTATTAAACTGAGGCACCAAAATTCTGACACGACTGGAATTTGGCAATCTGGGGCAGAATGAAAGGCTGATAGAATGAAGTCCCACTCTCAGTGACAGGCTGTGGGCTTTCTTTTTTAAGATGCCTCGAGCACTTCTCATTAACACCGCCCCCAAACACAACCACATCCATCACCCTCAGGTCACCAACCCTGCATCTGCAATGAAGAAACAGCCAGATCCACAGCCACAGGAGATACTGTGGAACAGTGTTCCCTCAATAATAATGGCTTGGTAGACACGGCTAGTATTTGAATACATACTTTGGTCAGTATGAAGGTACCGTACTTCTATCTTGTCTTTCTTTCTCTCTCTGGCCTGCAAAATCAGTGACATCTCTGACCAATTTTAAGACTGGACAATCACTGATTGACTGTGCAGCCTCTGGAGCCCACCTACTGTGCCCAACTGGGCAGTGTGCCTCCTCCCAGGTCATAAATCAGCCAAGTCAGAAACCACATTGACTGTCTGTGGAGAAAAGGCCAGTGTTAACAAGGTTCAATTCTAGTACTAGAGGTCAGGATCCCATTGCCCGGTGCATTTCTGTGTCCCTGTTAAAGCACAATGTGGGGTTGAGCACCAAAACACACCCAGCCATGGGGTTTTCACCTCAAAGCTAAAATCAAGCCAGTTTTCTCTTATTTTCACCAAACTGATGGGCTAGGTATTCCTAATATTTTCATTTTCACTTAATTCTTGTCCAAAATAACATGGCAGTACTGCACACTTGAACTCCTATTTCTTTCTCATGGCAAAGTTCCATTTTCATTTGACCACGTGAGTCATCAGTAATGCTGAGAACATTTGTATTTAACTGGAAGGATATCCCATTACAGTTCAAAAAGTCAAAACATTTGACTGTTACTTCTACCTGAATATCATGCATAAACCAGGGTTTAATCCAAATCTGTTTCCTGGTAAATTGCAAAATCACAATTCTCCTAACTGCCGAATGTTGAGGAGGCTTCCATAGCACTAAATTACTCATATGCACAAAGATTATTTTCTCTGCCTCTTCCTAATAATTTTCAAAGAGTATTACTGTAAAGAGACATTTTCTCGAAGCTTTTCAACTTTCACTCATGAGAACAATTTGCAAGTACACCAATTAAAGGGGAAAACAAACAGTTCAACTACAGGAGAGAAAGTGCCTATTGACTAATAGATAGATTCCAATTGGTAGAAGCATTGCTATAAAGGATACACTCATTAATAGTGATTGGCAGTTAACTGCCAGGCTTTGTTTAAATTTTAGACCAGACAGGTTGAACCTGATTGATCAGGGAACTGTCCTGAGAGGAAAAACAACATATGGTTGTCACACTTTGAGCCTGACTGACAATCCTCAATGGCCTAAAGATATTATCACTAGACTATTAATGCAGAAACTCAGCTAATGTTCTGGGAATCTGAATTCAAATCCCACCATGGCAGATGTTGGAATTTGAAATCAATAAAAAAAATCTGGAATTAAGAGTCTAATGATGACCATGAATCCATTGTCGATTATTGGAAAAGTCCATGTAGTTCACTAATGTCCTTTAGGGAAGGAAATCTGCCATCCTTACCTGGTCTGGGCTACATGTGACTTCAGACCCACAGCAATATGGTTAACTCTTTAACTGCCCATGGGGTAATTAGGGATGGGCAATAAATGCCGGCCTAGCCAGTGGTGCCCTCATCCCATGAGTGAATGAAAAAGATTGGTTTTCAGCATAATTCTTCACACATTCAGGATTATCCAGTAGATATTGTCCAATTACAGGATCAACAACATATTTCGACCAACATTTAAATTAGAACAGGTAAGGTGTCTGTTGGATTTGTTAAAGTGTGTACTAAATCCAAGGTCATACCAGATTTCCTTTCCAAAGGTACTGGCAAACAGTGAAGTGTGACACAGTCCCACAACTGAATGGGCATTTATGTGAGATAAGATTGAACAGATCAGTAATACGATTACTAGTTTATGCCATTCCTTACACTGGTCTGAACTGCAGAAATTTCTTTCATCTTTTGATTTGGTCCATTTAAGCCACAATATTTCTTCAACAGATAACTGGACTACAAACAGTGTCCATTTAAAATGCATCCATACCATAAACCTATTTAATGAGAAGCTGTTACCATTGCAATTAACAATATCACTAAACATTTCTCTGACCATTAAAAACGAGGAATCTGTCCTTGCACATAGTTTCTCTTTTGGCATACCTTCAATCCACATTAAATGGGAAAAGATATTTGTTAGGCTTGAACTCCTCTTCTTCTGTCTATTCAACCATAAACCAGTGTGTGCTGTAGAAGGTGAATTCTAGCTGCTTTAGTGCATAGATATTGCTTTCGGCCAAATGACTTGTTTGATTTTCACAAGTAACTGAATGTTTGGCACCATTGCAAAGTTTGTGGGCCAAACTGGTCACGCATATCAGTGAATCCGTGTAAGGGACCACATGTTTCCCTCTTGGACTATAAACAGGAAAATGAAAGTTGGACACTGCTACAGACAGAAAGAAAATTTATAAACACTGCTCCTGCTACAACTCAACAAAACAGGTGACAGCCATTCATTGGCTCATTTCTCAGGCAATGGCCTGTCTAATCAGAGCCAGACTCCATCTGCCTGGTTTAAAATTTGAATACAGCTTGGCTGTTAATTTTCAGACATTAGCTAACTGGTACATTCTCCACGTCAAGACCTCTACTAATCAGAACCTAGTTGCCAATCAATCAGCACTCTCCTCAAATGCAGTATAACATTTGGTTCCCCTTGAATTGGTATCCTTGTGAATTTTCCTGATAACTACAAGATAAAAAGCTTCAACAAAATGTATCTTTTGTCAGCAGTACTTAAATTCTGTATGACCGAATGATTGTTTTCAAAAGAGATAAACTCCTCTAATGAATGAGCATTGATTCACATGTATTTTGTTCGTGTACCTTCTTGTGGTAAATACTACAGATTCCTCTCTCCAGATCCGGGAGCTTAGACAGGAGCTTTTGGGTCTTTGCCAAGACAATGGATTCTGATGACAGAATTTCAGCGACGGCATCCAATCGAGCATTAATTTCACTAGAAGTATAAAAAGAGAATTGAAGAAAGTCAATGATAACTTAAAATATTGTAATGAGCTAAACTATTCCATTGCTGGTGGATCAGGTGAAAATGAACCAAGAAATCAGTGAGTACTTCCAGCTGCCTCAGCCAGAAATACATCTCAAATATAATTCCTTTCAGGCTGTATGTCTACATTTTAATCAGGAACCAAATTAGTTGAGATTTGTGATATAAATGGCTCACTGATACTTCTCATGTCTGTGTGGTGGTTCGAAGAGTATATACATGCTCAAAAGGGATGGAGGTGCTTAAAAACACAATGGAATCAAAGTAATAGCAGCAAATATTTTTAATGTTATTTTGATTGAAATTTATTTCTAACTTTGATACAATGAAAGGAGGAGTTGCACACACAAATTAGAAAGCATTCACGTATTTGCATCGTACAGAAAATGGATATTCATTTCCCCTTGCAGCTGCAGTTAATGTTACTGCATATGTTCCTTGTTTACCGGATTGTACAACAGTGAGACATCACCAATATCATGAGGATTACACAGAAAATATATACAAGAAGCTGCTAAAAAGGAATACCCCTACAGTCCTGAAAACATTTAATCAGGCGTACAGTCTTTGAGGTCAGTTTGACACAGTCAGAAAATGGTTGAATGAACCACAGTTGGTACCAACAGACAACAAAGCCCATGCAAAAATAATTAGTTCACTTTTGCTTTCTGTGCCAAGGGATTTAACAGTTGAAATTAAAGTTGAATAGCAGCACAAATCTCCAATCATCTGGACAATTCAGATCATAATACAAAACAGCAACTAACATGGCAATGACCTTCCCCTTTCCAAGTTTCTACTTTGTAACTAAACTAAACCAAAATTGTCCTCAAAATACAGACAATCCTCACCTGCCCCAAAAAAGATAATAGTGGATCTTCTCTTTGAACTGCTGCAGTACTTGTAATGATAGTGTTCCTACAACTTTACTAAGTTAAGGAATTCAAAGACATTGATCCAGTGACAATGAAGGAGTAACATTATATGTCCAAGGCAATGATGAGTGAATTCAAGATAATGGTCTTCCCTCCACACTGCCACTTTTACTGCAATAAAGACATTGCAAAGGAAGGAGATGTAGTCAAAGTAATATTGGTGGACTGCCGGTGTGTATTCAGGAAATCATACATGTATTGTCAGCAGTAATATGGATATTCAGTCCTATAGCAGGGGCACCAATCGACAGATTGCTTTGATATGGATGGTGTCGAATTTCATTGTTGTTGAGGTCACTCCATTCAGATGAACAGTGAATGTTTCGTCATGCTTCCGGCAAGTATCTTACAAACGCTGAATGGGATTTATTGGATTTTGAGGGGATCAAGAGGTGAGACACTTAGCTCTGCCTGTTCTTGTTGGTCGGTCTATGTGAGTTTCTGCGCAATGATGAATCACAAGATGCTGACATCAGACTTTTTGCCCCATTGTTTTCTTTTGCAAAAAATCTTCAAAGTTGGAGATTTTACAACATTCTCTTCTCATTTCCTCACATCTGATTTCCTCATTGCTGCTTTCCACAGAATCACATCTTCTGTACTGATCAGCAATACATAGACAAATGCCCAAATCCAATGGCTGACACTCTACCTGTCGTATTGTCACCTCTTTGGCTTTTCCACTCATTCAACCCAAAAGGAGATAGTCAAGTAGCAATGCTATTGGCACAATGCAGAGCTACTTGCAAATATATCTGAATAAATTTTTAAAAAGTGCTATCTTTGAACAGACTTACTTTATATCTAATACAGATCTGCAGTAAATAGATGCAATCTCCAGTTACTGCACATATGGACCTCTCCAAGCTTTCATATGCCTATTACTTATGAAGAAAACACAATTCGCTTTGTAATCTATCACTTCTGCAACATTTTATGTACCCACACACAATGTTTTCTTTGGTATGCAAAAGAAACTGGCACAACGTCTCTGGCTGAAACAGTAACTAGATGTAATGATCAGTTCTTACACATTTCTCTCAATCCTTTAAACATAAATGAATTTAAATTGTAAGCAAGCTGCTATTGTTACATAACAATGACATAGGCCATAATGACAATAAAACAGAAACACAGAAGAGCCTCTTCTGCAGATATCTTACCCTCTATGAAACACTGCTGAAAACAAAATCATCCCACCCACAACAGATTGTTACTGATTAAAAAGGAGGATTTTCATTAGACTGCATTGTGCAGCATAAAAGGAGATTGGGTTCATCACAAACAGGATAAAAGAATAAGTTTCAAGTGCAATGATCTGGACTGCCAAAATACCTACCACCTACGGATGTTTTCGATCACATTTGTCCTTCTTATGGGCATGTGCACACAACTGGAATGAGGTGCAGAATATTTAATGTAGCTAAGCCGTAGGTCTTAAAACATCAAGAGGTTAATCTGCAGTGTGATCATCTCCACAAGCAACTGTATTAATCCCTAAAGTTACTAACTCAGTTGCTTGCATCAATCCTTAAAAAAAAAATTAGAAGTATGTCCTTTGAAATGATTGCAGATCAACCATAATCCGTATCCTTATCAGTCCAAGGTAGTCGTAAGCCTGCATCCCACCGTGGTGGGTGCAAACCTACAACGCACTGAAGTAGTCGCAAGCCTAAGACGCACCGAGGTAGTTGTGAGCCTACATTACACTAAGTTAGTCGTAAACTAAAACATGTGGAGGTAGTCGTAAACCTACGACATACTGAGGTATTCATAAACCTATACCGATCTGCTGGGATTTATCCTGAATTTTAATTCCAGTGAATTCAATCACCTAGCTTCAGCCCAACTCTCAATTAGTCTCAACATTGAACAACAAACTAAATCTCACCTTGCTTTCGTTAAAGGCTGTACCACCCATTTCTTCAGAAGCCGTCTCCCAAAGGAATTCTGGGCATGATCAAGTACCCAAAGTAGACTACCTTTTGTTGTGCCAGTGGTCTGCCAAGAGAAAGATTACACATTAGCTTATGTATATTTCCAAATCAAAATTTAATTTTACTTTATTTTACAAAAACCTTTGTTACGAGTTTTCTTTCTCTATCACCACTAGTTTGAATTCCTATTGCATAACTGAAAAGTTAAGCAAATATAACATGGCCATTTTTCACCAAGGTGAATCTGAATTTTCATCATAAAGTTGTTCTTTCCAAACTTGAAAGTATGAGTTCAAGTCCAAATATTAGTAAAGTTGTGTCGTATATACACAGTAATTGTTCAAAACCTGGGGCAACCAATTGGTTCAGCCAATCTGAGCTAAGCAGAAAAAGTCAGATTGGATCCTCATGCTATGCTGAGTTAGTTGATCAAAATTGTGATAACGGCTAAAATGCTTTGATGGATTCCAAAGCCGTGCATTAATTGATGGAAATCCTTGTCCAGATTACCTTACTTATAACTACTAGTCCCTGCTGGATGAATAAGTGTATAACTGAGAAGAGGGCAAAATCAGATTTCCACAGTGAAGCTCCAGTGTTGACTAGCCTGCAAATACAAAATATCAGAGGCCACTTAGATATGGTAAGCAGAAAGTCACAAACTAGCGACGTGTGACAAACTCCAGATTGTCAGATGGTAGGCTTTGAATTAACACAGCAAGGGTTGTGCTTCCTAAACAGGTTCTGGATGATCCTTGCCAGCCAGGGGCCCTATGTAGCCAACCTTCACCACTTGAGCCTCAGTACATACTCCTTATGCTTTTGTGGAGGGGCACAAACAATGCTGCATTATTGCACCTGTACCAGGAGGTGTTCCCTCTCCAAACTAATGGCAGAGTGATCACCTTAGACTCAGCGAACAAAGGCAGCTATCAGTGGGTTCCTGGTATTTGCATTCACTAAATAAGAATAAATGGATTACAAGTCGCACAAACTCTCTTCACTGACTACTGCTGCATTTGATTGTCTGTGAATTCAATAAATAAGTGAATACTTCAATATAATCAACTGGGATGGGGTCGGCGCGGTGGTGGGGGTCGACAGGAAACAAGAAACAAATCAAATGGAGATTCCATTCACTGACTCATTGCTATGTTAACCAACAACAGTCCATGCATTGCTACTTGAGGGTAATGAGATATGTCATTTCTTTTACTCGTACCTGGTTTTGTAAAATTTCCAAGTTCTTCAAGGTCGTTCCATTGATTGACATGCATGTGGAGTCCTCAGAAAATTTGCTCAATTTACTGGAGAGGGTAAAACAAACAAACAAACAAACAAACAAACAAACAAACAGTCATGAATAATTGTTGATCATGCCCAGAAAAACACAAATACATCCATCATTTCTCTGTTATCTAGTCAAGCCCTCACAGGACAACCACTACTGCTCCTTTGGGGCTTGTATTTTTAAGGCATTTTCTGTCTGTAATTATTCACTCAGTCACTTGTTTTCAGTTCACCAAGTCTGACAGACACAGAAAACCTGCCCTAAGCTCCTCCAAGCCAAGCTGCCAAGAAATCCACAAGAACAGTGCCCATTATGCAGTGTACACTCCTCCTTTAACCTCAACTTCAACTTGCCAGAAGGTTGAGCAGCTTACGGGCAAGTCAGCTTAATAAAAGTTTAAAAGGACTCCAAGCATACAATGGGTTTCTTCTGGAATCCAACAGCTAAAGCCTCACAACTCAAAAGTCGAAGAAATTACAGCTCCTCGTGCTTATCCAACCAGACCATTAAATTTCTATCTTGCACACTTTACAGAAACATAACAACTAAGAGCAGGAGTAGGCCATTCAGCCCTTGAAGCCTGCTCCACTATTCAATAATTGATCCTCTATCTCAAGGCCACATTTCCCCAATCTCCCCATTCCCCTTGATGCTCTTAGAATCTAAAAAGGTTTCAATCTGTCAAATATATTCAGTGTCTTTTGCAGGAAATTCATTACCCTTTCTGTGAAGGAATTTTTACATCTTAGTCCTAAATAGTCTACCCTGATCCTGACCCCTAATTCGAGAGTCTCAAACCAGGAAAAACTGCTTTGCTCTTGCATCTAATCTGTACAGCCCCGTTATAATTTTATATGTTTCAATCAGATCCTCGCTCATTCTTCTCAACACTAGTGAATACAGGCACAGTTGAACCAATCGTTCCTCATAAGACAGTCCTGCCATCCCTGGTATCAGCTGAGTGAATCTCTGCTGCATTCCCTCTCACGGGAAGTATATCGTCTCTCAGGTAGGGAAACCAAAACTGCCTACAATACTCCATCTTATCTTTCATACATCGTGGCTTTCATTACAGTATATTCTGCAGGATTACAGGACCAGAATGGCACTGTCATCACCACAGATCAGTCCAAACTCTACTGTGACAGCACTGCTTTTCTTGTCATGGGACAGGAGCATGATTGGCTACAGCAGCAATTGTTGCTGATCCCTAGTGCCCTGGAGAATGTAGCAGTGAGCCAACTTCTTTTACTGCTACAGCCAGTGGGATGTAGGTATATCTGCAGCACCAATTAGGGTCAATGCCCATGATAGCACACAAATTGCAATACAGCTCCAAGCCAGGATGCTGTATGGTTTGGAGAGGAACTTGAAAGCGTTGATATGCCCATGTGTCAACTGCCAGTCTTTTTTGGTGGTAGATGTCACGGGTTTGGAAGATTGATGGAGGCCTGACGTGTTTCTGCAGTGCATCTTGTTAATGGTACATTTGCCACGACTGGGGATCAGTGGTGGATGCATTAAGTTTAAGGTGGAGGATAGGGTTCCAATAAGAGGGCTACATTTTCCTGGATGGCCACAAGCTTCTTGAATATTGTTGAACTGGATCCATCCAGGAATGTTATGAGCCACAGAATTTTCAGCCTCTAACCTGCTCTTGTAGTCACTGTATTTAAAAACTGGTCCATTTCAGTTTCTGGTCAATTGTGAAGGTGTAAAATTTGGATTTATTTTAGAAGGTAAGTCATAACCAGCAGCTAGGGTGCCAAAGCATATACAGACAAGGACACGGGATGACCCAATGTATAGAATAACCTAATTAAGAAATGGGGAAGGTCACTGGCAAATGATCTGATGGTTTCAAACCACATCAATTCAGCCCCATAAACCTTTTATGCAGAATATACACACGTTCTTTACTGCCTCCCGAAGGACAATACCAAGTCTCTGCATTGCAATCACTATACAGAAACACAATTATCAGCCCACTGGTGGAAATTGTGCTGTGGCTTCAGCCTATGTAATATCCTTAAGTAGTAACTGATAATGCAAACTTACATAAATTGTGCTCATTTGACCCTTGGTGGAGAAGCACCTGGACTGTCCAGCATTAACTTAATAAAGACACCACTTGACTATTGCAACTGGACTCAGTGTTAAAATTTTATAACAGACTATTTCTCAGACCTTTCAATGCTAACTGCCAGGATGTTGATAGTGGGGGATTCGGCAATGGTAATTCCACTGAACATCAGTTATGATGGTTAAATTTTTTCTTGATGTTGCCTGGCAATTGTGTAGAGTCAGATGACATCAGCGAGGCTGATTTTAATATCGGGAGCATATCGCTGCATCTTTTATGTTTTACATAAGCAGCATGGCACGTTTCTCACTAGGCAGTGTCAAGTTGTCAATTATTGCTTATTAAATAGATTGCTGACAGCCCAACTCACTTCACTAATAATTACCCTTCTATCTTAACAAATGTGCCAAATAGGCCAGATGTCAAGAATACTCAAAAATGGATCCCTGGCGAATTCAACTCCTGCTCAGTCGAAAGGATCTCCAGGGCTGATACTAGGTACCAACATGTCAATGCACACCTCATTGGCACTGGCCACATGCACCCCACATCTACAGACATTGGCATCCAATATGTACCAGCCTCTAAGAACCCTCTTGACACATCTCCAGTCCACACAGAGGATACTTCTGAACTTCAATGTCTCACTGTCACACTGCTGTAAGGACACAGTGCACTCAGGGACGCACACCCAGCTTATGGACTGGAGCGGGCTACATTTCTGGTCAACACGCTCTGGTCTGGTAATCAGTCTCAGAGCAGATTGGCATAGTCTGGCTTCTATCCCCATTCCTGGGGGAAGAGGAAGTCTTGCCTCTGCACCATCCCAACCAGCAGGACTTCCAGGGCAACTTCCATTAATAAAACCCTATCAGCCATGTTCAACACAATGTCAGGAACCGTGCAGGGCAGCCGTACCCTGACACAGCTTGTCCTGGTGCACAACAGCCTTTTAAAGATGGCATGAATACATGGGATGCCAGTGAACTCTGAGATACCCACAGAATGGCAAGTTGTTTTGGGAATGGCAGATGGCAAGACAGGGTTGGAATCCAACACATGGAATGTTATAAGAGTGAGGAAGGCAGTTAATAAAATGAGTTTAAGATATATTGAGAAAACCCACCAAGTGTCACGGGGAAACCCTCCCAAAAAATGCAGCATGACTCAGATTGAGCCAAAAAAAAAAAAACATTAGATCAAACATTTGTCCAGAAGGCAGTTACATTCCTTCAATTAGAGTCTTCTGATTCGGTCCACAATCAGTTTCAGGATGGTGCAGCTATGAATGAGGCAAATATGGGATCAAGAAGGTAGAAGTCGGGGAGCCTGAGTCTTATCACTATCCAACAAAGTCTGAGGTGTCTAGTTCTTGTGTGGCCAAAAACAGAGACTTTATGGTGAATGATCAAAGCAATCACAGCATCATAACACAGGAAGTCATTCAAGCAGGGCAAGTAAACAGGAATTTAGTGGTTCTCACAGACAGTATTGTTAATTGATTGGACATGTTCCCCATTCAAGAACACGAGTCCCGAAGGCTGTGCTGTCTGCCCCGTGCCAAGATTTAGGATGTTGGCTTTGGGCTGGAGAGGAATTTGCAGTGGGAGGGGGAGGATCCAGTTGTCGCCCATCCACAAAGGTACCAACAGCATGGATAAGTCCAGGAAAGAGTTCCATCTTGGATTGTATCAATAGCCAAGTATTAAAAAGCCAAACCCCAAAAGATAATAATCCAGAGATTATTACCCAAGCCACAGACAGATTGGTGTAGAGTACAGCAAATTAGAGAGTTCAAATGTGTTATACAAAGATTGCTGTGGGAGAAATGGGTTTCAATTCATGGGGAAAGTGAAATCTGTATCAGTGGAATAATTTGCTCCTCAAATCTGCTCAGACCAGTGTTGGTTGTGAAACTAGGAAAGTAGATTGGTTTTAAACTAAATATACTAAATAAGTGGACGTCATGGAACCAAGTGAGGGAATGTGAAATATTAAAAATGGCCACACAACATTAAGGGGAATAATAACTAGGAGTATGGCAGGAAGGGACAGAGTGGACAAAGAGTGCAGTAGCAGGTAAATCTAGAAATTGCAAAAATAGCAAAAAGACCAAACTAAAGGCTCTACAAATGAATGTTTGTAGCATTCATGACAGAAGTGATGAACTTTCTATACCAAAATTTCAACATGTGTGGTGTTATTGGCATTACTTAAGACAAATCATTTGATCAAATAAAAATAAATATGTATGGTTTGATTGTCATTACAGAAACATGGCTGAAAGGTGACAAAAAGTTAACCCTGAATATTCAGGGTTAAGTGACATTTCGAAGAACAGGAAAAGTGGTGAGGTATCTTCGTTAATGAAAGATGACATGAGTACAATAGTGAGAGATTACCCCAGTTCTAATGATCATTATGTAAAATGTAATGGTGACCATGGTTCAGGGCGATTTAAGATAATTAAGGTAAAAAGGACAAATATGGACCAAAATAAAGCTCCTGAATTGGGGGAAGGCCAATTTTATTAAGATAAGGTCTGGCCAAAGTGGTCTGGGAACAGCTACTTACAGGAAAAGCCACATGAGAGCAATGAGAAACATTCGAGAGTAATAGTGAGAGTGCAAGGCAAACACGTTCCCATAAAAGGTGAACCAACATGTGCAGTAAACCCTGGATGTACAGGACGGGGTAAGAAATAAAAGAAAGCCTCTGGTAGACGCTGAAGGTTCAATGCCCTACAAGACTACAGTAAGTGCAGAGGGATGTTTAAAGAAGGGCAAAGTGGGGATACAGGAAAAAAAACACCAGTGGGTAACATTAAGGAAAATTCAAAATGTATTTCTTTAAGTACATTCGGGACAAGAGAACCTGAGTTCATTTTTAAGCAAGCTCCTGCACTTTCCATACTCCTCTAGGGCACCTACTCTTTCAAAACTTTTGTATCACCTTTTTGGTAACTTCCTTTTTATTCTTATCTAACCATGTACATCCTTTGATAGCAGGGGCTCTCTGCATGTGCTGTATTCTGAAGAAGGGTCACTGGACTCCACACATTAACTCTGTTTTCTCTCCATAGAAGCTGTCAGACCTGCTGTGTTCCTTCAGCAATTTCTGTTTAAGATGTATCCAAGACTGCAGTGAGAGGCAAGAGGGGAGATTGGATGACCCTGACATTAATTTTCATATTCATTATGGCCATAGAAGGGGTGCCAGAGGTCTGGAGGACAGCTAGCCTGGTACCATTGATCAAGAAAGGGGCAAAGTCAAAGTCAAAGTCAATCTCCATTTAGAGTGGAAAGGATTAGTCAAAGGTAGTCAGGGAGAGATCATGTCAAACAAACTTGATTAACTTTTCATGGAGGTGACTAGGTGTGTCGATGAGGATAGTGCAGTTGATGCAGTCTACATGGACTTCAATAAGGCTTTTGACAAGGTCGTGCATGGCAGACTGGTTAAGAAGCTAAGAGCCCATGGGATCTAGGGCAATTTGGGTACAAAAAGGCTCAATGGCAAAAAGCAGAGGGAGATAGTTGAAAGTGTTTTTGTGACTGGAAACCTGTGTCCAGTAGGACACCATAGTTGGGTCCCATGTTGTAGTTATATATGTCAATGATCTAGACATGAATGTGGGAGGTATAATCAGTTAGCTCACAGACAACATTAAAATTGGCAATGCGATAAACACCAAGGAAAAGACAATCGGATGAAACAAATGGCTTGGTCTGGTGGGCAGTACAATAGCAAATGGAAACTAAGCCTGAAAAGTGAGATGATGCATTTTGGGAAGACTAGTAAAGGGAACAGAATACACTTTGAACGGTAGGACCCAAAAAGTACAAAGCATCTTAGGGACGTTGGTGTGCATGTTGTAGACCCTTGAAGGTAGTGGGACAGCTAGTTAAAGTGGTTAAGGCGGCAAAGGGGATACTTGCTTTTTATTAGTCAAGATATTGAACTCAAGAGCAAGGAGGTTGTAACGGAGGCGTATACAACATTACCCAGGCCAGTTGGAGTACTGTGTGCAGTTCTGGTTGCCACACTGGACGGGGTGAAGAAGTGATTTACCAGGATGTCGCCTGGATTGGAGTGATTCAGCTTTGAACAGAGACTAGATAGGGAGCAATTGTCTTCTTTGGAGTAGAGAACATGAAGGGGGAATTTAATTGAGGTGTACAAATTTCTGAGGGCCATAGACAGGGAGAAAATTTTCCATTTACTGGGTCGGGGAGGGGTCTATAACCAGGCATCATAGATTCAAACTCCAAACAAAGAACCAAAGAACTGCAGATGCTGGAAATCAGAAACAAAAACAGAAATTGCCAGAAAATCTCTGCAGATATAGTGACATCTGTGGAGAGAAAACAGTCCAGTTTCGGGTCCAGTCCAGGGTCAGTACTCAGTTCTGAAGGAGGGTCACTGGACCCAAAATGTTAATTCTGCTTTCTGTCCACAGATACTGCCAGATGCTGAGTTCTTCCAACAATTTCTGATTTTGCCATAGTTTTAAAGCAAGGAGAAAGTTTAGAGGGGATTTGAGGAAACATTTTTTAACCCAGAGGTTTGCAGGTATCTGGAAATCATTTCCATAAAGAGTGGTGGAGGAGGAAATCCTTATGACATTGAAGAATTGTTTTGATGAGCACTTGAAATGCCAAGGTTATGGGCCAAGTGCTGAAAAGTGGGATTAGAATAGATGGATGTTCGATGACTAGAGCAGACACGATGGATCAAAGAGCCTCTTTCAGTGCTGTAAAAACTATGACTCTATTAATAGTATGGGTAGGATCCCCTAACAATACATGCACTGATAAAGAATAGCAGAAAAATACCAGGGGTCTGTAGGAAAGGTACAGCAATAATCATGGGTAATTTTAACATGCACATGCCAAGGATAACCATTAATCACCAAATATATTAGTAATACTGAACTGCATAATTGAATTCATTGAGATTTCTACTAATCCCAGTCATCTGCGTGCTTTTGAAGGAATGATGATATATTCACTTAGAGACAAAAACAAAATCTGAAAATAAATTCAATTTTAATTTAAATGAATGTGATAAACCGTCACAAGCTGTTTATAATCAGGCAGAGCTTTTTTAATGCCTTCATCACCTACATTTAAGAAACTGCTACACCATAGTGATCAATATTCAAAGTTGCTGAATTCAAATCCACTTTTTATCTCAAATTCATAATTTGTGATATTATGTGCAATGCTTAAGAGAAAGTATTTGATCATTTTCAACGAGAACAAGGATTGGATTTCATCCCATTGCATATTGATTGAAAATCCAATTTGTATGTTTTTTTTAAACAGCAGATATTAAATAACACTGGTTAATAAACAAGGTAAGTGTTCAGTTGCCACTATTTGAATGAAGGAGCAGAGTAAAACTTACCAATCATAAAAGCAAAGTCATTTACCCAAACCATGTACACTGAAAGACGGAGATAACAAGGTGTAGAGCTGGATGAACACAGCAGGCCAAGCAGCATCAGAGGAGCAGGAAAGCTGACGTTTCGGGTCTGGACCCTTCTTCAGAAATGGGGGAGGGGAAGGGGGTTCTGAAATAAAGAGAG
>NC_063334.1:93631594-93680368 GCF_021869965.1 Rhincodon typus
GGGAGGAGTGGATAGGTGGGAGGAAGGGCAGACAGGTTAGGGAGGCGGGGACGAGCTGGGCTGGTTTTGGGATGTGGTCGGGGGAGGGGAGATTTTGAAGCTTGTGAAGTCCTTCCTCCCACCTATCCACTCCTCCCCCCCCCCCCCCCCCCCCCCCCCCCCCCCCCCCAACTTTGACCTATCCATCTCCTCTCCACCTATCTGCTCCTTTATCCATCTTCCATCCGCCTCCCCGTCTCTCTCTCTTTATTTCAGAACCCCCTTCCCCTCCCCCATTTCTGAAGAAGGGTCCAGACCCGAAACGTCAGCCTTCCTGCTCCTCTGATGCTGCTTGGCCTGCTGTGTTCATCCAGCTCTACACCTTGTAATCTCAGATTCTTCAGCATCGGCAGTTCCTACTAACACTGAAAGACTAATACTACAATTTTGTGGCAACCTTATGAAATACAGTGAGCAATTTACAACTATTCAGATACTTTTTTTCCTTTAGTAAAGTATAACAAATGAATGGGATGGCACTACCTCGGCGAGTGAGAGTTTGTGTCCCTTGCAAAAAGGTCACGAGCAAAATTCCATAGTTGACAGCCACTGTCCATAGCCTCTCTCAAGCGGCCAATTAAAAATTCTTCACATGTAAGCCTAACCTTGACATTAACTGGCACTCAAACACACACTTCATACTGAATCAGTGGACAGTGAACAGGAGTGCTAGCCCTGATGGATTTTCCTGCTCGTCATCCAATGCATGCAGAAAGCAATTGCAACTGCCTGACTGTTATCTGACTCAGTCCAGCCCTGGATCAAATCTGGGGCTTTATTGGACATTATGCTTAAAAAAATATGGAATTATTAGCCAAAGCATAGACTACAAAAGCAGGGTGGTTATGCTGGATCTGTACAAAGTGCTGGTTTTGAAACAGCTGGAGTACTTTGTGCAGTGCTGGTCACCACATCGTAGGAAGAATGCGATTGCTCTAGCGGGGGTGCTGAGGAGATTAATCCGGATGCTGCCGGGGCTGCAGAGATCAAGATCGGAGAAAATGATTGTAAAGGCTGGGGTTCTTTTTCTTGGACAAGCAGAGGTTGAGCGGGGACCTGATAGAGATCTAAAAGATTGTGAGGGACATACAGCTGAAGAGTTTTACAGCACAGAAAAAAGGCCTATCAGCCCATTATGTTAGGCACCAGTCAATCTACTTTAATCCTACTTTCAGCACTCAGCCTGTAGCCTTGTATGCTATGGCATTTCAAGAGCTCATCTAAATACTTCCTGAATGTTGCAATGGGTCCTGCTTCTACCACCTGTCAGGCAGTGAATTCCAGAGACCCTCTAGGTGAAAAAGAGTCTTCCTTAAGCCCTCACTAAACCTCCTATCTTTTACCATAATGCTACATGCCCTGGCTATTGATTCCATTGCTAAGATGAGTAGTTTCTTCCAATGTACCCTGTCTATATCCCTTATAATCTTGTATACCTCAACTAAGCTTCTCCCCCACTTCCCTTAGCCCTCTCTGCTATAAGGAAAACTGTACAGCCTATGTAGTCTCTCCTCCTTTGCTGAAATGCATCAGCCCAAGCAACATCCTGGTGAATCTCCTCTGCACTCTGTCCACAGTGTATAGGAAAACACTTTATCCATCAGTAGAAGGGTCAATAACCAGGAGGCAAAAATTTAAGGTTAGAGATAGAAGGCTTAGAGGGGAGTTCAGGGGGTTTTCTCACCGAGATGATGATGAGAGTCTGGAACTCACTCCCTGAAAGGGTTTTGACTGAGAAACTTACAAGAGATCCAAGCAGTATTTACATATTTAATTGTATTGCCATTGCCTCCAGTGCTATTGGCCAAGAGCTGGAAAATGGGATTAGTGTAGTCAGAGTTTTGTTGACCGCTGTGAACCCAACAGGGTTAACGGCCTCCTGTTGTACCAACAACATCTATGGGTCTGAATGGGTAAATATATCAATTAGTGTACTTAATGAGCGAGTCATTAGGGAATTTTGTCCTTGACTTTTTAAGTTCATTCATGGGATGTGGGTGCTGCTGGTGAGACTATTATTTACTGCTCGTCACGAATTGTCCTGGAGAAACTACAAACATGATCGGAGTGCAATAAGCTCAAGCATTGTTGCGAAGCTGAAGAGAAATGAAAACACATATCCATGATTTTCTGAGCTCACCTCAAATTATGTAGGACCTTCTCCAATTTGAATTCGGATAGATATTTGATGACTGCTGCCAAACATGAAACAACCGATGTCTCCAAATTTAATATTATGGACAACTGTTGTGATTCTACAAAACAACAAAAAAATTAATTTTTTCTGTACATCCGCATAAAAAGCGCATGAAGCTCCAGTAGAAGCAGCACTGTGAAAACAATTTGGTATTGGCTACCAAGACAGTTCAAAAAGCCCCAGGAATTAATAGGAAATCTTTATTACTACCCTTCAGAGATACAGTAAGAACAAACAATAAAATCCAGTCATCTCACAGCTTCAATTCATTATGAAACATTTGCTTTGAGGAAACAAAACATAACCTGACAGAACAAATTATGGCAGTGGGGGACTGCTCTCCTGACAGGGTGGTCTCTACGTCTAAGTCAGGAGGCTTAGCTTCAAATCCCACATGCTCCAGAGGTCCATGATAACATCCCTGAACAGGGTGATGATTAAATATCCAGAACAAATGATCTGATACACCCCTTCCCCTCCACCACCATTAACATAAGTTTATGAAGCAGCAAGGATTTCAAAAGAAGTCAACAGTTAGTCTTATTTCCCTTGGTGGAAAATGTGAGTGTAGCATCAGAAACTATAGAATTGGGCATTAGTAACCAATTTATTCTCTGAATGATACTTCAATACACACAACGGAGCATATAGGGGGAAGAGAACATTCAGTTCATTTTCCCTATTCTTCTCACAGGTCATTGAGCTCTTTATGTACTTACACACTCCACCTTGGACATGTGACCCAAAAAAGGTAGATTTTAAACAAGTATCATAGAGTGTTGGAGGTAGACAAGAAGGAAAATTTCCTGAAGTCATCAACTGAAATTCCCCAAGACTACCCATCCACAGTCTTCAGCTACTCAAACTTGTCTTGCTATTCTTTACGCATGACCTTCTTTTAGCAAAAACTGTTTGCATTTGTATAGCATCTTTAACATGGAAGAACATTCCAAAGTACTTCTTGCAGGCATAACCATAAGATTTATTATTTCAATTTCCAACACCATTTCCCCTTCTGTAATTTAAATCAAGATTACGTTCATTGAAAAAGCATAGATCAATTTGTTTTTGAAGAAAATTAGTTGAGATCCAGTTCATTTGAACTTAGCATACACAGTTCATTTGGACCTAGAGACAGTCTGCATAACTCATCAAACCAGCCCTGTCAGCTACAGAATTCCAAGAGAAAACATGTGGTCTGTGTAGTGGTTGTAACAAGGTCAGCCAGGTGGACCTCACAGAATACGAGTTCCCGGATTGGAGCTGTTAATCTGGTCCACTCAGAGAGCCCTGGCTGACAGATTTAAAGAGGAGTGTCAGAGGTCCTGTTCTCCCTGAGAGCTGGCTCTGAGGGAGCTGGATCAGTGTCAAGGATTTTCCACTTGTAAATAAAAGGGCGACTTGGTAACAGGATATCAGCCTATGTGGAGTTATTTCAATCTGAATTTTAAATCATTGACCACTACCCGATTCCAGAACAAAAGGCCAGGTCTCTAACTTCATGTCACGTAAATATTTATAACGCCTTTAAAACTGTAATAACTACAGCCTAGTTATTCTCTTTAAGTAAATGTTTCCACGTATTTAATGTTCATGACTTTAATGGCCAAACAGCATTAAATTCTTCAATTCTAAGAATCTACCATTATTTTTATACTGAATTCACAGAAATGTTTACAGGAGTGGAATAGTTTGTCTGCGGTTAATACAGTTTCAAAATCTACAGCACAAGCAAACCCTACATTTAATGCCCCTCCAAATAAGTGGGCTAGCTGTCACCTACATAAATTTGCTCCACTGTTCTTATTGAAAGACAGAACAACATTTATTGAACCACAACTACAAACAGCATAATACTACTAATAATAAATATTAAAAGTAATGATGTAGTTTACCCTCGCTAATGTTCTCTAGTCCGATTACCCTCTGAGATCTCTACAACCCTCAAATTATTGCCTCTAGCACACGTTGATTTTCTTGCTCCACCACTTGCAGCCTCCAACGGTCTAAGCCCTAAACTCTGGAATTCTCTCCCTGAGGCTGTCTACCTTCAACACTCTGCTTTTATGATACTTGTTTAAAATCTACCTTTTTTGGGTCACATGTCCAAGTATCCTTTTAGGAGTTTCATTATAAGGCCTCTCTGAAGCATCTTAGGATGTGTTATTACATCAAGCATAGCAATGCAAGTTGTTATTGCTAAGTATTCTGCAACTCTTCTGTTCACAGTTACTAAGGACCTCTCAATGACAAGAGGCCAGTAAAAAAAAAAAGAGTTTGCAAATACATCTCCACCTGTTTAGAGACCCTGCATATTGAAATATCAACATCTAGGACATTGCACAACTACTGTTTGATACAATTTTCTGTAACAGTGCTACCTTGATAAAGACTTTTATAGTTTAGTGTAATGTATTAGTACCTGAAACATCAGGCGCTCTTTGTGCGTAAAACTCAGAGGTCACCTGGAAGGCGTGACTATATTCAAAGTGAATACTGTCCATTCGCTCTACACGAATTCTGTCATCACGTAAGCTGCAAGAAAATATAAAGGATAATCAATTATATGTTTTTATACATTAGCAAATCTGCACAGTGGAAAACATGTTGCTTAAAAACCAGTTTTGTTTCAAGTTGGGAATTCTCCATGAAGAACCCAGAGGAACTAGGACTGCTCAAAAATTAATGTTCATGAATTAAAATGCACTTTTGCAATCAATAACTCATTACAAACACAATAATGATACAGCTGCCTATCTCGGAATTCATCACTTTTTTTTACAGCTGGGAATGACTCGTACAGAAAATTTGGACAAACAGTCACTTTAAAACATATCTCAAGGTTGTATTTCAAGCGACTACCTTGGCTCAGTTAGTAAAACTCTCACGTCTAAGTCACAAAGTTTTGGATTCAAGTCCTACTCCAAAGCTTGAGTACTAAAATAAAGGCTATAGCACAGCTGTGTTTTCGTGGCGTATCTTTTAGAAAACACAATGTACAACTGATGTAAGTAAACAATGTCATTTCAAAGTTGAAAATGTTTTTTTGTGAGGAAAACGTGCAATCATGAATGTACTGGTCAGTTTGAAACTACAACTCAAAACACCCAGGATTTTAAAATTCCCCTGAGATACGTAATCTTTATCACCAATACAGCAAGATCCGGATAATGTCCAGATTGGAGTTGGAAGGTGGCAGGAAACATTTGTGCCACATGAGGGTAAGTAATGTCCATCATGAACAAAACAAGACATCAGCACACAAGCGGGAGAGGCTGCTTTACATCTGTACTGCCAGTAACAGCCGCCCCTTTCCTCCAGCAACCATTACTGTTGGTCATATTGCAGTTTTCACTGTACCAATACTCCAAGATGACAAGTATTTGATAAATGAAATAAAAAATAGGTAAGCTTATGCTTTAAAAATGATCATTTAAAGTGAAAACTGACAAAACTCTGTTTTGAACATCTAAATGGTTTCAAATTAAAATACATTGTTGCGTTTTCAGTGCATTACAGAATGTATGGGCACACTAATACAAGTGAATCACTAAACAATTGTGCATGTAACACATTCAGCTTTCCTTAATATAGGAGGTAAAAAGGAACATGTCTCTCACCTTCAGCAGCACTCATTGCTGAGCTCCTCCATTATTAATATGCAAGGTTAGATGGAGTACCAATGATCAGAGACTTGGAACAAGGTCAGCCAGGTGAAGCTCAGAATATGAGTTCCCTGATTGGGGCTGTAAACCTGGTCCAACCAAAGAGTCTTGGCTGACAGCTATAAACAGCAGTATCAGAGATTCTGTTCACTCTAGAAGCTGGCTCTGAGCGAGCTTAGACAGTGTCATGTACTACGTACTATGCACGTGTAAATAAAGGGCAACTTGGTGACAGAATACCAGCCTTCATGGAGTTGTTTCACAACTCACCATATTGTCAAAATGTAAACATATAGTTACAAAAGCAGGGAATGATGTGTACTCTTCAAAAGAAAGGCCCATCTTCTGAATCCTCATAAGCTATTCTCCACCTGCAAGCTTCAAGTTAAAATAGTGATGAAACAGTTACCACTTGTACAGATAAATGCAACTGCTACAATTCTCAAGATTACCAAGAAAGAACACAGGAACAGGAACAGGCCATTCAGCCCAACCCGGAGCCTGTTCCACCAGGACAGCCTAGACTGGATATTTAATACTATTCAGGTTCTCTACTCTTCTTACCAAAGCATATATCCTCAAATTTCCCCACATTATATTCCACCTACCAAGCATTTCCCCATTCGCTTAATCTATACCACTCTGCAGCCACTTTCTACCTATTTTGGTGTCATTTGCATGTCATCTACAAATTTGGTGATAGTACATTCACGTTCCTCATCCAAGTCATTAATATATATTATCAATAACTGTGACCCCCATCCCACACCCCTGCAATGATCACTGATCTCATACTCATCCACAGCCAGTGTTAACTTTGGTCTGTCTCTTCTTTTTCAAATATTTAAAGAAGCTCTTACTCTCCATTTTTATATTATTTGCTAGTCTACCCTCAGTTTATTTTCTCCCTCTTTTTAGTTATCTTCTGTTTATCTTTTGTGTTTCAAAGTAAGACTTTCCCAATCCTCTGCCTTACCACTAATCTTGACCAAATTGTGTGTTTCAGTTTCAATTTGACACTATTATTAACTTCATTGTTTAAACATTTACGCCCTTCCTGGAATCCTTCAGGCTTATAGTGCAATATTTTCACTGCAAGTCATAACCTACTTTCTTAAATGTCTCATTGCTCATCAACTGTCTTTGCTGCTAAAAACTTTTTCCCAGTCCATTTGAGCTAGCTCTACCCTCATTCTTTTATAATTACCCCTATTTAACTTTAGCACTTTAATTGCTTCCAACCCAATTTTCTCCTTCTCAAATTGAATGTTAAATTCTATCATATCATGGTCACATTTTCCTAGGGGATATTTTACTCCAAGATAATTTATTGAACCTGCCTCTTTATGCACTCTATCCCCAACTACACTCTATGAATTCTCCATCATTGCTAACTCTGCTGATTTGATTTTTCCTAATCTGCATGAAGATTAAAGTCTCACAAAATTAATGTACTACCATTTTTACATGCCCTCATTATCTCCTGATTTATTCTATGTTGTACGGTATAGCTACTGCCAGGGTTCCTATGGAACTCCCAACAGCATCATCTTCCTTTTATTATTTCTTATAACCACCCATACAGCTTCTTCCAATCCAAGATTATTCCTTGCTATCCTAAGCTACCCATTACCTCTTCCCTCCCAACTGTCCTTTTGAAAAGACACATACCCTTGAATAGTTAGTTACAAGGAGAATAAAGCTGGGAACTGTGTCTTTGTTATAGTTATAAGATCGTATCCCATTAATCTCTATTTGTGTCATGAATTCATTTGTTTCAAACACTATGTTTGTTTTATAACCTGCAAGTCAAATTGGTTCAGTACCTTTACAAAAGGCCTCATTTCTCATGTGAACAAAGATATCCCAAGTGCACAGGATACTATCCATTAGAGATGGGCACTGCATTTCTCCTGCTCTTTGATCAAAACACCCATGAAAGACACATGCAGTTTTCAAGCAGTGGGAGACAATTTCAGTTTGCAGTTTCTATGGTGATAGAATAAATAGTAGAGATTTTCACGAGGCTATAAAAGATCACAGATATGCCATCTTGCACAATTAGAAGTATTTTCTTCTGTTGCACTAGAACTTATCAGTCCAAGATGATGGGAGGTGGTGGACAGAATGACTGCTTCCAGTTATTGGCCATAAATCAAAAGTTGTTTCCAAATGGTAACAAGATACTGAAAAGGTGCAAGAGGAAAGCACGAAGAGTTTGCTTGCACACATCAGTGACCGAGGATGCTATGTCTATAATTCCTCTGACCTACAAATGAATTACAAAAAGCATGAATGAGAATTATGGAAAGGAACAATATCTGAACAACAATAAGCTAAAGCATGTAATCTTAGGAAATAAGTGTGCATCAGCTTAGACGGTCATCTGTATGCTTACCCTATTGACCCTTTCGCAAGGGAGGCAATCTAACAATTAATTGTCACAGATTCAATGTCACAGAATTTCTCTCTAAATAAAGCAGCAACAACAACATTTGTTCATACACCACTAAAGTATCACAAAGTACACTGCAGGATCATTATGCCAACTGTACCATTAACTTTAGTTACTGAAGGTGAGAAAAATGAACAATGTCATTGTGATACCAGATCACACTGAACTGGAGCACTGGTCTGGGATACTCCCATAAAGCTGTCCTATCTTACTATCCTACATATATAGTTACCATTAATAATATCTTTTGTTATTCACTTGTGAAAATTATAGTATCATAGAGTTGTACAGCACAAAGTGGGAAGCCAGGGGATTGAGAAGCCTTTAAAAGCCAGAGATAATTAATAAAAGCAATAAGGGGAGAAGATGAAATATGAGATTAAGCTAACTAGTAACATAGAAGAAGATTGCAAAATTTTTTAAAGGTATATTAAAGGTAAGAGACAGGCTAGAGTGGGCATTGAACTGGAAAATGAGGCTGCAAAACTAGTAATGGAGGACAAAGAAATGGCAGAAGTATTTTACGTCCATTTTCACAGTGGAAGACACTAGCAGCTATCAGAAATTCAAGAGAGGTAGAGGTGAGTGCAGTGGCCATTACTAAAGAGAAGGTGTTGGGGAAGCTGAAAGGTCTGAAGGTGGATAAATCACCAGGACTGGATGGATTACACTCCAGAATTCTGAAGGAGATAGGTGAGGAGACCGTGGGAGGTGTTAGTGGTGATCTTTCAGGAATCACTGGAGTTAGGCAGGACCCCAGAGGATGGTAAAATGGTGAATATTACACCTCTATTTAGGAAAAAAGGGAGGCAGAAGACAGGAAATTAAAGGCCCGTTAGCCTGACCTCCGTCATTGGTAAGATTTGAGAGTCTATTGTTAAGGATGAGATTGCCCAGTACTTGGAAGTAAGTGGTAAAATAGGGCAGAGTCAGCATGGCTTCGTCAATCTATCAGAATTCTTTGAGGAGATAACGAGTTGGAAAAGGAGAGCCAGTGGAAATCATTTCTTTTGATTTCCAAAGGCCTTTGACAAGATGCCGCAAAGCAGGCTGCTGAACAAGATAAGAGCCCATGTGTTAGGGGCGAGGTACTGGCATGGATAGAGGACTGGTTGACTGGCAGAAGGCAGACTGTGAGGATAAATGGGTATTTGTCAGTTTGGCAGTGACTAGTGGGGTTCTGCAGGGGTCAGTTTGGGGACCACAACTATTCACGTTATACATTAATGATCTGGATAAAGGAGCTGACAGGGAGGAGAAACTAGGACCCGAGGGCACAGCCCCAGCATGAAGGGACAACGCTTTAGAACTGAGGCGAGGAGGAATATCTTGAGCATACTGCAAGTGCATCAGTGAGATGCCATGAAAGCTGTGAGGGGTTAGCAAATGTCAGAGATCAATGTCTGCAGGCAAGGAATGTGATCAGCTATGGATTGTGCCGCGAGATGCTGAGCAACATGGAGGTTCCTCAGCCATCGGAGAGCTCATTTCACCAAGTATCCACCTGAAATTCCATGTTGAGATTTCTTGACATCAGCTTGTTTGTCAAGTTTGGCAAGATATGAAGCTGAATAATTATGAGGTGAGTTGTGGCATTAATAAGGTGTTTAACGAACCATCATCCCACTTAATTGACAACTTGCCACTATCAATTAAGAAACAAAAATGTTACACACACATCCACCAGCTTAAAATGCTGCACCTATGTGGGTGGGGATACATCTTTCACTCACCAAACTGCATTGCACTATGTTAGACTATCTGTCCATAGTCTCTGTGCAGCTTAATGCACAGCTCCAGGTATATTCCCTCGCCACCAAAGCCTGGATCAGGGAAATTCAGGTCTATTATGCTGGTTTCTGCACCCTTCTTGTCAAAGAAAACTTACACAAAATTTCCTGTGTAGTTTATTTACCTACGTTACAAAAACCTTTGTGAATCTGAGTGCAAATGCAGCAAAACTAGCAATTGAAACCCATTCATTGTTACACACGCTGGTGACTAGTATACAGCAAGACTTGTCTCATTGACAAAGCCATGACAAAGCCATTGAACACAGATCAAAAGTCCTCATCACAACTGGAGACTTCTTCTATCTTTCGAAAGATTTCAATATTGAAGAGTTTTATTTGTAAGCCAGATGCTCAACATCTGGAATTGGATGAATTCAGATATTAAAAGACAAGTTTTAATCAGCTAAATACACCCAACGTTCCCAATAAAAACCAAACTCAAATGTTGCCATGGTAGCATTAGAATCCGGCTAATTAATTATATATATGCAATGAAATCTCTCGAACTGCAGCACTGACAAATAACTGAAAGTGGACAGTGCCAGGAATATGGACAAGCTTTCAAAAAAAGATAAGCAACAACAATGCACCAGATGTGAAGAATCATTAGCAATGAAGTATTATTTTAGGCAATGGCCCTGTTTAAAGTGGCAATCTTTTAAAGCAACAGCACATTGAAATATTTCAAAAAGCAGTTCCTGTGGCTTCACCCCAACTTCATATTAAGGCATAAATAAAAATTCTGCCTTGCAGGAAAGTAATAAGTAGGTAGAAACCATGCATAACATTAATTCCAGTTACACTTGTCACTCAATTCTTAAATTGCCTCTCAGCTAGATACAAAGGGTTTGAAACCATTTTGCTGTATTTTTGCATTGCAAAATTGCATCCTCATTCTTGTCCCAAGTGTTTGAATGACAGATAAAACTCATAGCAAAGGCAGCACCTGACAAATTAGAAGTGAGGAACAAGAGGAAAAAAACAAAGACATGAAATACAACTTGTTGCATCTTCAGTTGGCAAGGAGAGTATGACACATTTGGAAATTAATACAGTCTTGAGCTTTGAATGTCAAAAAGCATGGATGTTTTTCAGTGACAGCAAGGAATTGTAACTGACTCCTTTCCTATTCCTATTTAAAAACTATAATTACCAGAAACAGCCATGAAAAATGGTATGACATCACATTAATAGTCACATCACAAAACATTTCCGAAAATAGTTGTTTGGGCTTATGGAAAATAGAGTAAACTACTTTCCAACAGAAAGCCAACTAAAATTCTGGAGCTGTAAAACGAGCAGCAATATTTTTTACAAATCTCAATTTTTGAATTCACACAGCAGGTTTCATTTACATCATCACATTGTTAACTATGAAATCACAACTTATAAAGTACACTAGATCCTGAAACTATAGAAATAAGTACGATTCCAAACGAACAGAACATAGGTGAAGTTTAATTGATTAACAACAGGTTAACAGAGGCAGCTAAATCTCAGGCAACAGAGGGAGCAAGACAGCATGATAGCTGAGAAAATGGTACTATACATCCAGCAAAGCTCAGTATACTGCACAATCTAAATTCAGCAATCAGCACTACAGCCCTGGGCAAAACTAATAAATCCAAGCAACATTGACATTAATTCTGGAGAAACTCAGCAGGTCTGGCAGCATCTCTGGTGAGAGAAACCGATTTAACATTTTGAGTCTGTTAGTTAGGATCTTTTTCACTTCTGAACCTTCCAAACATGCTGGGTTTCTCCAGCATTTTGTGTATTTGTTTCAGATTTCCAGCATGCATAGTATTTGCTTTTAACTCATGTCCAAGCCCAGGATTTTGAGAGTGGCTGAGGTGAAAATATTAGTTGTGGCATCAAAAGCACATAAATAATTCAATGGGTTAATTTAATCATAAAAGTTTTTTTTATTATATTATTGATTATTTATGTTATTATCATTATTTATATTCTTATTTTACAGATTAGAAGTTGTTCTTCAAAACAAAAAAAAAAATGCTCAGGTGAAAGGTTAGCGGAAAGCAATCCGAGTTATTTGTGGGGAAAAGTTACTAGGTAACGATAGTACCATCAGTTGGAATTCGGCCCCTTGCATTCAAAATAAGCCACTATTTGCACTAGGTATGGAAGTAAAACTAGTTCGGTTTGGACTGATTATACTACAGCACAAATTTTCCAGGTCATTTTATTTGGACAATTATTTGAGAAAGAAAAAGCAGTAATTGCACCAGAGGAAACATTCCCAAGGTACAAATATTTCTTTAAAAAGGCTATGTGGAAAACACGATGCTGTCCTATGAAACATAATTTTTTGTAGTCTAAAACTAAATTCTATTTTCAGAGATACACATAGTTTGGGGTGAAATTAGACTCAGGTGATGGGACTTCCTGGAAACAATCTCTTTTTCAGAAATTAGTGATCTGATTCAAGGAAACATATCCTGCAAGGAGACACAAAAATGCTTTCAGAAATATTTCAGAATAATTGGTTTCACGGAATAGACATCTACTTACCCCGCCTACAGCAATTTCTGTTTGAAGTGGCCAGCAAAATGCCATGCAAAAACAATGTGCAAATAAAGTAATAATTGAAAGCTAACTCCTGAGAAACCATACAATTGCTTGAGAAAGAGTAATATTCAACAACTTATAATTAGTGCCTTTAATGCCCTAAGGCACTTTGTGGAAGCATTATAAAACAAAGCATGACACCAAGCTACATCAGGAGACATTAGGTAAGAGGACTGAAACCTTGGTTAAATAATTAGTTAGGATTTAGTAAAAGCAAAATACTGCAGATGCTGGAGATCTAAAATAAAAACAAAGTGATAGTGGTATCTATAGAGAGAAAAATAAAATTAACGTTTTGAGTCCAATGACTTCTTCTGTGAAAACATTGTTAGATTTTTAGGTACATATTAAAAGAGGAAAAAAGGGAGGTAGAGGTACAATAATTTACAGGAGGCCTTGGATACAGCAAGGACCTAAAATGGTAGCTAAATGGCCTAACTGTGATCTATGCAACATTCTAACATGAATGAAAGGATTAAGAGTTGGCAATAAAAGAGCACCTTCAGTTCTCCTTCTCCCATAAAATACTGGTTAACGAAATCCTGCAAAACATTTTGAGGTATTTATTTTCTTTTGTACCTCTAAACTACTCTTCCTTTTAAATAAAAATTCTTGTTTTCCCTTAGACTTTAACACAAAGCAGAAATGTGCTTAGATGCCATTTATGTAACGTGCATCTGAGATGTTCCTCAAGCCTCCATGAGTCCACACAGAGCTGGTTAATGGCAGCATTCTTAAAACATCCAAAAATTCCTAGCTCAAGTCTGAAAAATACAGACTTTATGGAAGCAGACTTTTGAGTAAAGGAGCAAGGTAGGACCAAAATGAATTTATTGTAAGTTCTTGAAATTTTAAAAATTCTCTGCATTTATTTTTACAATAAACCTACTCTCCTCTCGCCCAAAAATCTTGCTTCGTGTTTACCCTTCGTCATTTAAGTGCCCAGCAAAGTTGCATGTGCTGGTATTAATATGCATATAGTTTTTGTTTGGTATAGTTGGACAGAGTAGACAAAGCACTAAAGTTAACAAAGTGTTTCCTGGGCTTCCTCCCAAATGATCTGAATGTTAAGGCAAAGCTCAGCAACTCATTAGTCACCAGATTCTGTTTTCTTTTCACAGATGCTGCCAGACCTGCTGGATTTCACCAGCAATTTCTGTTTGTTTCAGGTCTGCAGTATCCACAGTTCTTTGTTTCATTCATCTGAATATGAAACTCCCTGACTTGCTTCAAACTGATTGATGCAGGACAGCCTATTTTGTGCTGAACTCAAATGGCCAGGGTAAGCCAATTATTTCACAATTCTGTAGTTCAGAGGGCTGTGGATGCTCAATTGTTGAGTATATTAAAGACTGAGATTGATAGATTCTTGGAAGCTAAGGACATCAAAGAGTGAGGGAATAAGGCAGGAAAGAGCAGCTGATGCAGAAATTCAGCCATGATCGAATTGAATGGCAGAGCTGTCTCAAAAGAATGATTGCTGCTCCCATTTGTGATGTTTCTAGTCATTATGATTCTTTGGGAAGTATTGTTTTTAAGGGCCAATCATAACTACAATACTTGTCATATTTTTCTTTTATACTCAAACATATCCATATTTACTTTGGAACCTGCATAAGGTACATGCTATGCTACATACAATGAGTTACAATTTTAGAAATGCAAAAGCATAGACCAGGGAAATACTTTATTGTGGCATGGGGGCCCAGCTGAAAATACCATTTAACCTCGAATCATCCTTCAATAGAAATGATATTACTAAACTAGAATGCATGCAGAATTTATTTACTAGGATGCTACCTGGACTGGAAGGCTTGAGTTATAAGGAGAGGCTAGATAGGCTGGGACTTTGTTCCCAGGAGCATAGCAGACTGAGGAGTGGCCTTATAGAAGTCTGCAAAATCATGAGAGGCATAGATAAGGTAGATAGCCAAAAAGCTTTGCCCCATGGTAGGGGTGTCTAAAAGTAGAGAGCATAAGTTTAAGGTGAGAGGGGAGATATACAAAAGAATCCAGACAGACATGTTTTTCCACACAGAGGGTGGTGAGTGGCTGGAACAGGCTGCCAGAGGTAGTAGTGGAGACAAATACAATTTTGTCACTTAAGAAACATTTGGAGAGGTACACAGATGGGATAGGTATGGAAGGATATGGACCAAATGCACTTAAATGGGACTACACTAATTGTGAAAACTGGGCAGCACAGACAAGTTGGGCCGAAGGGTCTGTTTCCATGCTATAAACCTCTATGACTCCGATTACCTATTCTCACCTACCCTTGTCCTTGCTCAGCACTAGTCGCAATAGCTTTGCTAACTATCCAAGTTGCACCACTTCCCACCATTTGCCAATTTGGAATTTCATTCTCTTCAAACAGCTTTCTTGTTGAACTAGTTGATAAAGTGCTGTAAACCAGTTTACATGATTATTTGTCATCGGTGTGACAGATTTGTTTATAGTGCTCATCAATCCTTCTCCATGAACTGCCAAAGGGATAATTCAAGCAATTTGAGAACTTCATCATTTTCCTTCTGCAAAGTAGAACAGCAGCATCCTGGCTGATTCAACTCACTTCAATACGTGGCCGTCTGGTTAGAAATTTGCACTGCACTAATCGAGTTGACAATTCATCATCCCTTACTTAAATGTCCAAACTTATGGAATCCTGTTGAAAAAACACTAACCAATTCTGTGGGCAGATTTTTACAACTTTACGTAAGGGGCAGGGGTGTCAAAATGATGGTGACCCTTAAATCAAACTCTCTCAGCATAAGGTTAAATAATCTTTAAGTTCTTGAGAGGATAAAAGAAGTGGTCTATCAACAAAATTTTTATTATAGTTCATATTACAAGTCCCATCTCAGTTATTTCATTTACGTGGAATCTTTCTTGAAATGATTCTCTTAAAAACAAAAGCTGAGCAAAACTGCAAAGTATTTTAGACTCAGCAGGTTTATAAAACAAGGACAGTTTCTGATTTTGAGTACACATTAGCCACCAGATTCGAGCAAGCTTGATCATCCCTATCTATACTTAGTTTTATAAACTTCAATCCAATTAGCAGATATTTAACCAACTTCTCTTTTACAAGCAGTCTATCAACACAAGAACATGAGCACCTTGACAGTGTGCAATCAATAGGTAGACTTTTTGTTTGAGGTTTGCTTGAGAATTATTAATTTTGATAATTTTATACTTTGTTCTCATTTTTCCTCCAAGTTAAATTGCCTACTTACTTCCAAATTATTTATGTCTTAGCATTTTGGAGACCCGGGTAATCATTCACAAGCACACCTTTAGTTCTAAGAGACTTCCTTCTTAAAATGGTCTACTCCTTACAGACAGCCAGGAGCAAGTGACAGTCTGTCAAGCAGAAAATTCAATAGCACCTTCCATTTTAAAGCTCCTCTAAGGTAATAAAACATTATCAAAGAAAATCTGAACATTGAGTCACATGAGGAGGCATTTGGTTTTTGAAATAGGTAGGATACAAGGATTCTCTTCAAGGAAGAGAGAGAGAGAGCAAGCGAGCGAGCGAGAGAGAGAGAGAGAGAGAGAGCGAGAGAGCAAGCGAGCGAGAGAGAGAGAGAGGAGAGTGTTGTGTGGGTTTTCCACCACTATTTTCTTGTTGAGATCTAAAGAGGCAATTGCTATAGGGTGGTAGAGGAAAGCCACTTCCTGGTCTGGTTAACCAAGGGTCTTCTATCGAGCAAGAAGCAGTTTGTTGCATGTTAGCAACTAGTTACGAGTTACATTGGTATGATAGGCATTGTTCCAGAGACGGAGGAAGTGTCCCTAACTCTGAACCAAGACATTAGTGTTCAAGTCTCCTTTGATCCAGAGGTCAAAGGATATCTGAATAGGATGCTTAAAATCATCTACAGAAATTCAGGAGGACCTGGAGGTTAGGGTCTTATTCCTCCGAGATCTTAAGGACCCACAAGTTCATATGATAGCACAATAGTGGGTGCTGCTTAGGATTCTCCTCAATATTAAATCTTTCACACCCTTATACAACAGGGAGAGCTTTAGGGAGGAAATTCTACTAAGGGCCAAAGCATCTGAAGGAACAACTGCCAAAGGTGCAAGAATTAAGACCTGGACTAGTATTGCAGTACAGCAGAAATCTCAGTTGCACAGGTGGAGGTTATAAATCTAAGGTGTGAGACTATGGAAGAATTCAAAATCAAAGACAAGAATTTTAAAGTCAAACTTTTTTTTTGCTAGTGGTGATGGAAAGCAATGACATAAGTGGTAATGAATTACAAAAAATAGCTTTGTACAGGCATGAAATGAAAACTTGGGGTGTCAAGTCTCAATATTTCTTTTGCCAATAGCAAGTTAAAAACAAGTCAGTATTTAGACAGAACAAGCTTGCAGGTTTTCTCTTTAAATAAGAAAGTTTTTGGACCTAATCTGTAGCTATAATCTGATTCAGTTCATAGACTTTGGTGATATCGATAAACAATTTGAACTCGAAAAGGATTGGCATTTGAAAACAATGGCATTTGAAATTCAGTATAAGCGGAAGGTAACTCTCAGAATCATGCAAGTGTTACAGCCCAGAATGAGGCTAATCGAACCATTGTGTCTGCACTAGTTCTTCAAATGAGCATCATGACCTAGTGCCAATCTCCAGCTTTTTCCATATATCCTTGCACATTATTTCTATTCAAATAAACTACAAGAGATGGGGCAGTGCTAGACCTAATCCTGGGGAATGAAGCTGGTCAAATGGTTGAGGTTTCAGTGGATGAGCATTTTGGGAATAGTGATCATAACTCTGATAGTTTCAAAGTTATTATGGAAAACAAAGGATAGTGTGAAAATTCAGTGTCTAAATTGGCTGAAGGCCGATTTCAATATCATTACAAAAAAATCTGGCAAACATAGACTGGGAGCAGCTACTTGTAGGTAAATCTACATTTAGAAAGTGGCAGCTTTTTAGAAGTAATATAGGGAGATTGCAGGTCAAGGACAGCAAATCGAGGGAAACCTGGATGTCAAGAAATATTGAGAGCTTGGTAAAGAAAAAGAAGGGAGCGTATGTCAGGTACAGTGTATTAAAAAAACAGAGGAGCTCTTTCAAAAACATAGAGTGGATGAGGTTGCTTAAAAAGCAAATTAGGAGGGCAAAGAGATGCCATGAAATATCTTTGGCAGATGTGATCAAGAAAAACCTCAAGACTTTTTAATAAGTATATTAAGAATAAGAGAGTATTACCAGGGAAAGACTGGAACTTGTGAGAGTTCAAAGGGGCAACCTGTGCATGGACCCACTGAGTGAGGTCTCAAATGAATACTTCTCATCTGTATTCACATAATGGGCATAATGCTTCATAAATCGCCAGGGCCTGATGAGATGTACCCCATGTAAGGCAAGGGAAGAGATTACTGGGGCCTTGGTGGAGATACTTAACACTTGGCTGGCCACAGAATGACTGGTGGATAGCTAATGTGGTTTCTTTGTTCAACGGGGCAGCAGGGGTGGGCCAGGTAATTACAGAGCAGCTAGATTTATGTCAATGGTAGGAAAATTATTGGAAAAAATTCTAAAAGGACAGGATTAATCAATACTTAGAAAGACAGATTAATCAGTGATGGTCAGCATGGATTTTTTTTTAAAAAGAGGGAAATCCTGACTGACTAATTTAACGGAGTATTTTGAAAAGGTGACTAACTATATTGATGAGGGTAGTGCAGTTGATGTGATTTATGCACAACACTTACACTACAACTGTCACAGAACACCTACGTTCTGCCTGCAAAAAGACCCCGAGCTTCCAATTCCCTGCCACTTTAACACAGCATCCTGTCCCGTGGCCAACATCTTTGTCTCAGGCTTGCTGCAGTGTTCCAGTGAAGCCCAGCGCAAACTGGAAGAACAGCATTACATTTTCTGCTGGGAACTCTACAGCGTTCTGGACTCAATATCGAGTTCAAAAACTTTAGGACTTGAACTCTCCCATGTCCTTACCGCATATACCAGGCCCTGTTATCACATCGTTTGACATTACACACAATTGATTGTTAGCCACTAACAGTTCCAATTATTAGCTATTCACCATCCCAAACTGATCTATCCACTCCTTTATCTGTCCAACTGTCCTTCTCTCTCTTTTTGGGCTCTATCCCTATCTATCATTTATTCCTTACACCTTCCCCCCAAAATATATTCTGCATACAAACTGACATTTTTCATCAGTTCTGAGGAAAAGTCACTGGACCCAAAACGTTAACTCTGATTTCTCTCCACAGATGTTTTTCCAGCCATTTCTGTTTTTTATTGTTGATGTGATTAACATGTCCTTCAATAACGCCTTTGACAAGGTTCAACATGGAAGGCCGGCACAAAAGATAAGAGCCTACGGGATCCAAAGCAATTTGGCATACTGGATCCAAAACTGGCTGACAAATAGGAGGCAAAGGGTAATGGTGGAGATGTTTTTTGCAATTGGAAGCCTGTGACCAACCATATACCACAGGTTTCGGGGCTGGGACCCTTACAGTTTGTTATATATGTTAATGGCTTGGATGTCAATGTTGAAGGTATAATTAGTAAATTTGCAGATGACACAAAAATTGATGGTGTTTTTTGATGAGGAGGAGGGTGGTCTCAGGCTACAATCTGGTATTGATCGGTTGGTGAATTGGGCAGAGCAATAGCAGATTGAATTTAATCCTGATAAGTGCAAAGTGATGCATTTTGGGAGGCCTAATAAGGGAAGGGCATACACAAATGAATGGTAAGTCCCTAGGGAGTACGGAGGAACAAAGGGACCTTGGTATACAAGTCCATAGGTCCCTGATGGTGTTAGCACAGGTAGATCGAAGGATTGTGAAGGTGGTATATCGGATGTTTTTATCCGTCAGCCAGGGTGTAGAATACAGGAGTAATAAAGTTTTGTTACTGCTTTAAAACTTTGATTAGGCCACAGATGGAATAATGTGTGCAGTTCTGGTCACTACACTTTTGGAAGGACCTGACTGCATTGGAGACTGTGCAGAGGACGTTCACCAGGAGGTTCCCTGGAACAAAAGATCTCCATAATGAGGAGAGATTGGATAGGCTGGGTTTCTTCTCCTTGGAGTAAAGGAGGCTGAATGGGGAGACCTGATTGAGGTGTAACAAAATGATGAGAGGCAGAGACAGGATAGATCATGAGAATCTCTTCCCCATGGTAGATGTATCCAAGACCAGTGGGCATAAGTTTAAAGTGAGGAGCAAGATCCCAGTGTCTTGTCAACTGTAAGTACCACAGTGCATCTAACACTTCTTCCTTATCGATTCCGAACACTTCTAGAGACAGAATTTTCCTGGGTAGCATTTCCATCTTTGGTAAAGGCTGATGCAAAGTATTTATTTAATACTTCAGCCGCACCCCCCAGGCTCCACATACAAATCCTTTTGTTTTGGTCTTCAGGTGGCCCTACTTCTCCTATTACCATGCTTTTGCTATTTATATGCCTATAGACACCTTTGCAACACTGCTGTATGTTGGCTGCCAGTCTTTTCTCATAATTTCTGATTCTTTATTTGTTTTTTTTTCATCTCCCCTCCTAAACTTTCCATATTCCTCTTGGTTCTCAATCACATGATCAACTTTTTTTTTTAATGTTACCTCCTATCTCCTTTATCATTCAGGGAGCTCTGGATTTGTTTGCCCTACCATTCCTGTTTGAACTCATTTGAAGACAGCTCATTTGTTCAGTTGCAGTTTTTCTCACCAAACTCTCATACCAGTCTAAAAGCTGAAAAAAAACTGCAGATGCTGTAAAGCAGGAACAAAAACAAAAGAAGTTGCTGGAAAAGCTCAGGCCCCAAGAAGACTTTCCACATCAAGCAGATGTTCACCTGCACATCTGCCAATGTGGTATACTGCATCCGCTGTACCCTTTGTGGCCTCCTCTACATCGGGGAAACCAAGAGGAGGCTTGGGGACCGCTTTGCGGAACACCTACGCTCGGTTCGCACTAAACAACTGCACCTCCCAGTCGCGAACCATTTCAACTCCCCCTCCCATTCCTCAGACAACATGTCCATCCTGGTCCTCCTGCAGTGCCACAACGATGCTACCCAAGGGTTGCAGGAACAGCATCTCATATTCCGCTTGGGAACCCTGCAGCCCAACAGTATTAATGTGGACTTCACAAGCTTCAAAATCTCCCCTCCCCTGACCGCATCCCAAAACCAGCCCAGCTTGTCCCCGCCTCCCTAACCTGTTCTTCCTCCCACCTATCCCCTGCTCCCACCTCAAGCCCCATCCCCATCTCCTACCTACTAGTCTCATCCCGCCCCCTTGACCTGTCTGGCCTCCCTGGACTGATCTGTCCCCACCCTAACTCCCCACCTACACTCACCTTTACTGGCTCCATCCCCGCCTCTTTGACCTGTCTGTCTCCTCTCCACCTATCTTCTCCTCTATCCATCTTCTACCCGCCTCCCCCTCTCTCCCTATTTATTTCAGAACCCCCTTCCCCTCCCCCATTTCTGAAGAAGGGTCTAGGCCCGAAACGTCAGCTTTCCTGCTCCTCTGATGCTGCTTGACCTGCTGTGTTCATCCAGCTCTACACCTTGTTATCTCAGATTCTCCAGCATCTGCAATTCCTACTATATCTGAGAAAGGGGAGCAGTTGGGTAAACAAAGGAGTTGATAGCGATCTGGCTAGGAGGGTGAATAGCTGTTAATGGGGACTGCTAGTGACCAACAACAGCTAGTGTGTAATGGCAAGCTATGTGAATAACAAGACCTGGTGTGTGGGCTAAGGGGCTAGGACATGGAAGAGTTTAGACCCTAACATTATTGAACTTGATATGGAGTCCGGTGGGCTGCAGGGTCCCCAAGCAGAAAATGAGGTGTAGTCCTTTCAGTCTATCCTGCTCCACTCCATGCTTGGCCCATTAACTGGCTATCTGCCAAATGATTTTTGTTACTCTGGATTATTTAATGGTATCTCAACCATCATCCTAAACCTCTTGATACAATGATCACTGTCTCACAGATGTTTCCCCACAAACACTTGATCCACTTCATTTCCAAGAACCAGGTCCGACAGTGCACCCTTTCTTATTGATGCAAATACTCTCCTGAATGCAATCTAGGAACACTTGCCCCTTGCTTCCGCTTAAAATATTAGTATTCCTGTCTCTTTTTGGGTAATTGAAGTCACCCACTATAACTACTCTCTAACATTGACACTTCTCTGTAATTTCCTGCACACTCTTTACATCTTTCCCACTAGTTGGTGGTCAATCAACTATACCTAGCAATGTAACTGCACACTTTTTATTCCTTAGCTCTAATCAAATTGATTCTCTGTCCTTGAATCCTCCTAGACATTCTCCTTCTCCAGAATTGCAATGAATTCCTTAAGTAATATTGCCAATCCTCCTCTTTTTTTTCCTTGTCTATTATTTCTGACCACCGTGCATCCAGGAATATTTAACACCAAGTCTTGCCCTTCCTCGAGCTATTTCTCCATTATTGTCACGACTTCATATTTCCACATGGTGATCTGACAGTATAACTCCTTAATCTCATTTACTATATTCCATGCATTCCCATAAATGGCAAAAACCCTGATTTTAGGTGAGAAGTTCTGATGAAAGCTGGCAGACCTGGAACACAAACTCTTTGATACATACTGCATAACCTGCTGAGAATTCCCAGCATTTTATACTTTTATTAAAACAAAATATTACAGATATCAGAGAAATGAAATGCAAACAGAAAGTGCTGCAAAAACTCAACCATTTTCCAGTTCCAAAGAGGAGTCATACTGGACTCCAACATTACCTCTGTTTCTCTGTCCATATGTTGCCGGACCTGATGAGCTTCTCTAGCATTTTCTGTTTTTTTTATTTCAAATCTCCAAAACCCTCAATATTTTGCTTCTTTGAAAAAAAAATTTGGATGAATAGAGCATTTTTCACAACTCAGGACTTACCTAGCTTAATATCCCATTAAGTACTTTTGAAATGCAGTTACTAATTTAATGTCAGATATGTGAAAGCTAATTTGCACACAGCAAGTTCACACAAATGGTAATGTGATAATGACCAGATAGTAGTCTGTTTTAGTAACATTAATTGAGGCTTAAAGACCAAGCCATGACAGAGAACTCCCACTAAAGAACTGATCATTGACTTCAGAAAGAAAGGCGGAGAACATGCCCCCATCTATATCAACAGTGCGGAGATTTAGAGTGTGGACAACGTCAAGTTCCTCAAAGTGATGATGACCAACAACGTGTCCTGGACTTCCCACGTAGATGTGTCAGTCAAGAAAACACAATGACGCCTCTTCTTCCTCAGGCAGCTCAGGATATGTGGCATGTCCATAAGGTCCCTCACCAACTTCTACAAATGCACCATTGAAAGCATTCTGTCTGGGTGCATAACAGCCTGGTATTGCAACTGCTCTGCCCAGGACTGTAAGATACTACAGAAGGTGGTATGCACAGTCCAGACCACCAGAGAAGCCAGCATTCCATCCATAGACTCCATTTACACAGCCCATTGCTGCGGAAACGCTGCCATCATCAAAGACCCATCGCACCCCAGTAATGATCTCCTACAACCTCTTCCATCAGGCAGAAGATACAGAAGCCTGAACATGCACCAGCAGGTTCAAGAACATCTTCTTCCTGGCTGTTGTTAGACTGATGAATGGACTCTCTAGCCTTAAATAATGCTGATCTTGCTAACATTGATCTTGCCTGGCACACACCCTGTGCAATGTAGCCTGTGTGCCTCTGTCTATATCTTTTTGATCTGTACATCCGTGCTTACTATGATCTGCCTGTACTGCTCGTAAACAAAACTTTTCACTGTACTTCGGTATACGTGACAATAAAAATCAGTCAATAATTGTACCACGGGAATTTCAAATCTCCAAGGGGGTAGATGAGAATTAAATAATTGCTTTAATGTCACAAGTGAAAGACAGAGCCTCTGACAGAGCAGCACTCTCTCTGTACTGCATATAGGAACAGGATTAGGCTGTTCAGCACATCGCCATTCATTCAAATCGTGGCTAATCATCCCCCTCAATGCCACTTTCCCACACTTTCTTCATATCCCTTAATATCATTATTCTCTAGAAATTGACCAATTCCTGTCTTGAATGTGCCTAATTATTAGGCTTCCGAAGCCTGTTGAGGTAGGGAACTGCAAAGATTCAGCACCTTCACAGTGAAGAAATGCCTCAACTTAGTTTTAAATGTCTTAACCCTTATTCTAAGACTTTGTCACCCAGTTCTAGACTCAGCAGCCAGGAAAGTTAAGTCAACCCCATTATATGCTAAGCACTTCATAAGTTTGAATGAGATGATCACCTCGCATTCTTCAAAACCCAATAGACCTATTTCGTCAACCGCTCCTCATAGGACATTCCTGTCATCATATCAATGCAGTGCTCAATTCTCTGCAGTGGAACCTGAACTCAACAATCGTTCACTTCAATATGGGAGTAAAACTACCAAACCACGGCTGATACAAACAGCATTATGATGGCAAGGAGATAGCAAGAACTGCAGACGCTGGAGTCAGAATCAATACAGTGCAGAGCTGAAGAAACACAACAGGTCAGATAGCATCAGAGGAGCAGCAAAGTCAATGTTTTGGGTTTACACCCTTCATAAGGACTCCATACAGCTCCATACTCTATTGACATTGTGATGATCCCAGCTGATGGTAGTACTGGACATGTTAGATCCCAGAATGAAACCTGGCTTGACAAATCATTAGTTTCTTTTTTGCAGTTGGTTATCCTAGAGTTAGTCACTGAACATATTCACACAAGTCTGCTAAGGTTCTCTTAGGCAAGAACATTAGCTTATTACACAAAAGCAAACAAAAAGATATATTTCTACATACAAGGCCATTTGAAGAGATCTAAACATAAATAACAAATAAAAGTTTAACCTTCATTGAATCATTGAATCCCACAGTGTGGAAACAGGCTATTCAGCCCATCAAGTTTACACTGACCCTCTGAACAGAATCCCACCCAGACCCACCCCTCCATCCCATCCCTATAAGTCTGCACTTCCCATGGCTAATCCACCTAGCCTGCACATTCTTGGACACTGAGCAATTTAGCATGACCAATCCAACTAACCTGCCCATCTTTGGACAATGGAAGGAAACCCACACAGACACAGGGAGAATGTACAAACTCTACACAGACAGTCGCCCCAGCTGGAATCAAACTCAGGTTCCTTGCGCTGTGAAGCAGCAATGCTGACCACAGAGGCACTGTGCACCCTTCTTACTAGCAATATAATTTTCTGTTACTCAAAATCATGAGGAACATCACACCTAACTTTAACTTTGTTTAATTCACTTACATGTTGTAGACAAAGCCAGCATTAATTGCCCATCCCTAACTGCTCAGAGGGCAGTGAAGAGTCAACCACATTGCTGTGGGTCTGGAGTCACTCGTAGGCAAAAAGGACTGATGCCCTAAAAAGGACATCAGTGAACCAGATGGGTTTTTCCTGCCAATTGACACTGGTTTCATGGTCATCATTAGACCTTTAATTCTCAATTCTTTACTGAATTCAAATTCCACCATCTGCCAAGGTGGGCCATTGCCTCCCGAATAAAATTTTATTTCTTACTTAATGGCTTCTTTACCAATTTCATTTTTGGACTGCTAACTGTTTAAGGCCTCTTTTTATTTCCGACACTCCTTTCAGTTCTAACAGATTGTAGAGAAGTTTTCAAACTTTCATTACTTGTAGACTTCACAAACTAGCTCGGGTGAAATTGAACTCTTTGAAATAAAGACTTTATTGTTCTGCCAGGACGAAACTGATTCTTCCAAAATGAACTCAAACTGTACTACCAATGTCCCCTGATTGTTTGCTGTTCCATAAGTCATAAACTCAGCAACGTAAACACTTCATCTATTAACTGTACAGTAATTGGCTAGGTACTTACTAAGTTACATGCTTTCTTGGAAATGGTGTTTAGGTCACTTTGCAAATGATTTTCTCACCTCTAGAAAAAGTTACCTGCAGAGAACTGAAATCAAGACTCATCTGCCTCTACTTGAAAAATCCAGCATCTCAAATTATAAACATATAAACCACACCTTTATCACAACATGAAGACAAAACAATAGGACTCAAGATGGCACCGACACCAGGCAACACTCCAGGAGCTCCTTGTAGCAGATCTTATTCTCACACTTCTTATAACCATTCCACAGTTTTAAACCTAAATTCTAAGTCTTTAAGAATTACTAATACTGTTCTTTTAAATCTACACACAGGTCTAAAGATCCTACACAAATAATGCTGATCTTCTTAATGTTGATCTTGCTTTGTGCACCTCCTGTGCAGCCGTAACCTTATATACCTCACTCTGTCTTAGCATCCTATGATCTGTATATCCTTGTTTGCTATGATCTGCATGTACTACTCACAAAAAGCTTTTCACTGTACTTAGATACATGTGACTACAATAAATAAATCAAAATAATAAATCAAAGGAGGGACAATCCCCCTGTACAATTGCACGTGAACTAGCTAAGGAACTGGTGATCCCTAATCAGAGAACTGAGATGCTAAGAAAGTTCCAAGAAAAACCAAAAAAAAAAAGTTCTGAGGAAGGGTCACTCGACTCGAAACATTAACTCTGATTTCTCTCCACAGATGCTGCCAGACCTGATGCGCTTTTCCAGCAATTTCTGTTTTTATCTCAAAGTTCCAAGAAAGTTTGGTTTCTACCTTGAAAATCAAATAATTGATAAAGAGCCTTGGAATTATTAAAGATGTTAGAAAGTGTCACGTAAATCTGGAGCATTGATTCAACATATATATTAACTGTAAGATGAGAAGACATAAAGTTTGATTTTCAATCTCGAACCTAAGACTGAAAACAAAAATGGTTTGATTGTAGGACCTGAATGAAGTTTCTGCTGCTGATTATAAATAATATTTCAAATATAATTCTACAGAGCATAAATAAGGCAAAAATTCGACATTCGCAAAACAATTTTACATCATAATGGAGTGGAGCAGGGTGCTGGAAAACAGTCAAAAAGAACTGTAGAATTAGGTAGATAAACTAATATAAGCCCCATGGCTTTGGCTTTCTCAGCTACGTTAATTTACTGAATACATTCTTGTAATGCGGATTACAAAATTTCAATTCTCTGTGTTGTAACTAGCAAATCAAGGACATGGTTATTAGGTCTCAAAGCAGGATGTGAACTAGATGACATAACTGTTGTGGCCAATTTCAATATTAATAAAATGTGAACGCATGAGGTTAACATCATGAAGTTGAAGGATCTGTCTGCTTCTCTCAGAGGGTATTAAATCTGTGGAATTCTTTATGCAGAGAGCTGTTGAGGCTGGGTTGTTAAGTATCCTCAAGGTTGAGAGAAACAGATTTTTAATTCGTAAGGGAATCAAAGATTATGGAGAAAAGTTTGAGAGTTACCAGATCAGCCATGATTTCACTGGACAGCAGAGCAGACTCAATGGGCTGAATGGCCTACTTCTGCTCCTACATTATTTGATCTTATGCTGCAGTTAATGATAATTACAACATCCTACGCTCCTAGGTGTTAATAGTATCTAGGCAAAAGACAGCCAGTTACATCTGAAACTATCCACTCATGAGAGATGAGTCTGGCAGACATAATTTAAACTGATCAGATGGAATGTGAAAGAAGAAATAAAAGCAAAAGTAGTCTCTTTCTAGTCAAAAGTAGATGTCAGCTAAAGTAAATATTCATGCCTTGGAAGCAGAGAAAAAGTATTCAAGAAAATTAAGGCAGTAAAAATGGACAAATCCCCAAGATCTGACAATCTAAACCTTCAGGTTCTGAGAAAAAAAAAGAGATAGCTTCTGAGCTAGTGAATGCACACACTACAACTTCCAAAAACTTCCAGATGCGGGAAAAGTCACATTAGCTTGGAAATTTGCAAATTTTAGCTTGTTATTCCAGAAAGGAGGGAGAGAGAAAATAGTGCACCACAGGAGAAGTAGCCAAACATCATTTGTTGAGAAAATTCGTTGGGAAATTGTGTCTGGCAAATTAATTAGAGTTCTTTGAGGATGGAACTAATAAGGTAAATGAAAGAGAACCATTAGATCTCGTGTACCTGGCTTTCCAAAACACATTCAAAAAGCTGCCATGCGAAACAATAATGGGCAAGATAAGGGTTGATGGAGTTGTGAATAATATATTCACATGCATAGAAGATTCATTAATGGACTGGATATTAATATGGTATTTTGAACTTGGTAGGCAATGAATAGCTGAGTGGCACAAGGATCAGCTTATTACAATCTATATTTGTGACATGGTTGATGAGACAGAAAATAATATATCTAAGCCTGTGGATGAGACAAAGCTAGTCGGAAAGGCAAGCTGTCAGGAGGAGGGAAAGAGAGGGACTGCAAAGAGATATAGATAGTTTGAGTGAGTGGGGAATAAAATGGCTGACGGAGCATAATATAGGGAAGTGTGAAGTTGTTCATTGGCTAAAATAGAAGAGCAGAATATTTTTTAAAATGGTACAGATAATTACATGTTGATGCTCAAAGAGACTAGAGTGTAATAGTACAAGGAACACAAAGTCAGCATGCAGGTGAACTATTAAGGTGACAAATGGCAAGTTGGCCTTTACTGCAAAGGGAATGAGGCACAGACATAAAGAAGACATGTGCAGGGTTTCAAAGAGACCATATCTAGTGTACTGCATGCAGTTTTGGTCTCCATATTTATGAAAGAATATACTTGCACTGGGGGTAGTACAGCGAAGGCTCACTAAATTGGTTTCTGGTATGAGGAGCTTGTCCTATGATGACAGGCTGACTAAACTGGGCCCAAATTCTCTGGATAGTACGAACTGCAGATGCTGGAGAATCTGAGACAACAAGGTGCAGAGCTGGATGAACCGCAACAAGGACCGCAACTTCCCCCCCTCAGTGGTCGAGAACGCCCTCAACCGTGTCTCCCACATTTCACCGCAACTCATCCCTCACACCCCGTCCAAGCAATAAGAACCAAAAAAGAATCCCCCTCGTCCTCACGTACCACCGCACCAACCTCCAGATCCAACGCATCATCCTCCGACACTTCCGCCATCTGCAATCCGACCCCACCACCAAAGACATCTTTCCCTCCCCACCCTTATCTGCTTTCCGGAGGGACCGCTCTCTCCGTGACTCCCTTGTCCGCTCCACACTCCCCTCCAGCTCCACCACACCCGGCACTTTACCCTGCAACCGCAGGAAGAGCTACACCTGCCCCCATACCTCCTCCCTCACCCCAATCCCAGGCCCCAAGAAGACTTTCCACATCAAGCAGATGTTCACCTGCACATCTGCCAATGTGGTATACTGCATCCGCTGTACCCGGTGTGGCTTCCTCTACATCGGGGAAACCAAGCGGAGGCTCGGGGACCGCTTTGCAGAACACCTACGCTCGGTTCGCAATAAACAACTGCACCTCCCAGTCCCGAACCATTTCAACTCCCCCTCCCATTCCTCAGACAACATGTCACGTCCATTCTGGGCCTCCTGCAGTGCCTCAACGATGCCACCCGAAGGTTGCAGGGAACCCTGCAGCCCAATGGTATCAATGTGGATTTCACAAGTTTCAAAATCTCCCCTTCCCCAATGCACCAGTCCAGCTCGTCCCCACCTCCCTAACCTGTTCTTCCTCCCACCTCAAGCCGCACCTCCATCTCCTACCGACTAACCTCATCCCGCCCCCTTGACCTGTCCGTCCTCCCTGGACTGACCTATCCCCTCCCTGACTCCCCACCTACACTCACCTTTACTGGCCCCATCCCCGCCTCTTCGACCTGTTTGTTTCCTCTCCACCTATCCTCTCCTCTATCCATCTTCTATCCGCCTCCCACTCTCTCCCTATTTATTTCAGAACCCCCTACCCCTTCCCCTTTTCTGATGAAGGGTCTAGGCCCGAAACGTCAGCCTTTCTGCTCCTATGATGCTGCTTGGCCTGCTGTGTTCATCCAGCCCTGCACTTTGCTGTCTCGGATTCTCCAACATCTGCAGTTCCTACTGTCTCTAGTCTATTCCTGATCCTATTTCTTGTGTTCTTAGGCAGGTGTTATTGGCCTTTCCACTGCAACGTAATTAAGGGCACCCCAAATACAAATACAAGTACAAGTACAAGTACAAAGGGCTTTCACAAGTAAGCCATCATATTTTCACACCTTCTATTACTTTTACCAACCAGCAGTTGAAAGGCATTCAACTAACAAATTATCCCCCTGAATTGTATTACAAAAACGTTAATCATTAATGGTAACTCCTACTGTCTAATTTTATTATTTTCTAATTTTTTCAACACAATTTCTATTGAATTTGGATAACATAAACAAGTGTTATTTTGCATATTGGAAGAATAAGTACGTACTTATGAGCAAAATAATACAAATATAAAAAGGGGTCCAGGAACAGAGAGACACTGCAATTCAAACACATGTCAACTCTGGGATGGTAGGAACTGCAGATGCTGGGGAATCTGATATAACAAGGTGGATGAACACAGCAGGCCAAGCAGCATCAGAGGAGCAGGAAGGCTGACGTTTCGGGCCTAGACCCTTCTTGTTATCTCAACTCAGGGATGTTTGACTCAAAACACCACAACTACTAATATTTTAATGCTGACCTGATTAAGTTTTACATATTGAACATTTCAGATTAGGATTCTGTACAATGGGAAGGGTGATATTTAGAATTATGTGACTATGTCAAAATATATGTAGCTAAAGAACACAAAGAATCCACATGAACTATTAAAATGTATTTCTGACCAATGTTATTAACAGTTAATATTAAAAAAGTCCATCAATACTTTTGAAGACAATCCACCCTTTATAGAAGATGACCTTATAAATTATTGAATTCACAATGGTTTTTTTGTTGTCTTGTAATTGATTTCCTTTTGGTTGCCTAGCAGCTAAAGATATTAAAGCTGTTTGTTCTGTTTTAATTTAAGTGTACAGATTGCAGGAAAAAGAAAGTATGGGTTTCACTGTTCATAGGTCAGTTCATACAAATCAATAAAATCAAAATAAAATTTGTATTGAGTTCCTAATGTGAAAATCCATAAAAGAGTTCTTCTCAGCAAAACAAAGGCTCTATGATTAATGTCCCATTAACAAAATCATATTGACATTCTTGCAAATTCTTTAGCATTTTGAGTCATGAAGCATGATTTTAGTTTCCCTTTTTGTTCAAAGATTTATTTTGGGTCCTTACTTTTTTATCAATTCATATAAGACAAATACTTGAAATTTTCAAAGTATGAATAGATGTCAAGTGAGCCTTCGATTTGCAAAAGCAATTTAGCCTCTGTCCCCAACAGCACATGTTCCATCTTGGACCATGTGATCAATTCAGTTTCTATTGACCAAACTGATATTTACTGTAAAGAATTTAATAGACACTAAATTGAAGCTTGGACCAAGAGTAACATCATTACTCCTTGGAAGAAGGTAACCTCAATGTTAAAGAAGCATTTGGAGTTTTAAAATCAGTATCCATTCATGACAAACCTCACTATCTAAGTCAAGCAACCCTTTATAAAAATGTATGTAAATTGATACCTCAATGTTTAAAAACTGTGTAACCACTCAATCTATTCAGTAATGCAAACATATTAGTACTAAGTCTCTCTTCATTTGTTAGAGGCCAGGTTTAGAAGTCCCAGCCCTCTTCCAATGTAATACAAATACTGGTTAAAATAGCGAGATCACACATGTTCTTCTGAAGTTGGTCATTTTACAGGTAAATGAATTTTTGCAGTACAAACAATTAATTTTAAGGGGCCTTAAAGGGCTGAGGCAAAGTAAAGAAATGCACAAGCTGTAGGACTTATTAAACCTTCAGGAGACGGAAACAGGAACAGGTTTTCTTTTATATTTGTTCATGGGATGAACAAATTGCATCTCTAGTTGCCCTCAAGATAGTGCAAAGATGGCTTTTTGCATCACTGCAGTTCCCTGGTGTACGTACATCTGGTGCTATTAGAGAGTTTCAGAAATTGGACCCAGCAACAGTGAAGAAATAAAAACAATACATTTCTAACTCAGGATGCTGCCAGACATGGAAGGGGGTATGCAAGTGGTCATGGTTTTACAATGCACATACTATTCATTTATTTGGTTGGAAAGGTTGTGGATTTGAAAGGTTTTATGGAAGCTGCCTTGATGAGCAGACAATATACTGCTGTCACTGGATGGCAGTAATAGAAGAAGTGAATGTTTAAGGTGGCAGGTAGGGATCCAACCAGGCAGCCCGTTCTAAAAACATAACAAGCTTCTTCAGTGTCACTGGAGCTGCAGTCATCCAGACAACTGAAGAATGTTCCATCATATTCCTGATGTGAGAGTTGTACATGGCAGGCAGGTTTTGGGAAGTCAGGTGGTGAGTCACTCACTGCAGCCTCAGTATTCAGGAAATATCAAACATCTCTAATCAAACAGAATAGCAGACTAAGGGGACCAAACCGCTTACTCGTGCTTCTAGTTCCCGTGTGACTACGTTCCTGGTCAATGGTGATCAACAGTACACTATCGTGGGAGATTTAACAACAGCAATGCTGCTAAAGTGGAGAATGCTAGCTTCTCTATTGTTAGTCATTGCCTGATACTTCTTTGGTGCTAATGCTTCTTGGCACTTATCTACACAAGCTTGAATGTTGTGCAAATCAAGTTGCTTATGCACTCAGATTGCTATCACATCTGAGGAGTCATGAATGGTGCTGAACATTGTGCAGTCAGGATCATCACCACCCTGAACTCATGATGGATGGAAGATCACTGATAATGTAGCTGAAGAGGTTTAGGCCTAGGACATTAACTGGGGAATTCCTGCAGAGATGCCAGGTTTGATTCCAATCAGTGCAGAGTTCCTCAGTCACCCAAGTATCATTGCTGTTAGATTTCCATAATTGATGGATAGATGGATAGTGTTGAAGCTGTACTGGAACAGCTCAGCTTGGGCTGCAGTTATTTCTGGAGTACAAGTCTTCAGTGCTATTACTGAATGTTGTCACAGCCCATAGTCTTTACAGCATCCAGTATTTCCATTAGTTTCACCAGGTTGGCACCCAATTTTCAGTACAGAAACAGGCCAGTCAACCCAACCAACCCATGCCAAGAAACTAAGTACATTTAACCTAACAAACCAAATATTCCATCCGCAGGGCACAGAGTTCTCAAACACTATATTTAAAAGCAGTATGTGGCCATAATAGCTGTATGAAATATTAAGTTCGAAAAATTAAATCCAAGGTATATTCCGCTCTCTCAGCTATTAGATTGTAATCCAAAATTCACAAATTAAACCAAAACTCGACAATAATTTAGTCCTGTCATAGAATCAGTGTAAGATGACCAGAATTCTTTTTTCAGTCATTATCTGTTTCAACAAGCATCATCATTCATCAACAAGTAGCTAAATAGTTGGGCAATGTTCCGGTTCAATAATCTCCAAAACACCCAGGTTACTTAATTGTTATAACCATGAGACTAAACTGAGACAGGCCAACAAAACAAGATGTAAAACACAGTGGTTTGCCCAGTGATCAGCAGTAGCCTTGGCAAAAAACAGATGACAGACCATATTCACAGCTTTCTCTCAATAGCACAGGGTGGGGAAATTGGGTCAAATTAGCAAAGAATGAAGGAAAATACCTGATCTTCTACCCCAGCCTACATATTATAAAAACTCTAAATATGTTTGGTTATTTTCTCATGCCACATAAACAAGGTTTCATACACATGGCATATGCAATACCTAACCAGAGTCAATACATAAAAATTAAAATATCAACCATTCATAAAAATGACTCATGTAAACAAATCAAGTTTCCCAGCAACAGTCCTGAAAGATCCATGTGAAGCCACATCTCGATAAGGTCTCCTGATGTTTTTCCATTTGGTAATTTGCTCACACTGATTCCACACAGAGTCACAGTGTGGAGCTGTATGTTCGCCAGGAAATATATTTTTATGTATTTTCTTAAATTGTACGTGAAAAAGCAAATCAAAAACATACGAAACTTAGGCAGCTTCTACGGAAAAAGTGGCAGATGGTCCCATCTTACGAAGTCAACAACTGCAGACGACCAAATAATGTGCAAGGTCAAACATGGGCTTTCGCAATACTTTCACAAAACTGCCCAGACTTTGTTAGAGGTCTTAAGGTAGGTCAGAATTCAAGAATTTAGCCAAAGTTCTGGTTAGTTGCTTTATAATTTATAAGTATACTGGCCACATCCACTACATCTGAAGTTTAAAAGTAGCTACCAAATTCAAACCCATTTTTGGGTTGTTGTCCTTGAGAAGGTGCTGATGAGCCACTTCCTTGAACCACTACAGTATATGTGGTGCAGACACACCCATATTGCTTTGAGGAATTCAGACCCAACAATAATGAACAAACAGCAGAGTGACTGTAAGACAGGATGGTGCGTAACTTAGAGGAGAACTTTGAGCTGGTCAAAGTTGCAGGTTTGGAAGATGCTGTCAAAAGAGACCTGACAAGTTACTGCAGTGCATCTTATAGACTATATACATTGCTGCCACTGTGCAATACTGATGGAGAAGTGAATACTTAAAGTGGTAGATGCAGGGTTAAATGAGCAAACTGTTTTGTCCAAGAAAGTGTCAAACTTGTTGGAGACACATTCATTTGATCCAGTGGGAAGTACTGCATCACAGTCCTGACTTGTGCCTAGTAGATGATGGACAGGAGGCAAGTTACTCGCCACATTATCCCTAGACTCTGAATGGCTCTCATAACCATAATTAGTCCAATTCAACTTCTAGTCACTGTTAACCCCCATGATGTTGATAATGGGGGATTTAGCGATGATAATTCCATCAAACATGGCTTACAGGGAACAGGGAAAATGGTTTAAATTCTGTAATGGAAGGGATGCTCATTGCCTTTCACTTCTGTGGCACGAATATTATCATTTATCATCCCAAGCTTGAATACTGTCCAGGGCTAATTCAGTACCTGAGGACTCAGGAATAGTGCTTAAGGTTGTGCAATCATAGAGTCATTAAGGCAGAGTTTTCACAACAGGGAAAGAGGGTCTCCGGCCCATCATGTCCACACAGTCTTCAAACATCCATCCATTCTAATCCCATTTTTCAGCACTTGGCTCATAGCCTTGAACACAATGGCATATCAAATACTTCTTAAATGTCTTGAGGGTTCCACATCTACCACCATTCAGGTAGTGAGTTCCAGAGACCCACAATTCTCTGGGTTAAAGAACAAAGAAAATTACAGCACAGGAACAGCCCTTCGGCCCTCCAAGCCTGCGCCGATCCAGATCCTCTATCCAAACCTGTCGCCTATTTTCCAAGGATCTGTATCCCTCTGCTCCCTGCCCATTCATGTATGTGCCTAGATACATCTTAAATGACGCTATCGTGCCCGCCTCTACCACCTGCGCTGGCAATGCGTTCCAGGGACCCACCACCCTCTGCATAAAGAACTTTCCATGCATATCTCCCTTAAACTTTTCCCCCTCACCTTGAAATCATAACCCCTAGTAATGGAGTCCCCCACTCTGCGGAAAAAGCTTCTTGCTATCCACCCTGTCTATACCTCATGATTTTGTAGGCCTCAATCAGGTCCCCCCTCAACCTCCGTCTTTCTAATGTAAATAATCCTAACCTACTCAACCTCTCTTCATAGCTAGCGCCCTCCATATCAGACAACATCCTGGTGAACCTCCTCTCCAAAGCATCCACATCCTTTTGGTAATGTGGCGACCAGAACTCTACGTAGTATTCCAAATGTGGTCAAACCAAAGTCCTATACAACTGCAACATGACCTGCCAACTCTTGTACTCAATAGCCCGTCCGATGAATGAAAGCATGCCGTATGCCTTCTTGACCACTCTATCGACCTGTGTAGCGACCTTCAGGGTACAATGGACCTGAACACCCAGATCTCTCTGTGCATCAAGTTTCCCCAGGGCTTTTCCATTTACCACATAGTTCGCTCTTGAAAAAAATGTTTCTTCAAATCCTCTGTGTACCTCCCGAACCGCACCTTAACGCTGTACACCCAGTTATCAAACTCTCTACTGAGGGGAAAAGTTTCTCCCTATCTACCCTGACTATGTCCCACAGAACATTGTATACCACAGTCAAAACATTCCTCAACTTCTCTGCTCCAAGCCTACCTGGTCTCAATTCATAGCTGAATTGCTTCAGCCTGGGCATCATCCTTGTTAATCCCTTTTGAGCCCTTTCCAGTACAAACACGTCCTTCCTATTGTGTGGCAACCAGAACTGCACACAGTACTCCAGCTGTAGCCTAACTAATGTTTTTTTTTCGTAGGATTCATAGAATCCCTACAGTGTGGAAACAGGCCCTTTGGCCCAACAAGTCCACACCGACCCTCAGAGCATCCCACCCACACCCACACCCACACCCACACCCACCCCCCTATAACCCATCTAATCCACATAACCCTGAACACTACGGGCAATTTAGCATGGCCAATCCACCTAACCTGCACATCTTTGGACTGTGGGAGGAAAACGGAGCACCCGGTGGAAATCCACGCAGACACGGGGAGGATGTGCAAACTCCACACAGACAGTCGCCTAAGGTTGGAATCGAACCCAGGTCACTGGCACTGTGAGGCAGCAGTGCTAACCACTGAGCCACCGTGCCGCCCAAGTTATATACAGCTCCATCATAACCTCCTTACTCCTATATTCAATGCCTTGACTAATAGAGGGAAGTATCCCATATGCCTCTTAACCACCTCAGCCATCTGTCCTGCTGCCTTAAAAGATCTGTGGGCATCCATTCCACAGTCGCTCTGACCTTCTATACTGCCTAGGGTCCTACTATTCAACGTGTACTCCCTTGTTTCAGTTGGCCTTTCAAAATGCATCATCTCCCATTTTTCAGGATTAAATTCCATTTGTCACTATTCAACCCATCTGATCATCCCATCTACATCATCTTGTAGTCTAAGGCTTTCCTCCTCACTATTTATCACACCCCCAATTTTTGTGACATCTGCAAACTTACTTAATCCTCATATATTCATGTATAGATCACTAATTTACACTACAGACAGCATGGGACCCAGCACCGATCATTGTGGTAAGCCACTGGGCACAAGCTTCTAGTCACAAAAAAAAAAACTTTGGGTCATCACCCTCAGTTTCCTGCCACTAGGCTAATTTTGGATCTAATCCTAGATCCCCTGGGCTATTCACTTCTCGTCCAGTCTACCACGTGAGACTTTGTGAAAAGCCTCATTGAGGTCCATGTAGACATTAACTGCAGTACTTTCATCGACACAACTAGTCATTTCGTTGAAAAATTCAATCAAATTTGTAAGACACGATCTCCCCTTTGTAATACCATGCTAGCCTTGATCAATCTGTTATCTCTCCAAGTGAAGATTAATTCTATCTCTCAGAATTTTTACCAATCGTTTCCCTACTATAGATGTCAAACTCACGAGTCTGCAGTTTCCTTGTTTATCACAATCACCCTTCTTGAATAATGCGATCACATTAACTGCCCTCCAATCCTTCGGCACCCCTCATGTATCCGGAGAGGATTTGAAAATTAACACCAGAGCCGAAGCAATATCTTCCCTTACCCCCTCCCCAAGCAGGCTGGGATACATCACATCTGGGCCTACCATAAAGCCCACTAATATATCCTCTCTCTCAATATAATTCGTTCAATTTTATTACAGTTCCCCTTTCTGCTTTCTATATCTACATCACCCCTCTTTATTGTGAGCACAGATGCAAAGTACGCATTTAAATCCTGGGCTGTGTCTTCTGGCTCCATGCACAGGTTGCCACTTTGGTCCCTAACGGACTTTCCTTGAATATTCTCTTGACCTTAATATACTTATAAAACGTGTTTAGATTTTCTTTAATGTTATCACCAGTGTTTTTTCACATCGCCTCTTCACTCTTCTAATTTTCTTTTTTTTTAAAGTAACCCCATACACTTTCTATATTCCTCGAGGGCATCCGCTGTTTAGAACCTTCAGTTTCTACCATAACCTTCCTTTTTTTCCCCTTATTCAATCCTGTACATCTCTTCGTATCCAGGGCTCTCTGCATTTGTTGGTCCCACCTTTCACCTTTACAGTAATATGTTGGCCCTGCAGTCTCACTATTACCCTTTTGAAAGTTGCCCACGACCCCAGAAGTGAAGTTTCCTCGAAGTAGCTGGTCCTAGTGCATTCTGGCCAGATCCTGCCTTAAAATTATTAAATTTAAACTTCCCCAATTCAGAACCTTTCTTTCCACGCCATTTTGTTCTTATCCATAATAACCTTAAATCTATTCTCCCACTGCTACACCCACCTCTCACCTGGCTTCATTCCCCCTCTTATAGGACTTTCTACATTGTGGCTTAAAAAGCTCTACTGGACACACTTAAGAACTCCATTCCCATAGGCCATTCACACTTTGTCTATCCCAGTTAGTATTGGGAAAGATGAAATCTCTTATTACCCTATTATTTTTACACTTGTCTGAGATTTACTGAGAGATCTCTCTCTTTTCCATCTCAATCTCTAACTCTTTGGGGGTCTATACTACACACCCTGCAAAGTGATTATACCCCCTCCATCTGAGGAAGTGTCACTGGACCCAAAACGTTAACTCGGTTTTTTTCCTTCACAGATGCTGCCAGACCTGCTGAGCTTTTCCAGCAACTTTTGTTTTGATACCCCCACCATCAGTGAACATTCCCATTTCTGGACTTATGATGGACGGTAGGTCATTGATACAGCAGCTAAAATGTTTGTGACCAGGACACTACCCTAAGGAACTGCTGAAAAATATACTGACAATAGAATGATTGGCATCCAAGCACAGCAGCCATCTTCCTTTGTGCTAGGTAGAACACCAAAACAGTGGAGTGTTTATATTACTGCCATTGACTTCAATATTGCTAGGGCTTCTTGATGTCTTTTTCTGGCAAATGCTGCATTGATACCAAGGGTAATCACTCTCACCTCATCTTGGGTTTGGCTCTTTTGTCTATGTTTGGACCATGGCCAAAGTCATGTGCCCTGGCAAAACCCGAACTGAGCAGCAGTGAGCAGGTTGCTGCTGTATAAAAGCTGCAGACAGCACTATAGCTGGCATCTACCATCAATTCACCAACAATTGGGAGTAGGCTGATGGGATGGTAAATAGCCAGGTTGTATTACAATAGGCTTTAGATAAAGAAAATTCCATAATCTTAAGAACATAAAGTGACAAACAATGGACACCTGTTTGCTGCTCTGCACCAGTGCTACTCTGTTCCAGTTTTTCCTCAACTAAATACACCCTACTGCTTTTGACCACAATTTTTGCTCTTTCTTGTGTGTCATGTCTCATTCGGTAGCATCCCACTTCTCAGTCAGAGGGTCATGAGTTTAAGTCCCTGGCTAGAATCTGAACACAGGAAAAAGAAAAGTCAAAGCTGACACTCCAGAGCAGTACTGATGGACTGCTGCACTGCTGGCAGCATCATCTTCCAGGTGAGATGTTGCACCAAGGTTTTGTCTGGCCTCTAAGTTGGACACAAAAGATTATGTGACACTATTTCAAGGAGAATCACAGGCATGATCCCTGGTGCTTTGGTTAATATTTATCCCACAGTCATCACCATTAAATGAAATGTACTTCATCATTGTCAACTTTGCTGCATTTTATACAATAATAGTGACATTCCAAAAGTGCTTCACAAGCTATCATTTAGCGCACAGATACTAGCCCTGTAAACAGACCATTCCCCCAGCCAAGCACCACCTCCCCCAACACACATACACACAGCATGGTCATCTACAGCCATCAGTATTGCCACCTGGAACAGTGACTACTACTGGGCACTACAGAGAGTCTCCAATGACGATCACACTAGAACCAACTCAGAAGTTAAGTTAGGGATTTTGGCCTAGACCAACTTAGCCCCAGCAACAGGGGTTTAGGAGGGCAAGGCCTCCATTGGGCAGAACCTCCCCAAACAGGGGATCACAGCGCCAACCCTTCCCCCGGACTGCAAAAAGACCATCAGATAAAATGTGGCATCACCAAATGGCATGAACCCCTCACGCCATTAGTAAAGAACCAGTGGCAGAGGGAGGTGGCATTAATTGGATGGCACCCAGTTCTATGGCCTTTGAGGATGGGGAGAGGATAAGCTAAAATTCTACCCTCAGACAATGAAGCATTTTTGGCCCTGCTGCGGTCTACACACCATATAAATACAGATTCTTTGCTTTATTTCCCTCACCTTTGCAAACAATTCACACGTAAACCTGTTCAGCAATACACTACTCAATGCAGAGGCATCACAGCCCAATCTGATCTTCACACATGAATGCACTGCGATTTTTAAAAATCAACAGTGTTGCAGTTCTCTGCAATGCTTAACATCAAAATTCAACATTCTTTTTGTTCATGTAGCTGTTGAGTAACTGTTTCTATGTTACCACTGACTGAAGTTTAATCAGCAGCTGGGCAATGCTGAAAAGCATTGAGCTTAAAGCCCCAGTTTTAATTTGACCTTTAATCCAAAAATCGGCAAAGGAAAGGGAATAAAAATAGAGGTAGAGATTATGGCCTAAATTAGTGAGCTCATTGTCAAGTTGGGAAAGTTGTGAAGTGTCCCATTGAAAAATTCGGAGCTGCTCCTTAAGCTTAGGTCAAGCGTCGCTGGAATAATGTAGGAGATCAAGGACAGAGGTGGGAGGTTGGGACAAAATGTAGAACCCCATGTCCAGAAGCCTCAGTGTAACTGACAAATGAGTCTCAGTATTGGTTAAGTGTGAGGTGGTACACTTTGATTAAGGGACATAAGGATACCACATTCTCCTTTGGAAAAGGAGTCTAAATGATAGTCAAGGAATCTAAAAGTACACATTCACAGTCTGTAACAACACAGGTTAACAAAATATCTAAAACTCCAAATGAACCGTCAGTGTTGGTTCTAGAGGAATAGAGCTAAAAAGAACAAAGTAGTGAGAATTCAGGACTCCACTCTACATGGAAGAATTGAGATGAGTTAAGGAGACGTTGATAAGCAAAAGGTGAAGATAAAGAATATCTGGACCGTGAAGGAGAAGTAGACTGGAAGGAGGGTCCCTATTTTGTTATGTAATGCTGTCTCAGCCTAGTTCACTCAAAATCAATTCAGTGTCATTGCGACAATAAGTACTTTTTTTTTCAAAGGCTAGGGAGCATCTGACAATAATCCTTGCAGAAGTCTTTGTACTCTCCCCTCTAACTGTGCAGTTGAATACCAGAACACATTATCAACAATAGAAAAATTATCAGAACATTCAGATGACTTTGAATTTAATTTACTATTTCTTTGTGGTCATGAATGAAAATCCCATAAATTTGCTTTAAAAGCAACAGGTAGCTACATTGAAAGAATTAAATATTCAAAAACAAAGACACACACTATGAAGGGGGATTTGGCAAGTGCACAGAAAGGATATACAGAAGATAAATTTTCTGAATTAGCATCATTGCTTAAACAGCAACAATCAAAAGGAACAAACAAGGTTTTATAAGGCTCATCCTGTCACTGATAGTGCTGTTAAGATGTGATTATCACCAAAATATCAAGTCGTAGCATAAATCACAGGCAGAAATCTTGAATAATTGTGCTTTCAATCCTGCAGAGACAGCGGGCAAATTCTAGCCTATGCTTCTAGCGACAGCCTCAACCAAAACTGTCTCCAATGTAATTTCAATAGAGGAAAACAACAGCATCTATATCACCTTAAACATCAGCTCCGCAACACATGCTTAAATTTGAACTTTGCAACAATGATGGGAGGTGGCCAGAGGAAGCGAGAAGCCAAGTAAAAAAAGTGGCAGCAGCTCACAATAGAGCTATGGGACTGGAAGAGAAATTCTTTCCCCACAATTTCTTCAGTAGGCTCTAGTCATTTTTATAAACGACTGCTGTTTAAGACCCTGTGGAACTGGAAAAAGTCATGGGGCTAACTTGATACATTTTCAAAGGTTGGGGAGCACAGGAACCATCTTTCAATATATTAAATAATCCAATGCTGGTCATATGGCTATCAGGGATATCTTCAACCCAAAATGGTAAAAATCATGCTGAGAGAATGCTAGAATGCAAGAGCAGGGATGCTAAGGCTTTATGAGGCTGTAGTCAGACCATATTTGGAATATTATGAGCAGTTTTGGGCCCCATATCTAAGGGAGGGTGCGCTGGTTTTGGAGGGGATCCAGATGAGGTTTACAAGAATGATCCCAGGTACGAAAGGCTTGTCATATGAGGAGCAGTTGAGGACTCTAGGTCTGTACTCGATGGAGTTCAGAAGGATGAGGGCGCGGGGAGGATCTGATTCAAACTTATAGAATACTGAGAGGTATGGATATGGTGGATGCAGAGAAGATGTTTCCATTAGTAGGGGAGACAAGGACCCAAGGGCACAGCCTCAGAGTGAAGGAACGATCCTTTAGAACTGAGATGAGGAGGAATTTCTTCAGCCAGATGGTGGTTAATCCAAGGAAATCATTGTCGCAGGGGGCTGTGGAGGCCAAGACATTGAGTGTATTTAAGACAGACAGATAGGTTCTTGATTAGTAAGGGCATCAAAGGTTACAGGGAAAAGGCAGGAGAATGGGGTTGAGAAACATATCAGCTACGATTGAATGGTTGGTGCAGCAGACTTGATAGACTGAATGGCCTAATTCTGCTCCTTTATCTTATGGACTCATGGAGGGTGCAGAATAAACAATATTTCATGTCAAAATATTTAACACAAAAAAATCAACCACAATGCTTACAGATTCAAGAGAGGCCAGAACGTCTAAATAACATTTACTGAATATTGTCCATCAACAAAACCACGCCCGCCACTGTGTTTTTCCAACAAACCTGATTCCCCTACTATAGACATTGCGTAGACCGGCCATTTTCAATTATCATCTCGGAAAAAAGTCACCTCAGAAACATCCTTTCAGAAAGGTCAACCTGCTCACATCTCACATTATACCTTGAAGCAGTGATGCTTGCGAGAAGCTTTTCCGTGTTCTCTGACAACTCCATTGGAAGCAGAATTTCGACTGGCTGTAGACATAGGATCCGGCTTTCCAGCTCAGATCTGGATTTGCAATCGAGAAAACAATCATAAACCACGTCACCAGTGTTGGGTTGGACTGCCTGTGAAATACAATGGTTAAAGTCAAGTTTCGGACATTCATCAGCCAAAACTAAGAAATGTAAAGTTTCTGCAATTGCAGATTAATTATTTTCTAAAAATGCAGTTCACCATATTTTGTAATTTTTTAAAAAAATATGTTGACAGACCAAACAGATAGAGGTATACCAGTGAGTTTCTTTTAAAACAAAAATGATACTAACATAGGTTGCAAGAAATATGCCACAAGCCAAGATACTGAACCATGATTCCAGTATTACAACATAAGAAATAGCAGCAGGAGGTTTTACAGCTCTTGGAGCCTGCTCCGTTCAAATACTCATGGCTAATCGAATCTTGACCTTAACTCCACTTTCCTGTCATTCCTATTACCATAGACTAACTCCTCGAAAGTTCAAGAATCTGTGAGCTCTAGTTCAAGATTCCCCGTGAAGGGAAACAGCCTGACGATATCAACTTTGTGAAGCCCTCTCAAAATTTTATGTTTCAATAAAATCACCTCTTCTAAATTCCAATGACAATTATCTATGATAACATATTGAAAACTTGGATGGGGAATGTGAACGTACCATAGCAAAGTATGCAAATGACATAAAATAGGATGGAAAGGAAGTGGGAGGATGACACAGAGTCTGCAGAGGGATGTAGCCAGGTTAAGCGAGTGGACAAAGTCTTGGTAGATGGAATATAAATTGGGGAAAATGTGAAGTTATGCACTTTGGCAGGAATAGAGGTGCTGAATCTTGTTTAAAATGGAGAAAGACTGCATAAAGCTACGGAACAGAGATATTTGGGAGTCCTCATCCATGAATCAAAAAAGTGAACATCCAAGTTCAGAGGATAATAGGGAAGGCAGCATGAGGAACCCTATAATCCAGCAATTTTCATTACTCATGTAGGGGTCAGAGAAATTATGAGAAATGCACTACCTTGTGTAATAAAATAGATTCCATTCTAATTGAAAAATCAATTTGCTAATCTTCAGAGTTCTTAAGTGCAATTCTATTATACAAAAATAAATTAGCAGTATTGATACAAATCAATTTAAGTTTAAATCTTTTTAGCTTGAAACATTTGTTTATATAGCACGTAGAGCCATATTTCTGGGGAAAAAACAACAAAGCACTTGGCATATTCTTCCTAGAGTAACTAAGCAAGGCTACACAATTGTATTTAAATGAATGGCTGGTTAATGGGTTTCTGGGTGTACTGATTGAAAGAAGAAAGTTAATCTTTTTTTAGAAGCATACCTTGGGAGCTTTAACGTACACCTGAAATTAGTCAGGTTTAACATTTCGTCCAGGTGATAGCACTTCTGGCAAAGCAGCATTCCAACCAGAGAGTTCGGAAGGATGAGGAGGCAAAGATCAGACCACAGTGCAATGTAAGCCCAGATGGAGACCGAGAAGGAAAAAATAATCACTGATCTGGGGGGAAGCTGGGGCATTCTGTTGTTTACAGCAACGAGGTAAGACCATGATTGGCAGAAAGTTTACATGAGGGGCTCCCAAGCTATGCTATAAAAAGCATATGGACCATGTGCAGGCAGATGGGATTAGTTCAGAATGACATCATGGATCAGCACAGACATGGTGGGCGAAAGGGCTTGTTGCTGTGCTGTATGTTCTGTTTCTGTGTTAGCTGCTTGATCCAATCCATTTAATTACCAGGTTTCTTGTACCCTGTGAAATATGGCCAACCTGCCAACTATACTGTGGGAACCTGATTTCATTAATATAATGATGGGTGACAACTCTCAAGAGTAGTACACGGACATAACATATAACCACAAAGATTGCAGCAGGTACATGCACAGTGGGTTAAGGTTATGTTGTGTTATGTTATTTTTATTTTTGCCTGTAATTCTCCATTGCCTATTATGGTGAGTTTATATAGACCCCATGTGGTCTATTTTAAATTTTAGAAGGAAGAACAGCTCACATTTTGTTTAGGGATATAAAAGAGCTATGGATTTATGTTATGATGTGATATTTTGGTAATAATCACATCTTAACAGCACTATCACTGGTAAGACAAGCCTTATAAAACCTTGTTTGTTCCTTTTAATGATTGTTGCTGTTTAAGCAATGATGCTAATCAGAAAATTTATCTTCTGTATATCCTTTCTGCGCACTTGCCAGATTCCACCTCATTGTGTATGATGTAGTGTTTTTGAATATTTAATTCTTTCAATGTAGCTACCTGTTGCTTTTAAAGCAAATTCATGGGATTTTCATTTATGACCATGAAGAAATAGAAAATTAAACCAAAAGTCATCTGAATGTTCTGATAATGTATCAGTCTGTTGATGCAGTTCTGTGATTTAAATTGAACAGTTAAAGAGTGGGGGCTATAAAGATTTCTGCAAGGATTGTCAAATGCTCCCCAATCTTTGGGGAAAAGAAAATACTTTTTTCGTCATAATGACATTAAACAGATTGATTTTACTGAGTGAGCCTGACTAAGACTGTGTTGCATAGAATCTTTAGCACAGAACAGAGACTCTCCTCCCAATCTATTTCTCCTCCTCTGTCCTGATACCAGGGTACCTGTCCCCGTGAACAAAGTGGCCTGGCAGAGGCATTACAATGCAAGGTGCCAGTACACTCCAAAGTTCAGCACTGAAGTGGAGAACTGTACTGCTGATGGCTCAGAGATGAGCTATGAGCATGTAATGAGACAATACTTATAAATAAAGATAAGGTCATAATGAGATACAAGTCTCAAAGGCAAATTGACTCCTGCCACTCATTAATGAGAACCTCAATTCACCACTCAAATTTTGGGAGGAACAATCCAGATTTTTCTCTTCTCGATGTCAAGAATCTCATTCGTCTAATCTTGCCATATTGCCCCAACTAATTAACCAATGCCTACATCAATCAGAAGCTGGGAAAATATAGTACTGAGAGATGGTCAGGAATGGACACATTCTATATCACTGTGCCACAACCACACACACTCACTGCTTCAAAACAAGGAGACAAACGAATAAACATCATTGGAGACAGAATTAAAATTATAAACCAAAATTAAAATTATGTTGGGAATGAAAAGAGTATTTCAGCACCTTTGTTTGAAAGTACTGCATTACTTTAACCATTAGCAAAGGTACTAAATTAAATAAAATAAATGGCTAACCAGACAGTGAATAGGAATATCTACAATGTTTCGTTACTACAATCATACAATTGTAATTACTGAATAAATTTTGTTTGAATTAAAATGCACGAGCCCAAATTTTACACCTAATAGAGTCAACCATTATTTAAATAACACCACTAAGAGTGCTGGAGAAACTCAGCAGGTCTGGTAGCATCTGTGGATAGAGGAACAGAATTAACAGTTCTAGTCTAGTGTGACATTATTTAGATTTTTTACAATATGTGCACACTAACTTGGTGAAAATGTCAGCTGTTAATGTGACACTGAGGGGAACGTAAGTGAACATGGCAAGTAACCGTGTATCCTTTTAACCCATCAGACTGAAGGACTAAGAAAGAAACAGTGGGAATAAAGTGTAAATTTAAATGCGTAAATTTAATACAGAATCTGGCACAGAAAGAGAAGTCAATGGGGCAAAAGGCGGCAGAAAGGAAAAAAATTAAATGTGGCATTTTAAGATCTCCAATTACAATTAATGCTTAAAAGGAATGAGTCTCTTATTGATAATGATTAATTTTCAGTGCTAGGGAGTACGTTTGGAAGTAATGAACAATGATCAATTTGTTAAGAGATTATATACACTTTTTTTTATTCATTCACAGGACGAGGGCATCGCTGGCTAGGCAGCATTTATTGCCCATCCCTAATTGCCCAGAGGACAGTTAAGAGCCAACCACATTGCTGTGGGTCTGGAGTCACATGTAGACCAGACCAGGTTAGGATGGCAGTTTCCTTCCCTAAAGGACATTAGTAAACCAAATGGGTTTTTCCAACAATCGACAATGGACTCACTGGCATCATTAGACTGTTAATTCCAGATATTTATTAAATGCAAATTCCACCATCTGCCATGGTGGGATTCGAACCCAAGTCCCCAGAACATTATCTGGGTCCTCTGGATTAACAGTCCAGCGACAATACCACTAGGTCAACGCCTCCCCAATTGCGTCTTGTAACAACAAGACCCAATTTCCTCTGATAAGCTTATTCAAATCCAGCCATATTTTCAAAGTTGTTGGCAGAAATAGAGTGAACTGCAGCTTTGGGATATTTGCACATGTTTTTAAATCTACCATCTGCAACATCTACCCATAAATAAAGATGGGTGCCACAAACTTGATCACTATTTTGACAATAAAATCTGGTCCATAATATCTGCTATGTATTCCAAAATTTGGAACCAGAAACTAGAACTTTGCTGCTAAAGTCAGCTTGCAAATAGACAAGAAAACTATTTTCATTACTACAGTCACCATCTAAAAGCATTGTATGTGGCTTTAAACTATGTATTTAAACTTTACTCAAAACTTCAAACAAATCCTTAAAAGCAAAACCCGAGCACAAAGAATTTATATACAAGTAAATTTTTTTGACAAAGGAGCCAAGAACAAAAAAAACAAAATTTTACAGTACTCTGTCTCTGACAATATCTGCAGAGAGAAACAAAGTTAACATGTCAGGTCGTGATCCATCATCAGAACTTATGAAATCTTAACTCTGTTTTACTCGCCACACATGCTGCCAAATCCAATAACATTTCCAGAATTTTCTGCTTTCATTGCAGATTTCCAACTGTGTTATTTTGCTGCTGTATAAGGGAGCTATGTTTCCTGGCTGACCAAGTTAACACAGTGAAAAGCTGACATCTTTAAAAGAATACTCAAAACAACTCAACAGTTGCCGCTACCCATCATAAAATGCCACAGCACATTTGTCACAACAGCACCGTGTTTCAAGCAAGTGACCTCCTGAACTGTAGGGGTCTGACTGTTCTATTCATTGAATGGACAAACCGGATACTTCCCCTCCTCGGTGGTCGAGAACGCCCTCAACCGTGTCTCCCACATCTCCCGCACCTCATCCCTCACACCCCGTCCACGCAATAAGAACCAAAAAAGAATCCCCCTTGTCCTCACGTACCACCCCACCAACCTCCGGATCCAACGCATCATCCTCCGACACTTCCGCCATCTGCAATCCGACCCCACCACCAAAGACATCTTTCCCTCCCCACCCTTATCTGCTTTCCGGAGGGACAACTCTCTCCGTGACTCCCTTGTCCACTCCACACTCCCCTCCAGCTCCACCACACCCGGCACTTTTCCCTGCAACCGCAGGAAGTGCTACACCTGCCCCCATACCTCCTCCCTCACCCCCATCCCAGGCCCCAAGAAGACTTTCCACATCAAGCAGATGTTCACCTGCACATCTGCCAATGTGGTATACTGCATCCGCTGTACCCGGTGTGGCTTCCTCTACATCGGGGAAACCAAGCGGAGACTCGGGGACCGCTTTGCAGAACACCTACGCTCGGTTCGCACTAAACAACTGCACCTCCCATCGCGAACCATTTCAACTCCCCCTCCCATTCCTCAGACGACATGTCCATCCTGGGCCTCCTGCAGTACCACAACGATGCCACCCGAAGGTTGCAGGAACAGCAACTCATATTCCGCTTGGGAACCCTGCAGCCCAATGGTATCAATGTGGATTTCACAAGTTTCAAAATCTCCCCTCCCCCTACCGCATCCCAAAACCAGTCCAGCTCGTCCCTGCCTCCCTAACCCGTTCTTCCTCCCACCTATCCCCTCCTCCCACCTCAAGCCGCACCTCCATCTCCTACCGACTAACCTCATCCCACCCCCTTGACCTGTC
>NC_063334.1:93690368-93702179 GCF_021869965.1 Rhincodon typus
ACCTCCATCTCCTACCGACTAACCTCATCCCACCCCCTTGACCTGTCCGTCCTCCCTGGACTGACCTATCCCCTCCCTAACTCCCCACCTACACTCACCTTTACTGGCCCCATCCCCGCCTCTTCGACCCGTTTGTTTCCTCTCCACCTATCCTCTCCTCTATCCATCTTCTATCCGCCTGCCACTCTCTCCCTATTTATTTCAGAACCCCCCTCCCCTCTCCCTTTTCTGATGAAGGGTCTAGGCCCGAAACGTCAGCCTCTCTGCTCCTATGATGCTGCTTGACCTGCTGTGTTCATCCAGCCCTGCACCTTGTCGTCTTTAAAGGAGTATTGCACAGCCAACACTGCCATCTTCTGGCTGAGGTGTTAAAGTAAGGCTCTTGAGCTAGATGCCAAAAAATCTGATGGTATTATTTCAAAAGCAGGGGTGCTCCTGGCCAATGTATCAATCAATTAAGATCACAAAAAACAAGTGATAGTCATTATTCACAAGAACAAATCAGTCACCTTATCTCTTACATTTCAACAGCAACTGCACTGCAAATGTACCTCATTGATTGTAATATACCTTGGTCATGACAGGTGCTATAGAAAGGCAAGTCCATTTTTCTTTCAAAAGAAGTGGGAGGAAGCCAAATGGAAATATGGATTACAGTTTCAATGGGAGTAGGGTGGAAAGGTACAAAGTAGGGCAATGCTGTGGATTTGGAAGAAAGTGGTCTTGGTTATACAATGAGTGAGTGTGAGGCAAGATGCATAGATTTGAAACAGGGAGTTGAGCTCAGGACCAAGCTGCATACCCAAGACAGCACTCCATGCGACTCTTAGGCACTAGGTAGAAGGTAGATAGATGTTGACAAGGGCCAATGATTGATCTTAACAGATATCATCATCATCCTTCCCCTCCACCCTTCTTGTGAAAGGGCTCGTAGGTATCAATGCAGAGTTAATTTTTCTGTGTGTGCATGTGTGTGCGGAGTGCGCGTGTGTGTGCGCAGTGGGGGGGGGGAGAAACAACATAAAAATCTCACCCTCCTGATTCTGCCTTGAGTTATTGCACATTGGATTTTTAACGTATTGCAAAGCTGATATCTAAGATTCCTAAAACTGCAAAGACAGCTGCATCATTTGAAAATGGTAAATGGAATCCTGGACAATTCCACATGACAAAGGGGAGCAAGAAAATTTATGAGCAAAAACGTTTACATTCCTCCCAAGCTTAGTCCCTCCCAGCAGCAAGTTATAACATATTGCTAATCACCGTCACTTTGTGCTTCCAAGGATGGTGAGCGCACGGAAAAAAAACAGGTTAAAATTTTACTAATTCTTCTCCACCCTTCCACCAGGAAGAGAAGGAAAATAGTCAGAACTCGGCAAACATACCTTGTATCCTTTAGCGACTAGCCGACGGACATGAACAAAAAGACGGTGAACTGGTATGCTGGCAGTCATGAAGTTATGGTCTGGGTGACAGTAAATATTCAGCTCTCGAGCTGCAATCTGAAAACACATGCATGAAGTCATTGTGTGAATAAATCCTGAAAACCCAATGAAGTACCAGAAACAAAGTAACAGACATATGGAACAACTTGTCATGGGAGGAAAACTTGGCAGAAGAATTGGAGATATTTGAGGGAACATGGGAGAGGGATGTAATTAGTTTCATGACCACACTGACAGTTCCAGACTTGTATTTTTCTTTCGTGCAAGACCGTACCAGCACCTATTAGCATACCATATACAGGAATGAAAATAACACCTTTCAACTGATACACCGTTTCTTTTTATTCAATTGCAGATGTGAGCATCATTGGCAAGGACAGTATCTACTGTCCATCTCCAATTTGAGAAGGTTGTGGTAAGCCATCTCCTTGAATCATTGCGGTATAAAAGTGTTCAGAGAAGAGTTCCAGTACACTGTTCCCACTTTCTCCCCATACCCTTTAATCCTTTTAGCCCCAAGAACTATAACTAACTCCTTCTTAAAAACGTTCAATTTCTTGGCCTCAATACTTTCTGTGACAATGCGCAAGGAAAATGTGATTTTTTTTAATACATCACAGTACTTAACTTGGCACAAAATAGGCATAAGTTAGTATTAAAAAAATCACTTCTTCACAATAAATAACACATACTTCTACACACAAAAAATATTATCATCCTAAACAAACCTACTGCAGACCAATGAGGTCAAAACTAATACATATCCATTGCACGTGCAGCCTCCTTCTTTCCCCTCTCTGCCTCCACAGCTCTTTCTTCCACCTAACTTCCTTGCAGTTCTTTTTTCCTTGAAGCCTCTTTCTCATTCTGACAGATGCCTTAAACCCTCCTAAAACAGGACTGAAGTGACTCACAACAGATGACTCCCTGGCTTTGGCACCCCCAGCAAAAGGCATCCCCTGGCCATAGCTTCCCTGCCTCAGCAACACCTAGTAATTCACTCATTCATTTTCCTTTGCCCAGTTTCTGGTTCAATGTTTGCTGCTGATGGATGCATAATGAACTTAGCAACATCCAGTGCAAGAGAGAACCAGCCTGTGACTGAAAGTGAAGCTCCTGAGAATCTGTCCATTCTATGATGGGATGACTTTTCCCTAATGGTCCCCATGGTCCTTTACCCAGGCATTTTTGTGACTTCAGGGACAAGTCAACAGGCCACCCCATGCATTCTGATCGCTGCTTACAAGTCCAAATGGTTTGCAACTCAGAGGCGTCTTGCTGGAGCCCAAGTCTGCTGCCCTTACCACAGAAGTTCCTTCTGCATTCACACATCACTAAGTGCAGTTACGTGAGCCCTCTCCCCAAATCCATACTAGGAAGAGCAGCATTATTTCACACCTTGTTTGTCCCCTGTAATTGTCAAACATTTACTCAACAAGAATTAATCATTCCTCTGACTCACCTATAGAAGAACAACTTACCCCATTATGGTAATGAATGAACCATTCTGAATATAGTCAAGGAATTGATTTTTTACAGTACGTGTGTTCGACGTCTCTTCACTACGATTAAGTTATTTGCTAAAGCAGATGCAGTCAGGCACATTTGGCACACCGCTAGTAAGCAAATAATAGAGCATATATTTATGGTATAAAAAGTGTGGAAAAGCTTCACTTCAAATTGTACCAACTTTTGAAGCTTGCCAGAATAGACACTCCCATAGATTACACGTACCTGTGGCAGTGTAAATCATAACTCCATGTCTTTCTCAGCCTTCCAGCAGCCTTTAACACTATCATCCTACAGTGACACTGCACGGTCATTTCAGATTCGCCCAGAATCGAAAACAATTTTTCCACATGTACCCTGTTAACACCCCTCAAGGTCTGCTACGTTTCAATCAAGACATCACTTACTCTTCTAAACTTCAGTGGATACAAGCCTATCCTGTCCAACTTTCCCTTGTAGGACAATCTACCTATTCCAGGTGCTAATCTAGCAAACCTTCCCTGATCTGCTTCCAATGCATTTTCATTTCTTCACAAAACAAAGATATCAACACTGTAGGCAGTACTTCAAATGTGGTCTCAACAACACACTATAACAAAAGCAGAGCCTCCTTACTTTTTTAGTCAATTTCCCTCACGACAAACAATTCTATCGTATTAGCTTTCCTCATTTTTCGTTGCACCTACATACTAATCTTTTGTGAATCACGCATTAAGACACTCAGAGCTTGGCATCTTAGAGTTCTACAAACTCTTAGCATTTAGATAATACATTTTCTTTTATTGTTCCAGAAAAAATGAACAAATTTCATGTTTCCCACATTGTATTCCATTTGCCAGATCTTGAGTCAAAAACCTCTATAGCAAACCTCATATCTTCCTCACAATTAAATTTTCTACCTTTATTTGTGTCATCAGCAAATTTAGCTACCATACCTTCACTGCCTTCATCCATGTTATCTCACATAAATGCTAAAAAGTGGAGGTGCCAGCGCTGTTACATCTTGGCAACTGGACAATGGCCTTTTTTATTCCTACTTTCTGCTTCCTGTTAGAAAGCCAATCTTCTTTCCATGCCAATGCATCAACACCTACACCATATGCTTTTAATTTCCACAATAACCTTTGATGTGGCACTTATTAAATGCCTACTGGAAATCCAATTCTCCTCATATCGGTTATCCTTTATCCAAAGCACATTACTTCCTCAAGCAATTCTAATGAATTGGTTAAACATGATTCCTCTTTCACAAACTACATTGACTCTGCCTGATTACTCTGAACTAATTTAAGTGCTCTGCCATAATATCTTTAATAATAGCTTCTAACATCTTCCCTCTGAACGAGGTTAAGCCAGTACAACCAAAGTGCTGGAAAATTCAGCTGGCCCAGCGACATCTGTGGAGCGAGAAACTGTGTAAACGTTTGAGTTTAAAATTACTCTGAATCCTAAACCAAGAAGCTAAATGAGGATTTGAGATGCACACATGTAGCACCATTATAGGAACACGCACTGGAGCAATAACAGCAGTAAACTGCTGATCGACGATGCTGAGTGTGACATTAAAAATGTAGATTGAAATTTATAGTTACATTGGTTTCTGTACCTAAAATTGACACCTCACCAGAGGTCTCTGGATGTTTACAAAGTTGGTGAGGCTAAAGCTGCTGCATGGTGTAGAGTTAGGGCTGATTTGAATTGAGAGAAAGGCACAAAATCACTAAAAGCACATAGCAATATGCCACTTCAATCAAAACAATACCATGTGATTCTAAACCTAAACTGGAGGAGGACTGTATTATTGCTCTAGTCCCACTACCCACAAGTCATAACATAGAATAAAATTACTTTATCCTGTAATGAAAATAACTGATTAAAACCTAAATATAAATAAAATATTTGAACTACAAGATCCATCAACCAGGTTCCTTAATAAACAGTTATTGGTTTAACAAAACAAAACTTACTCAATGAAGATGCAACAAGTCATTCACATACAAAGTAATAAAAGTATAAATGCCCATCACTTCAAATATCCCCAAAACACAGAGGCAAACACATTTCAGAAGACAGAGAGAGAAAAAGAAAACAGATTTCTGTCTGCAGAGATTCACTTTGGAAAGAAAAACACTTTCTGGCCAAAGGTGATTATGACTTAAAACAGAAAGGCATTGAACTTTCTAAAGTGCGTCAATCTAGGGTGACAAGTCAATAATCATGTACGCTTGTCTCGGCAGAATTAGCATACACAGCTCATTCAGGAAGTACAATGTTAAGAAGTTCCTCCAATCACTATCTCAAAGGAACAAACAGATTTCACCCTGACTTCAACCAAAATACTTCTTTTAGAAATAGAGAGAGATCAGCAGAACATCCATTCCTTGCAAGCTTTTTGACCCTAACTAACTCCAGATCTCCAAGCCAATCTCTGTTCAAAACAGGCCTAGCAAGGGTCTAGCACAAAGCGAGTGGCTATCATGTGATTTCTAGGCAGCCCCATTTTTTAAAAATCTCCAACGTCCATGGTGACCTCGTAATGACCTCTTAAAATAAACCACTTCAGTTGTTTCCACAAAGGTTGAAATGAATCAATTTTGCCCAATCCTTCAAAACCGAAGCCCTCCAAGAGATGTTAAACATGAAGCATCTTCATAACAGGTTGATTCTCCATGGAAGTAAGCATTGGGAGAATCTACAGAAGAATGCCATTCAGAATAGGGCAATAAAAATAGTGTCTAGACAACTGAAACTCAGGCCAGAATGAATACCAGAAGTATAAATGGACCCTCAATGCACTGCACATCTCAAATATTTGAAGTTTTGAGAAATAAGACTACAAGCTCTGTTCATTGCTTCTAAATCAAAGTCTCCAGTTATTGTGACCTACCTCAGCATCTTCACCAAAAAACCTATATTTGTATCCACACTCCACACACAGCACTGCATCCTTGTGTTGGTCTTTGATCTCCAGATATTGTAGTTCTAGTGGAGTGTATGTGCTTTTTGTCCTCCGGTTGACAATGCCCGTTTCGAAAGGGCTCTTCACACTGTTTCCCTTGTTTGGAGCTGAACATTGTCGCAAATCCAGACCTAGAACTTCTCGAGAGCGACACTGTCAGAACAGAAAATATCATTTCAGGATTGCTCTTAAATCTTCACAGCCAAATTTCAAGTAGACAACTTGAAATGAATATTTTTCAGAGGGAGTTTAAACAGCCTGAGGAAACTAAGCAGCAGTAGAACTGAAACATAAAGGAAATTCTTGAGGAGCACCTGGTAGAGCAGGATAGTCAAAGTCAGGAAAATGAAGAAGAAAGAACTCTGTTACTCGAACTTGAAATTGTTAAAGCTTTCAGTAGGACATTTTCTAAGAGTACGTAAAGATTTAACTTTTTTGTAAAACTCCAATGCTTGGACAAATGATTGAAACTGAGCCTTGAAAGGTGCTAACCTACCTTATACAATCCGTCTCTGTCTGCATCTTTGGGATGAACAAGGTCATCCAGTTCTGTGCAAATATTGTCAGAGTTTAGATCACAATTTTCTGCATCTTTGAATCTTTTGAATTGGATATCCACACCCGGGCCTTTAGTAACTGATGGTTCTTGCTGACTATCAATTGAAAATCCCTTTAGTCTATCCATGGTAGATGAAGATACAATGGCATGGATACGTGCTGTTGGCTGATCTTTGGAAGAGAAAATAAATGAATTCCATGAATTAAACAAAATGACAGCTTTGTTTTTACAACTGAGGCTGAGGGGTACACACACAAACACACACTCACACAACAACAACAACAAATACAAAAAAAAAGAAATAAAATGGATTTTTCTCTCCAGAGATTGTTTCTCTGCAAAAAAAAAAAAAAAAGGCTGGACCAAAGGACTATTCTGAAGGCAAAAAGAATGATGACTAGAACGTTCCCAAATCTGTCATTCTGATGCTCTGGCACGTGTCGTCAAGTCACTAACTCTGTATGGTTATCTATGCGTCTCAGCAGACAGAGCTCACTCAGAAAAGACAACATTGAGAATTTTGTGCATTAACTATTTTAATTCAACAGAGGCGTCTTTTCAGAAAATAGGAGATGTTTTGGGCAGCCCTTCCTTACAGGCTTCTTGACCCTAACCAATTCCAGACACTAAATATTCTCCACCCAGTCACTGTTCAAATAGCCCTAACAGGGGTCTACAGCAGAACAAGCAATTATCACCAATCACGTGATTTCGAGTTAGCCTTGTTTAAAAAAAATTGCCAAAGCCTAAAATGATAATTCAGCAACAACTCTTTGAAGAAACCATTCTAGATATTTCCAAAAAACTTGAAATTTAAAAAAAAAAATCAATATTTACACAATCCTTCAAAACTTAAGGCCTCCAAGAAATAATGTATATAACCAGAGCTTTAAAAAAGCCTCACATAAAGTGTAAAACAAAATCTAAGTTATATACGAAACATTTTTTCTCTCAAACATTTGACAATAGCGTTCTATTGTGTGGAAATTTGAAAAGGACATGCATGTTTAGTCCAGAAGCACTGTGGGTGGAATATCCATCATGAAATAATCAAAGACTGAAGATGGATTGAATTTGTGGGATGAATGATCTTTTATCACTTGAAAATTGTCACATACTTATTTAGTGCAAAGAGAAACTTTACATATTGAAGCAAATGTAGATTGGACAGGCGATCAGGATTCAATTTGAAGGATTATGAAAAGCCTTGCTGTAGACTTGTGCCTCATAGACATTTACAGCTCAGGAGGTAGCCAGCAGTCCATCACAGCCATGCTAGTCGATAAAGACCGGCCTACATTTTCATTTTCCAGCTCTCGGCCCATAGCCCTGGTGGCTATGACAATGCAAATTAATATCTAAACACTGCTTAAGTGTTTCCTAAGGTTTCTGATTCAGCCATTCTTTCAGGCAGTGAGTTCCAGACTCCCATCACCCTCTAGGTGAAAATATTTCTCTTCAACTCCTCTTGTAGCTTTCTATCTCCTTCCATAAATCTAAGGTCTTATGAGGAAAGGCTGAGGGACTTGAGGCTGTTTTCGTTAGAGAGAAGAAGGTTAAGAGGTGACTTAATAGAGACATACAAGATGATCAGAGGATTAGATAGGGTGGACAGTGGGAGCCTTTTTCCTAGGATGGTGGTGGCTAGCACGAGGGGACATAGCTTTAAACTGAGGGGTGATAGATATAGGACAGATGTCAGAGGTAGGTTCTTTACTCAGAGAGTAGTAAGGGCGTGGAATGCCCTGCCTGCAAAAGTAGTAGACTCGCCAACTTTAAGGGCATTTAAATGGTCATTGGATAAACATATGGATGATAATGGAATAGTTTAGGTTAGATGGACTTCAGGTTGGTTTCACAGGTCGGCGCAACATCGAGGGGCGAAGGGCCTGTACTGCACTGTAATGTTCTATGTTCTATGTTCTAAGCCCCTGATTACTGACACCGCTACTAATAGGAAAAGTGCCTTCCTATCTACGCGCCTCAACTTTATACACTTCCATCAGGTCCCCTCTCAATCTTTGCGGCTCAAATGTAAACAACCCCAGCCTATCCAATCTTTCCTCATATCTCAGCCCCTCCAGTCTAGGCAGCAGCCTGGTAAATCTCCTCTGCATCCTCTCGAATGCAATAAGTCTTTCCATTAATGCAGTGATCAGAATTGCATGCAATACTCTAGCTGTACCTTGACCGTATTTTATACAGCTCCAGAATAACCCTCTTGCTCTCGCATTCTATGACTCGGCTCATAAAGGAAAGTATCCTTCTTAACTATCTTCTAAACAAGTGTATATACCTGCCCTGCTATCTTCAGTAATCTGTGGATATGCACATCGAGGTCCCTCTGATCTTCAGTTATTCCAGGGTCCTTCCATTTATAGTGTAATTCCTTGCATTGTTAGACCTCCCCAAAAGCGTGATGCATTTATCCAAAACTCAAATGGATAACTCGTAACTGGAAGGGTAGCTTTTAAATTTCGAAGCTAATTTGAAGGGTTAGAGTACATCAACAAGCTTGAAAGAGCAGAAAACAATTTTCGTCACTAATTTGTGATTAGGTGGTGGCAACTTTGACCCAAAGATTGGAGAATGGAGTCAAAACTTTGCGAGATGCACAGTTTCACAGTTCTGAAGTTCTGCAAAATTAGCTTCGGAGTTTGATTTCGAAACAATGAAAGTTCTGGGTGGAAGGGAAAAGATGGGCACAAATACAGAAGAGCAAGAGCATTGAAAGAATGGAAACAGGTGTGTTTCTGACTTACACCATACATCAATTCAATGTTTCTGTATGCAAATTATTAAAAATCAAATTTCATGAGAATAACATGATTGCTTACACAAGTAAGCAATGGACAATTCTTCTCTCAAAGGCTATCATCCTGGACACAGTGAGGAGCAGAAGTGCTGCTGGGAAGGCTGAAGCTTTCTAGATCTGAGCGGGAATTTGAAGGAGAGATTTTCCTGTCACTAGGTGCAATGAATTGCCTGGACTGCAGCAAATTTCAGAGCATCAAGCACCTTGGAGTGGACATCAATGAAAGAAGCCACCAAAATCTTCATCAATTAAATGAAGGTAACTCAGGTCCCTTCCAAGCAAGCACTCCATTAACTGAATATTCCAATATTTACTGCAGCATGGAAATCCAGTGCCTGGATATAGACCCAAGAAAATTTATTTTATTAGTTGTAAAGTACATACATATTCAGATTATGAAGCGTTATTGGGACATGTGCTGTTTAGCCATTACTGATTTAGACAATTAACAAGCGAGACAAAAACAAAAATAAATGAAATGGATTTGACACTGAATTAATCAAAAGATAATTCACAAGATCAGGGCAGAGTAACAACGCCAGCATTTACTATCCTTGAGAAGGTGATGGTGAGCCACCATCTTGATCTACAGCAGCCTGTGGCAAAGGATGTTACATTATGTTGTTAGAGAGCGAGTTCCAGGATTTTGACCAACGACAGTAAAAGGAACAGCAAGACAAGTTTCAGATCAGGGAGAATGTGGCTTGGAGGTGAAACTTGCAGGCGGCACAGAGGCTCAGTGGTTAGCATTCTGCCTCACAGCGCTAGGGTCTCTGGTTCAATTCCACCCTTGGGTGACTGTCTGTGTGGAGTTTGCACATTCTCCCCATTCTGCGTGGGTTAGTTAATGGCAACCCCCAGGATAGTGATGGTGCAAGATCTGGTGATAGTAATTTGACTGAACAGCAAAGAAATGTAGTTAAATTCCCTCGTTAGAAATGTTCATAAACAGCCCCAGGCTGAATATTGTCTTGATCTTGCTGCATCTGGATGAGGAATGCTTCATTTTCTAATGAGTTGCAAATACCACTTTCCTTTTATTTATTCATGATACTTGGGCATTGTTGGCTGGGCCAACATTTATTGCCCTTCCCGAATCGCCCTTGAAGGTGGTGGTGAGCTGCCTTCTTGAACTGCTGCAGTTCATGTGCTGTAGGTTGACCCACAATGCCCTGAGGGAGGTACATGGTGCAGACATCAGCAAACATCCTATTTCTGACTATATGATGGAGAAAAGCAAGCATGAAGCAGTATAAGTTGAATGAATAACTAAGATTAGACCAATTACAAGCCATTCATCAACAGCATTCCAATCAACTCACACAAGTTTGCTACCAATTTTAAAATATACAGGCCTATACCCCATTCCTGGGTTTCTCTTTTAGCAATTGTTTGGATTTGAATACCAACCACAGACACTTTGTAGTGGCATAAAGAAATGATTGTTGATTTGACTCTCATGCCAGCTTTGTCATTGATAACCAATAAAAATAATTATGTACATACCATGGTCCTTTTCAACTATTTCGCCACTTCCATTCTCTTCCTCACTTGCCAGTCTCTTTCGTTTTGACTTTGGTTCATCTTGACCAACTTGTGTTTGCTTTTCCTGACTGCAGACTGGTCTCTGTGACAGGTGAATTTTCACAATCAAAACAAGAAAGAAATAAAATTCAGATCATGTGGTCAATTACTTTGGAGGTCACTAATGTTCATACTGTTTCATTCTGCTCTTCTGGATATACCAAGTTCTAACTAAAGTTGTAGCTGCATTCTTGAAAACTTTAAGCAAAATAATTTCACGTAAATCAGATTTCGCCATTGTAAAAGTTGCAGCTGGGTTTTGTTAGGCCTCTTGTCAGGAAAAAATAATAAAACATTATACCTTCCAAATTAAAATATTTTGCTAAATTCAATATCAGTAAATGAAATGACGTATAAAATGAAATAAACTTGAAAATGTCAAAGGGATATGTTAATTCTTTCTTCTTAGCTCCTGCTCACTACTACTCTGGCTCACTGCACCTCCCACCAGCCCATTCCCCAAATCTCCAGCTTCCCACTGATTCTGTTTAGAAATACTCCAGATCACCCACATCCTGTTGCCAAATCCCTAATGCTGCCAAATTAACATTTCTCCCTGCCCCACCTAATCCAAACCCCATTGATCCCGCTCACCATACTTCCCACCATATTCACTGACCCTGCCTCTAGCCACTTCTCTCCCCTGAATTCTTTCAGGGGTGAGTGCTTTGGAAATGAGCAGGAGAGATGGGAACACAGACAGAAAGAGAGAGAGAGAGAGAGAGAGAGGGAGAGAAGGAGGTGTACAGAGACGTGGACAGAGAGAGAGAGAGAGACAGAGAGAGAGGGACACGGACAGAGAGACAGGATGGGGAAGAGGGACAAGGACCGCGAGAGCAAGAGCGTGAGGGATGGGGATGCGGATAGAAAGACAGAAAGAAAGAAAGACAGAAAGAAAGAAAGAAAGACAGAAAGAAAGAAAGACAGAAAGAAAGAAAGA
>NC_063334.1:93702189-93763877 GCF_021869965.1 Rhincodon typus
AGAAAGAAAGAAAGACAGAAAGAAAGAAAGACAGAAAGAAAGAAAGACAGAAAGAAAGAAAGACAGAAAGAAAGAAAGAAGGGAGGGAAGACAAAGTCAGAGAGATAGAGGGAGAGAGAGACGGGAGACAGCGGGACAGGGAGAGAGAGAGAGACTGCGAGACAGCGAGAGCAATTTCAATTCACAGAAGGTAGGCTGCAAGCTGTAGAAGTAGTGAGAGAGAGTGTGTCGGGTATGACTCAGGGGACAGGAAAAGATGCAAGCAACAGAGTCAGGGGTGACTGGGAGGGTCACAGATTGGGAGATACTGCAAGCTGGAGAGTTTGCAAGAGGGAGGGTCAGCAAGCAATGGGAGGCTAAGAACAGCAGTGGGACAGTGTGCGTGAGCAAGGATTGGTGACTTTTATTTTATTTGTTTGTGGGATGTGGGTGTCGCTTGCTGGCCAGTATTTTTATTGCCCATCCCTAGTTGCCCTTGAGAAGGTGGTGGTGAGCTGCTTTCTTGAACCGCTGCAGCTCACCTGCTGTGGGTTGACCCACAATGCCCTTAAGGAGAGAATTCCAGGATTTTGACACAGCGACAGTGAAGGAACAGCGATATATTTCCAAGTAAGGATGGTGAGTGGCTTGGAGAGGAACTTGGAGGTGATGGTGTTCCCATGTATCTGCTGCCCTTGTCCTTCTAGGTGGAAGTGGTCATGGATTTGGAAAGTGCTGTCTGAGGATCTTGGTGAATTACTGCAGTGCATCTTGTAGATAGTACACACTGCTGCTACTGAGCATCGGTGGTGAAGGGAGTGGATGCTTGTGGATGTGGTGCCAATCAAGCGGGCTGCTTTGTCTTGGATCGTATCAAGCTTCTTGAGTGTTGTTGGGGCTGCACTCATCCAGGCAAGTGGGGAGTATTCCATCACACTCCTGACTTGCGCCTTGTCAACGGTGGACAGGTTTTGGGGAGTCAGAAGTTACTCGCCACAGTAATCCTTGATTCGTATCTGCTCTTGTAGCCATTGTTTTAATGTGGCGAGTCCAGTTGAGTTTCTGGTCAATTATGACTCCAAGGGAGGTTGACAGTGGGGGATTCAGTGATGGTAACACCATTGAATGTCAAGGGGCAGTGGTTAGATTGTCTCTTATTGGTGATGCTCAAAGCCTGGCATTTGTGTGGCGCAAACATTATTTGCCACTTATCAGCCCAAGCCTGGATATGGTTCAGATCTTGTTGCATGTGAACATGGACTGCTTCAGTATTTGAGGAGTCATGAATGGTGCTGAACATTGCGCAATCATCAGCGAACATCTCCACTTCTGACCTTATGATGGAGGGAAGGTCGTCGATGAAGCAGCTGAAGATGGTTGGGCCAAGGACACTACCCTGAGGAACTCCTGCAGAGATGTCCTGCAGCTGAGATGACGGACCTCCAAATAACTATGGAAACCATTCCAAAGTACCAAACAGGTCATGCAATCCAATGACGCAAAACCATTTTAAAACAACACCACACACAAATATAGTCTCTATTAACTGACCAACATTAAAGCAAAACAACACAACATGGGGCATGTTAAAACAGGGACTTACTGACAATTAAAATATTTAATTTCACTTTAAAAATTTAAAATAAAATAATAATTCATGCTTTGAGCTTGGTTTCTTCCACAGAGCTTATGCTATTTTGTCAATATTGCCTGCTTATACTTCAAGTACATTGTCCTGGGGCACATAGTCCAGCTAACAACATCAAACCATTTGAACATAAATTTAAAAAAAAAATGTATTTCAAAACACAGGTAGGTCTAATCATTGGAAATTGCTTCCAGTCATGACAAATCACATTTGGATCACTGAACTGCAACAAACGTTGTTGTTTAAAATTTGAAAATGCACACTTCAGAGGCAGCATCCAACAATCAGGATTGAATTTTGAGAAATCGCAGGCATATTCCCCAAATTTTCCTGGTGATCTTGTTATGAACTCAAACAATCAAGGATGTACTAGAAGGGAATTTCATTAAATTTAACCAAAGATGTCCACAGTGATTTGTGCTCACTCTTTTAGTCAAAGAATGACAGAATTGTTACAACATAGGGAGGAAGCTGCCAGGCCCAACATTTCTGTGCTCTCTCTAGGAGCAATTTTAACTACTGCCACATCCCTGCCTTTTCCATGTCATCCTGCACATTCTTCCTTTTAGAAGAACAATCCAATTCCCTCTTGAATCCTCGATTGAACCTGCTTCCAACACACAATCAAGCAGCACATTCTAGACCTTAACCAATTCCAAAAGCTTCTTCTCATGTCACCTTTGCCTCTTTTGCCAATTAACTGAAATCCGTGTCCTCTTGTTCTCAGCCCATGCAGCAATGGGAAGGTTTGGTTACTCATTGCTGAAATATGGACATCTCTGGCTCGGCCAGAATTTACTGCCTATCTCCAACTGCCCTGGAAAAGGTGTTAGTGAACTGGCTTCTTGAACCGCAGCAGTTCTTGGGTGTAGGGGTACCTGGGGAGCTATCTACTTGGTCTAGGTCCCCAGTGATTTTGAATACCTGTCTCAAGTCTCCTCTCAACTCTAATCTAGGAGGCTGAAATGTAATCAGAACTTCTGTATGGTCACTTTTATACAGAGCTGCAAGGTGGCTGAGTGTTGGTGGCATTGGAGATGATGTGACAGGGTCCCTCATAGGGGAAGTACCTCATCTATTCTCACTTACATGACAAAGACATTTAGCCTTGTGCTGGGCCTTTGTTTTGGGGTTCCCATATTCATTGTTCAGTTTGCTACTCACAGATAAAGTAAACTTAAAGCAACACAAAATAAAAGTCAAATTAGGAGGTATCATTGATAGCAAGGAAGGTTAGGAAACTACAGAGGGATCAAATTAGGTGGGGAAGTGGGCTGAGGATTGTTAAATGCAATTCAATACAGATAAATGTGACGTGGAAGTCAAACCAAGATAGGGCTTAGACAGTAAATGGTAAGGTCCTGAGGAGTGTTGTGGAACAGAGGGACCTAGGAATACAAGTATATAGTTCGTTGAAAGTGGTGTCACAGGTAGACAGGGTGGTGAAGAAGGCATTTAGCATGTTGGCCTTCATCAGTCAAGGCATTCAGTATAGGAGTTGGGACATTATGTTACAGTTGTATAAGTCGTTGGTGAGGCCGCACTTGAAGTATTGTATACTGTTGTGGTCACCCTGTTATAGGAAAAGCATAGTTAACCTGGAAAGTGTGCAAAGAAGATTTATGCGGACGTTGCCAGGACTAGTAGGCCTGAGTTATAGGGAGATGTTGGCCAGGATAGGACTTTATTCCTTGGAACATAGCAGAACGAGGGATGACTTTATTGATGTGTATAAAATCATGACGGCCATAGACAGGATGAATGCCTATAGTCTTTTTCCCAGGGATGGGAAATTGAAAACTAGAGGGCATAGGTTTAAGATGAGAGGGGATAGATTTAAGAAGGAACTGAGGGGCAACTTATTCATGCAGAGAGTGGTGCACATACAGAACGGGCTGCCAAAGAAAGTGATAGAGGCAGATACAAAATTGGTCCATTGGGTAATTGGAACTAGCTAACTGGGCACCATGATCAGCATGGACCAGTTTGGGCCAAAGGGCCTGTTTCCATGCTGTATTATTCTATGACTCTAATGTGAATGTTAGAGGTCAGAAATGTAAACAGAAAGTGCTGAAAAAACACAGCAGGTCTAGCAGTGCCTGTGTAGAGGGAAACAGATAATGTCAAGTCCAATATGACTATCCTTCATAACTTCACAGATCCAACTCCATTGCTGCCGCTACGCCCTGGAGGTGGATGAAGTAGATGTTAAGCTAGTGAATGAGTTGCCAACTAATGATTATTTTAAAAGAATGTTACTTCATCTTGTCGAAATATAAAAGATTCTGATGGGGTGTCTAAGATAGATGCTGAGAAGATGTTTCCCTTTGTGAGGGAATTTAGAACAGGGTGCAACAATTTCAAAAGAATTGGTCCTGCATTTAAGATTGAGATAAGCAGGAATTTCTTGAGTCTTTGAAATTCTCTTTCCGGTGAGCAGTGACAGCTGGGTCATACATTAAAGGCGGAGTGAAACAGATTTGTGACTGACAACAAAGTGAAGGTACAGTCGAGGCCACTATCAAATCAGCTGTAATCTTATTGAATGGCACAGCAAGCTCAAGGAGATGAATGGTTTACTTCTGCTACTATTAAGTTCTTATGTTCACATTTAGTAATTTATCCAACTCGTCATATAATGAAGCAGTTTATACCACATCCAACAAGACCTGCAGAACATCCAAGCTAGGGCCATTAGGTAAACATAACATTCCTGCCACACAAGTGCAAGTCATTGACCAATTCCAACAACAGGGAATATATGCATCTCTCCTTGACATTCAATGGTACTAAAATTGCTGATTCCCTCATTATGAACATCATTAGTTTACCATTGACCAGATATAGAAATGGACCAGCCGTACAAATATTGGACCTACAAGAACAGGTCAGAGACTAGAAATTTCATGGTGAGTAATTTGCCTTCTCATTCTCCAAAACCTGTCCACCATCTAAATGGCCAGAATTGTGAAGGAGTACCCTCTACTTGTCTGGAAGGATGAAACTCCAACAACTCTCATGAAACTCAGTGCTACCTAGGGCCAAGTGCCCTGTCTGATTGGGGGGAAGTGGGATTCAAACAACATAAAACATTCTCTCCCTCCACCACCAGCACAGTGGTACAATGTATAAGGTGAGCTGCATCAATTTGCCAAGCTTCTTTTGACAGCATCTTCCAAATTCTACCTCTAACAAGGACAAGGGAAGGAGATGCATGAGAACATCATCTCCTGCAAGTGCAACTCCAAGCCACTAACCATTCTGACTTGAATCTGTATCATAGTTACTTTATTATCACTGGGTGAAAACCTGGAATACTCTTCCTAACAGCACTGTGGGTGCACTTGCAATAGTCAAAATGACAGCTCACCAGCAACACTGAAAGGGTATTTAGAGATGGCCAATAAAAGCTGGCTGGAACAGCAATACTCACATTTCATAAAAGATTTGTAAAACATAGTGGTAACATAAATCTTTATAATTATTCTATTTATGTATGTTCTCTATGTTCCTCTTAATCAGGTTTTAGATCTCTATATTTACATTTTCAGTATGCTTCTTAATACTTTATGAACCTAACATTTGAGTCAAGCAATTATTTTACTGTCACATTTAATCTTTAGATCTTTCATCATGAAACATCATTGAACACAGAACTGTACAGCACAGGAACCAGCCCTTCAGCCCACAATGTTGTGCTGAACATGACATATCCCTCCATTCCTTGCATATTCATGTGCTTATCTAAAAGTCCCTTCAATGCCCTATGGTATCTGCCTCCACCACCACCCTAGCAGCTCATCTTGCAAGCTCTAGCTTTGGACACCATCCCTTCAGTGTTTCTTTTTCTCTCTGACTTCAGATTTTACTCACAATAAACTCTTCCGCAGAAGTAAATTTTGCCAAGGCAACTGCATCTGATCTGTGAAGAAAACGGATTTGAACAGCCAGGTGGCCTTTACTTCTTTCACTTTGAATAATCACGCATCCCGCAAACACCCTCAGTGTGCAGGCCCTTATTATTATCAAGCATGATTGGAGTTTCAGAGCTAACATACGCTACAAAGGGAAGTTAGAATACTCCCACACAACCTCAGGCTACAAATTCTCCAAAACTAGCCAACAAAGAAATTAGGTTTAAAAAAAATGTTGTATAAAGAAAGGCATTAGGAGATGGATAGCTGTCAAAATAATATGACTAAAACGTCAAGCCTAACTGTTACAATCTGTTGCCAAAGTCTGAACATGTATTTATACACACACAATAAATACATATAAAAATCACATGCAATTAAGTTTGTCAATTAACCAATTGTAAATGAATAGCACAACATAACCTGGCAACACCCAACCTGCTGCCCTGCTGCATCTGAGGTGAGGGAGATTGTTGCTGCGTTGTCTTGCCCCTGTCCTTTGGCCTGATCTTTGCTGACTACAGGGCGGAAGAACTTGCTAATCACAGCCTGGTGCTGACCACTCTTCTTCCCGCGGCCTTTCGTCTTGGACATTGCAGATATCCCCCAGGCCCCTGCACAGGCAGCAGGCTGTCCCCTCGCTTGGATTCCAGCAGCAGGAACTACTCAATTCCGGAGCAGCGGCGGCGGCACAAAAACACGTCAGAGGCAGAGTTAGAATTGAAGCCGGGACCCACGTGCTCCTGTTATCTTTCCCTTAAAGCTGCACCGCGCTCTCTGTAACAACGGGTTAACTGCAACAATGAACACCTTTACTTCACCACAATGTGGGAAACAATACACCTCTACTTCACCACAATGTAGGAAACAATGTAAAGCCTGCTGACTGAAACATATGTCATTTTTCTGTTTGCACTCGTTTTATACGATAGTAACAGCATGTATTTCTTAAACATGCAACCCTCGCCACAAAAATGCAACGTTTCTCTTTGTTTCTTTGCAAAGATACAGCAATACAATCACCATTGCATTAGTCGGAGGGTATGACTGAAGCTAAAGGAGACTCCAGAAGAGCTGGCATGATCCCATTGCCAGATAATGTAAACAAATGTAAAGACAGAGAAAGAATCATAAATAGTAGATATAAATATTTAATTGATGTTATTCTTGACATAAGAAAGGAGCTTGTTGGTTAGATTACTGAAGCCATCAGCACAATGAGAGCAATTCAAGAACAAGTACGATCTTGGCTTATCTTGAAGCACAAATCTCAGGAAGAGTTAGTCTACTCTTTAAAGTGGTTGGCAAATCTGGTCACTATATTGGGGGAAATGATACAGCCATGAAAATACAGGACAACTAAATTTATGGCTAGGATTAGGCACCCAGTTACGAAGGAAAGGCTGTAAAAATTGGGGATGTTGACACTTGTGAATATAAAATGTTGACTTGTGTTTGTAAAGCACCTTTAACATGAAAAACCCTCCAAAGAACTTACAGAAGTGTAATCAGGGAAAAAGTTGATACTGAACCAAAGTAGTAAGGTTTCATCAAAGGCATGGATTCTAAGGAGGCTCTTGTTGACAGGATGATAGACAGAAAGGGAGGAATTTCAGGGAATAGAGACTGCTGGCAGACAGTGCATTGTCAATATAGGCAGTAAGGGAAATAAACAAAATAATGGGAAGAGTCCAAGCATGGATGGAATACAAGGCTATGGTCGTTGCAACTATATAAAGCAACAACTTGATGTAGTCATACTCACAGGATCATACCTTAGTGACAATGTCCCAGGCAATACCATCACCATCCTTGGATATGTCCTTTTCCACCAGCAGGACAGACCTATCAGAGGTGGTAGCACAGTGTTTGGGGGGGAATTGTCCTGGGAGTTCTCAACATTGATTTCAAATCTAGTGTCATAGCATCAAGTGTCAAGTTTCATGGCATCAGATTAAACATGAGTGAGGAGATTTTGCTTATTACCATGTACTGTGACCGCCAACCCCGGCTGATGAATCAGTGCTCCTCCATGTTAAACATCACTTCAATGGAAGCACTGAGGGCTGCAAGGGCACAGAATGTACTCTGGGTGGAGGTTTAAATGTCCATTGCCAGGAGTAGCACAGCAGCACCATTTACTGACCGGGGTTGAATTCTAAAGGTTACAGCTGCCATACTGAGTCTGTGGCAGGTAATGAAGGAATCAACTTTTTTTTAATTTTATAGATATACTTTATTCATAAAAAATATCTTTGTACGTATACATTGTCACAACTGCAGTTTGGTTCTGTACAGTAGCATACCAAGGAAACAAACAAACATTGGAGTTTGACTCTATCCAAACAAACCAAAGACATCTCTTACACATTCAAGACTGTTTTTAAAATGCATTGAGGAACTAGGAGGGTCTGATAACTAAATGGACTCTCACTTAACTTCAGCAGAAAGACCCCAGACAGTAGTCTTTCCCCACTGCACCTTGGCAGCAGCTGTCCCAAGCTTTAGTTCATTTCTCAGCACATAGTCCCGGACATTGGAATGTGCCAGTCTGCAACACTTTATTGAGGTCAACTCCTTGCTCTGGAAGACCAATAAGTCTCAGGCAGACCAAACAACATCTTTCACCAAGGTGATGATCCTCCAGCCAGCAGACGATGTTTGTCTTGGTGTGCGTCCCAGGCAACAGACTGTAGAGCACAAAATCCTGTCACAGGGCTGCTCAGGATGAACCTTGACAAGAACTATTGCATCTCTCTTCAGATTTCCTTTGCAAACCAGCAAGATGGAAAAACATATTTGACCTCATCCTCCCCAATCTGCCTGCCACAGATTCGTCTGCCCATGACAGTATTGATAAGAGGAATCTCCGTACAGTTCCGTGAAGACTGAAATTTTATTGGTTTCTCCATTTCTTTTCTTCATTTATTTGACATATAAAAAAGTCGTGCCCAGAAATAAAAAGAAGAAAGTATTTGGATCGATCTCTTGAGAAAAATTTCCCGGTGGAAGTAGCTGTGGGACCTTCGGAGCCGATGACTGATCAATGTATCCATTTAGGACATGGGCTTTGCCATTGGTTGCGCCGGAGTGGCGTCATTTGGGCGCGCTGTTTTTGCCGCGCTGCACGGAACTCCGTTTCAGTTTGTGGGTTTCCCGCAGGATCAGCTCCCTGCCCAGAAAGCTAAAAGATGCCCCGCTTGTTCAACTGTATCGTCGCTGTTTGCCCCAACATGGGGATCGGCAAAGACGGAAATTTCCCCTGGCACCCGAACAGATTGAAGTAAGTAATCCAGGAGTAACTGACACCGTGACATAGCAAGAACTGCAGATGTAACACAGTGTGGAGCTGGAGGAACACAGCGGGCCAGGCAGCATCGGAGGAGCAGGAAAGCTGACGTTTCGGGTCGGGGCCCTTCTTCAGAAAATTCAGAATCGTCGACTTTCCTGCTCCTCTGATGCTACCGGGCCTGCTGTGTGACTGAGACGGTGGAGCTCAGAGCTTGCCCAGGATACGCTGAGCAATCCGGCTCTCCCCGCTGGACATCGCTCATCGTACTTTTCCGTGACCCACCCGACATTTCTGTCGCCTTCTTCGTTGACTTTCCCGGGCTCCCAAAGGTATTTCCATCTTCTGAAATAAGAAGAGCCTCTTGTACCCAACCTAGTTCTATGCGTTCCTAATCTGCACGATGTAACTTTCTTCCTGACCAGGAGAGATACCAGCAGGGGTTGACATGCAATTGCTTGCCTTTGCTGCTGTTCAAATTCTCCTCGGTCTATATAACAATACTGGGCACAAAGAACTGACATGGTATTCCATGTGGACACGGTGTTCATGATGGAATGCTATATGAATGTTTTCGGACACTGGTCAAGGCAGCCTTGCGTGTTTAGGGAGGGGGCGGAGGTTTTGTAGTCTATATGACTTTGAGTTAATAGCCACAGATTCAAGGGTCAGTATTGCCAGACATAACTGATTAACTTTATTTGGACATTATTTAGCCAGCTATTTAGATGCAAACTAACTTGCAATGATGCATGGTGACAGGAAAGATTTAAACATGTCTATCATCTTCAATATGTAAGTTATATTAACGTAGGTACTTAGAATTAGTATGGTGTTTGAATGCATCCACCCAGACATCCTATACATATTAAAAGTGCATAAAAAAATCTCTGTAGAACTTTACAGTGGTCATACAGAGGATAGCTTCACAAGTAATTTTTCCATTGCCAGTAATTTAGGTCTGTGAACTACAAGGTAATGATTGTGGAGTTAAGACACAATTGGCCATCATTGTAATGAATGGCAGAGTAGACTTGAGGGACTTAATGGGCTACTTCTTTTACGTTCTTAAAGTAATGGAAGGCGTCATCAAGAATGCTATCATGTAGTGTCTGGTCAGCAATAACCTGCTCAGTGACACCCAGTTTGGGTTCTGCCAGGACCACTCAGCTCCTGACCTTATTATAGACTTAGCTCAAATATGGACAACTGTGTGAATTCCAGAATTAAGATGAGAGTGAAAGCTCTTGACATCAAGGCTGCATTCAGCCGATTGTGACATAAAAGTCTGAACAAAACTGGAATCAGTGGGAATCGGGGCAAACCTTTTGCTGTTTGGAGTCATACCTGGCACATAAGGACATGGTTGTGATGGTTGGGGGTCAGTCATCTCAGCATCAGGACATTTCAAGCTCATATCCTAGGCCCAACCATCTCCAGCTGCTTCATCGATGATCTTCTCTCCAAGCCAAGGTCAGAAGTAGGAATGTTTACTGATGATTGCAGTGTTCAGCACCATTTGCAGCTCTTCAGATACTGAACCAGTCCATGTTCAAATGCTACAAGATGTGCACAATATCCAGGCATAGACTGACCAATGCTGACAATGACAATCTCCAGTAAGTGACAATCTAACCACCACCCTTTGACATTTAGTGGCGTTACAATCACTGAATCTCCCACTGTCAACATTCTGGGGGTTACCATTAACCAGATACTCAACTGAACACACCACATAAATACAATGGCAGCAAGAGCAGGTCAGAGGCTAGGAATACTGCAGCAAGTAACTCACCTCCCAACTGCCCAACGCCTGTCCCCAAGACATCAGACAGGAGTTTGATGGAATACTCCCCATTGGCCTGGATGAGTGCAACTTCAACAACATTCAAGAAGTTTGACATCAATTTAACTGGGACAACGTGACTATCCTAGCTCAAGCCAACCACAGACACACACAGAAATTCCTAAAGGCCTGGTTTTCAACCCATAATGCAATCAACAAACGTGGAATTAGAAATACAAACAAACCCATGGAAAAAGAACCAGAAATGACGCAACCCAACTTACCAGACCAGATCATATAAATTCCAAGCAAAGTAGAACAACATCGCGTCATCGGAGGCCACGCGGATGATGTTACCTAGCATGATGATGCCCCATCTGCACGATAACCAGTCAGCTCCACAAGCAAGCCAATAACCACAGCTAGACATCGTCCAGGACGAAGCAGCCTGCTTGATTGACACCACATCTACAAGAATCCACTCCCTCCACCTCTGACACTCAGTAGCAGCATTGTGTGCTACCTGCAAGATGCACTGCAGAAATTCACCAATGATCCTTAGGCGGTACCTTCCTAATCCATGACTATGTCCATCTAGAAGGACAAGGGTAGCAGATTCATGGGAACATTACCACCACTGCAAGTTCCCATCCAAACCACTCAGCACTGTGAATTAGAAATATATCACTGTTCATTCACTATGGCTGGGTCAAAATCCTGGAATTCTCTCTCTAACAACATTTATGGTTGTGCCTACAGCACATAGATTGCTGCAGTTGAAGAAAGCAGCTCCCCACCGTCTTCTCAAGGATAACTAGGGATGGACAGTAAATGCTAGTCAGCCAGTGTAGACCATGTCCCACGAGAGAATAAAAAATAACTTGCTTGACTCATACTGAGTTATGTCGGTTTCACTTAACTTCAAGTCCCAGGAGAAGTTCACCCAGTGCCTTTGTACTTAACACCACCAATGGTAGGCCGCATTCGTATTGAATGACTAATAAGGCGCTCCATCAACTTCTACCCCTTAATCTTAAATCTAAACCCCTTGGTTATCAACTCCTCTACTAATAGAAAAAGTACCTTCCTATCCACCCTATAAATGCCCCTCATCATCTTTTATACCTCTGATCTCGCTGATCAAAGTGGAATCTCCTGTGTGTTTTGTTTTTTTTTTGCTGCATATTCAAAGGATTCAAATATTTAATTTAGAATTTCTAGATATTTTAATCAACCTGTTCATACATATTGCAATACAAATCCGGGGTAGCTGGGTCTTGAATGCATACTTCAGGCCCAGAGGTAGAGACATTACCACTGCATCACAAGAATCCTTTTTCAATCAGCCTGCTCAATTAAGATACATCATCAGGGCAGATGGAACTTGAATCCAAACTGTTTGGACCACAAATAGGGACACTCCCATTGCACCATTCCCACCACCTTTGCTGGAAAGAGTTGGTTAGTAGTAATTTTATAATGAAAAATTATTACATGAGTTGGCGTACCAATTTCTTAGAAATGTTTAAGTAGAGTTGCATTAATAGCTCAAAGTAAAATTGTTCACTTTTAAGTTAATTTTAATAGCTGCATTTCCTTTGAACTAATTGTTTCAAATTATGCTTTTTCAACTTTTAGCAAAGAACTCAAGTATTTTCAGAAGATGACCACCACACCATCAGTAGAAGGTACTACCAACACTTTTAAAAATGTTCTGGGGTATTGTAGAACCATGTCACTCCTCTGCTCCAACTCTGTATCACATCTAATTGATGACTTCAGCAATAGACACTTGAATTTGACAACTATCTCCACAGATGGTCACTGTTTCTTCTTTTTGATCTAACAATTGCTTAGCAATGGATGGTTAATCATGAAGCATTTCCCTGATTTCCTGCTTTTAATTGACTATTAAATAAGAATGATTATCAGGTAATTGGCCTGCTGTTTATGTGACCAGAACGGGACCAACAGGGCTAAATTCTGAAGGCAGGTCGCATAAATCTAGTTCGTATTCCCTTGTGTTCAGACGTACAGTCATGATTGAATAGAGGTGCTTAAAATGACAAAAGCTTAAGAGACACCTTTCTGGACTTGTAGACGTTTACAGCCTATTGTGTCTGCACTGTTCAACAAAGATCGGATGATGGTAATCCATTTTCCAGTTTTTTTTTATCCATAGTCCTGGAGGCTATGGCAACACCAGTGAACATCTAAACACTGCTTAAATTATACAAGAGTTTCTGACTCACTCACCCTTTCAGATAGTGAGTTCCAAACTCCCACCATCCTCTGGGTGGCAAAAAGACTATTTTTGACTCTCCATCGCCTTCTACCCCTTAATCTTAAATCTAAACCCCTTGGTTATCAACTCCTCTACTAATAGAAAAAGTACCTTCCTATCCACCCTATAAATGCCCCTCATCATCTTTTATACCTCTAATCAGCCCCTTCTCAACCTTTTGCTGATTCAAGGAAAGCAACCCCAGTCTATCCAATTTTTCCTCGTCTCCGAGACCCTCCAGTCTTTTTTGAAAGAATGCAGGGTAACACGGTGACTTGAAATTAGAGCCAAGACCTTCCAGCATTGAAATCGGGAAGCTCCTCGTTTAGATGAAGGGTTGTAAAGACTGTCAGTCCTGCAACAGTGGAACTTTGAAAACAGAGATCGATAATATTTACCTCATTTAGGTCAAATCATATGGAGCTACAGGTGGATGAATGGGCTTGAAATAACGATCAACCAGGATCTGACTGAAATTCAAACTGGCTCAAGTAGCTGAAAAGCTGTTGTGATGATTAGTTGGCCCATTTGAGAAATTTGTATTGGCCAACTGGAATATTAATTTTATTTTTCTGCCACTGTGTGTCACTATTTCACGACTTCCTTTTTAACTTCCTTTATTGTTACATAGAATGCTACTTTATATCCTTTCTGCTGGTGTGAATTGACTGGGCAATTATTACCATGATCACAGCCCTGGCACTCCATACATGTTCAAGTGTTTCAAGCCTGTTGGCTGGCTTTAAAGTCTGAGCATATTAGCCCCCACCCCCTTCTCCCTCACCTTTGATGGTTTGCATTGCCCTTAATGGTCTTTGCACGTAAATTATTCCATTGGAAATACCGTTTGGATTTACTGGTGATGGTTAATAGATGAGGAAAAAAAAAACCTTTGGTGATGAGGACAAAAAAAATCTTTCAGTTGTGTGTAATATAAAAATTTTTCAGAAGTGAGGACAGCTTTATGTTGGGACAGAGTGAAATGCTGGCCTAATTCTCAAGAATCAACTGTATTTATTGGGTTTTGTGATATGCTCACTCTTGACCTGTAAAAGTGATGTGTGCTATGTTTGAACTTCTAACAGGGAAAATCAATGCTGTCGTGATGGGACGGAAAACCTGGTTCTCTATTCCTGAGAAGTTTAGGCCACTTAAGAACCGGATAAATATTGTACTAAGCAGAGAACTGAAGTAAGTGTCTGAGAGGTGATATTTACTTCTGGTAAAGGGAGACCGCAGTATTTTCCATTGGCAGTTGCATTTTTATTTTGGATAAGGTGCGAAAATTCTCAGCATTTGCTTTCGAACTTTTGACATAATTGTGTAGAATAAAAGTTGCATTAACATGATTGAACAGACGTTCTATATGCTAGTTTAATCTTACATCGCTGTAGATTTCATCACAATCTCAAATTTTAGTTTAGCCACATAGAGAAAATGGAATTATGGCTTCCCTCATTTTAGGGAACTTTATAATGTGGTGTAATTTTATCTTTAACATATGTTGCCTAACTTGTTTGTGTTTTGGTTCTCCCCGCAACATACTCTCTTTCCTTGAAGATTTTGAGCCCCTTATTGGATAGGGGTACATGGGCACTGCCCAAGTATTGTTTATTCAAGTGTAAACCATTAAGTCCTGAGGTAGAAATAAAAGCAATAATGTACCCAAGCCTCACCTGCCCTTGTGGGGTAGGTAGGGAGGTTTCTGTTTCAGCTGTAAACTGGACATTGGAGAGACCACAAATGGAGTACAGTGTGCAGTTTAGGTTTCCTTTTTTATTAATTTATTCATTTGTGGGATGTGGGCATCGCTGGCTGGGCAGCATTTATTGCCCGTCCCCAGTTGCCCTTGAGAAGGTGCTGGTGAACTGCTGCAGTCCACCTGCTGTGGGTTGACCCACAATGCTATTAGGGAGGGAATTCCAGGGTTTTGACCCAGCGACAGTGAAGGAACGGCGATATATTTCCAAGTCAGATGGTGAGTGGCTTGGAGGGGAACTTGAAGGAGCTGGTGTTCCCATATATTTGCTGCCCTTGCCCTTCTAGATAGAAGTGGGCTTGGAAGGTGCTGCCTGGGGATCTTTGGTGAATTACTGCAGTGCATCTTGTAGATTGTACACACTGCTGCTACTGAGCGTCAGTGGTGGAGGGAGTGGATGCTTGTGGATGCAATGCCAATTAAGCAGACTGCTTTGTCCTGGATGGAATCAAGCTTCTTGAGTGTTGTTGGGACTGCACCCATCCAGGCAAGTGGGGAGTATTCCATCACACTCCTTACTTGTGCCTTGTAGATGGTGGATAGGCTCTGGGGAGTCCGGAGATGAGTTACTGGTCACAGTATTCCTAGCCTCTAATGTGCTCTTGTATCCACAAGGAAGAATGTAGATGCATTAAGAAACCTTCTCTGAATTATTCAGACTAAGACCTGGAATGGACAGGCTATCTTGTGAAGTAAAGTTGTGACATCGATCACCTCAACCTCTCCATCCCTCTCACCCACTCCAGCCTCTTCCCCCACAGAACGTGCAGCCCTCCGCTCCCTCCACTCCAACCCTAACCTCACCATCAAACCCACGGATAAAGGGGGCACATTAGTGGTATGGTGCACTGACCTCTACATCGCGGAGGCCAGGAGCCAACTCTCTTACACCTCCTCCTACCGCCCCCTCGATCATGACCCCACTCCTCACCACCAAACCATCATCTCTCAGATCATTCATTACCTCATCACCTCAGCTGACCTCTCACCCACAGCCTGCAGCCCCATCGCTCCCCAGCCTCACACCGCCCATTTCTATCTCCTTCCCAAAAGCCCACTTCCTACAGACTAAGGGGGGGCCATGGGAACCTGCATGGGCCCAAGCTATGCCTGCCTCTTTGTAGGATACGTGGAACAGTCTCTCTTCCGCTGCTATACGGGAACTATCCCCCACCTCTACATTCGCTACATCACTGACTGTATTGGTACTGCCTCGTGCCCCCACGAGGAGCTCAAACAGTTCATCAACTTTACTAACACCTTTCATCCCAACCTCAAATTCACCTGAACCATCTCTGATACCTCCCTCTTCTTCTTCCTGGATCTGTCTGTCTCCATCTCTGGTGATCGCCTTGAAACCAACATCTATTTCAAGCCCACCGACTCCCACAGATACCTAGACTACACCTTCTCTCACCCACCCTCCTGTAAGAATGCGATCCCCTACTCCCAGTTCCTCCGCCTCCGCCGTGTCTGCTCCCAAGATGGGGTGTTCCACTCCCGAACATTCCAGATGTCCTCGTTTTTCAAGGACTGCAACTCTCCCCCATGACCACATCTCTTGCATTTCCCACACCTCTGCCCTCACATCCCCTCCACCCCAACAAAAACAAAGACAGAATCCCCCTTGTCCTCACATACCACCCCACCAGCCTCCATATCCAACGTATCATTCTCTGCCATTTCGGCCACCTGCAATCCGACACCACAACCAAAGATATATTTCCATCCCCACCCCTATCTGCCTTTCATAGGGACCGCTCTCTCCACGACTCCCTTGTCTACTCCACACTCCCCACCAGCCCCGGCACCTTTCCCTGCAACCGCAGAAAGTGCTACACTTTCTCCCTCCACCACCACCGCCCCCGCCCCACAACCTCTATTCAAGGCACCAAACAAACCTTGCACATTAGACAGAGGTTCACCTGCACATCCACTAATGTGGTCTGTTGCATCCGCTGCTCCCAATGTGGCCTCCTCTACATCAGTGAGACCAAGCGGAGGCTCGGAGACCAGTTTGTAGAGCACCTACGCTCTGTTCGTGACAAACAACACCTTCCGGTTGCAAACCATTTCAACTCCCTCTCCCACTCCCTGCGTGACATGTGCATCCTGGGCCTCCTTCAGTTCACAATGACGCCACCCGCAAACTGGAGGAGCAACATCTCATATTCCACCTTGGGACCCTACAGCCCAATGGCCTAAATGTGGACTTTACCAGTTTAAAAATCTCCCCACCCCCGGCCTCAAGCCATGACCAACCCTCCCTCTCACACCCGCCTCCTTGACCTGACACAACCTGTCCACTTTTCTCCCACCTATCTGATCCTCCCACCTCACTGACCAATCCCCACCACTGCCTACCTGCACTCACCTCTCACCATCCCACCTACATTCCCCAGCCTCACTCCTCCTCTCTCTATTTATTTCTGTGCTCCTTCCCCCTCCCCCCATTTCTGAAGAAGAGTCCCGATCCAAAACGACAATTTTCCCGCTCCTCTGATGCTGCCTGGCCTGCTGTGTTCCTCCAGCTCCACACTGTGTTGTCTTGAACATTCTAGACTTGTGTCTGCTCAAGTTTTGAAAAGTCAGAGGTGACTTGATTGAAACACAAGATCTTGAGGAGTGCTTGCTCAGTTGGGTGGAAAACAATGTTTCTTCTGGGAGAATCTCGAAGGTGGGAGAATCTCGAAAATAAGAGACGGGTGAGGAGGACTTTTTGTTTCAGGTGTTCACATCACTAATACTCAGTGCAGCTCCAGAGGATAACTGGAGAAAGGCTAGGAATTCTGGCCTCTTGTCTGTCCCAGAAATGTAAAGAACAAGCAATGTTTATGATCACTGAACCACCAGGGATCTGGATATTATCATCTCATTAATAAACATCCTCATTGGTACATTTCCCACTTAAGATTTGTGAATTTGATTTAAAGAGGAGACTCAGAAACTAGGACCATACACAAGATGAAAGCAAAGATCATTTTGATCTTTAAGTGGAAATAACTGTGTTTGTTTAAAAACTACATTGTATCCTGTAGGATAGCTTTTGAAACTACCGTGTTTTGATCTGGTGTGTTCAGAGCTGGTGAAATTTTGTCATAATGTCATTAAGCTTAAACAGATAAAAAGAGATCAAGAAGAAAATTCTGCCAGCTTTTTGGATGTGCTGGTTGCAAGATCCACATTGGTATTGCATTGCAATCCTTTTGATCAATGGGTGTGATGCACTCTTTAGCCAATAAGGTAATTGTGTCAAGCACACAATATTCCTGATTGAGAGTATCTCCCAAAGTTGATGGAGTGCTTTGTTTTATGTTTACAGGTACAGATTATGTTCATGGTGAGCCATTCTACACTGATATTTCCGGATGGATTTGAAGTAACTGTAGTTAGGTGCTCTTTATTATTGTTTAGATAGAGTGGGGAGAGATTTTAAAACCAGCTGCATTGGAATAAAGAAAGAAATCCTGGTCTGTACAAAATAAGAGAGAATAACTTAAGACCCGCAGATGCAATTCCAAACGTGGCTTATTTTAAGTTTCCTGGGTGATGTTCGGCAGCTCCATTTGAACTGATGTATGTGTCTGCAGTGGCACAGCATCCTGCAGTGAGATGTAGGAGAAAAGATATCTGGTTAGCATGGACAAATTGAACAGCAGGGTCTGTTTCTGTGTTGTATAACCCTATAACTTAATAAATATCTCATTTGAGCATCAGTTCTCAAACCTGAAAGTAACTCCAACCCTTAATGCTTAGGGTAGGTGTGAGAAGCACTGGACTGCAGTTTTAAACTCGAGTAATTACATGTTAACTTAATGTTGCGCCAAAGCCGAGATGAAGATGGAACTTCATCTTCCTCTCTGTCGCTAGAAAGTTTGTTGAAAAATATATGCAGAGTAACTATTGAAAGCCACCTTTGCACTCATACTGGATTATTTCAATGTTAGTTTGAACTACAGTGGACCCAAATGTCTACTCGTTCATGAATTGGGACTTTGAGTGTCCATACTGTATTTAACTGTACAGAGCGCCAGCAGCTGAGACAATCCAGTCCTTGCCTGACGCATGTTACAGCAGATCTGAAAACACTGCCATCAATGAAGAAGCAGTTAGAATGAAGGGTATGCAACAGGCTAGGATTAGAGGAATGCACTAACAAGATCTGGGTTAATGTAGGAGCAGTGTTTTGGTAACATTCAAGGACAGGCAGAGTCTTGCATATGCAGAATTAGATAAATTGAGAATAGCTTACAAATCTGGTGCAGTATGGTCATCTGAAAGCTGTGGATCACATGCATCCATGGTGGTCAGTTTAGTTTTGGCACTGAGCCAGCTACAGTCATCAACATGGATCAGGTGCAGAACTATGGTGAGCTTTCGGGACCATCATCTCCAGAGCCTTAATATTTACTGGCTTTGGTTTGGTCACTGAATTGCAAGAAAAGGTTCCTCGTGGTTGTCTTGACATTTTGTCTTGAATTTGTTTGACAACAAAATCCATGTCAGATGCTCCTGTAGATGGTCTGCAACCACATTGTGATTTGGGAGGATGTCCTCAGCCTGGAGATAGGATGTAGGTGATTCAGGAATATGTTGACCACCTACCTTGGCAGCCACCTCTCTCAAAAGGCTACCATTGAAGAAGGGATTCAATACTGGATCAACTGTGCCAGCTCCATCTGCTAAAAGTTATGGCCGCAAGTGTTGACAACAAAGGCTTCTGCAAGTCAACACCAGTCCTATTGGGCAGGGCAGTTGGCACCACACTCCAGTAAGTGAAATGAGACCTGGACTGTGTGCTGGTGAAATTCCATCAGCATTGCCTCTTCTGCATTTTCTGGATTCATTGGCAGGATCATAAAACAAATGATAATGCCCTGCTTCAAGGTAGCTGCGGAAGTACGCAGGCAAAACCCCTGTGAAATCAACTGTGTTGGACTGGACAGTGTTACTGCCCAAAGACCTGTAGTTTGTGAATCTGCCTCTTCAGTCACATGGAGATCCATAGCAGAAAGTGCGTGATTCTGCGTAAAGTTATCATCCAATTGGCCAAGAGCTGGCAAAGAGACAAGTGCAGGTCACTCTTAAGATTGGAAGAGATTACATAGATGCAGAGGGCTGAGGCCATGGAGGGGTTTGAAAACTAGGATGAGGGTTTGTAACCAATGTAGGTGGTGAATGCAAATAATGGGGGAAATTGCAATTGATGCAAATGAGACATAGATAGGATAACTTTGGATAGCTTCAGGTTTGTGGATGGTAATGCTGGCCAGGAAGGAATTGGAATCCTTTAAAACTAAAGGTCTACCGGACTGCCCAGTTTGCTAGCAGCCTGTTAGTCAGGTGGGTTGTCCTAAAGAAGGGAAATCCTCTGTTTTACTTCTCAGCTTGATGTAACTGATCCCACGGACAATATATCAGTTGTCAAATCTGGTGAAAAGATTTTTTTATTTTTTGAAAAGCATTTCTGTACTAAATTTCTCTCGTATTTGAATAGCACCATCAGTTTCCAATTATGGGACTAAGCAGACTGATGCATTTTTGTCAGATTCTGTTTGTACTTGGGTTTTGGACTGCGTTCTATATCTGTGTTCATTTGCAGTCTGAAATTTGTTTTTTACTCATCCATGGAATGAGAATGTCACCAGCTAGGCCAATATTTATTGCCGATCACTAATTGCCCACAGGGCATAGCTGTGGATTTGGAGTCACCTGTGGGGCAGCCCAGGTAAGGCAGATCTTCTCCCTAAAAGAAATAAGTGAACCAAAAGGGTTTTTTGACAATCGACAGTGGTTACACGGTCGCTATTAGTCTAGCTTTTTATTCTAGACTTTTACGATCTGCCGTGTTGGGATTCAAACCATATCTCCAAAATATTAACCTGAGCTCTGGATTACTAATAATGTTTACTAATGATTACTAACCCAGTGATGTTAGCACTACACCACTGCCTGAAGAGCATGAGTTGTTTAAAGCACTGCCTCTATTATCTCAACATTTCAGATGCAATAATTATAACAAATCAGTGATCTACTGAATTAACTAAGAAAGGGGAAATGAATCTGTAATAAATTCATTACAGCACAGAAGTGACTACTTGACCAGTTGAGTCATGCTGTCTTCTGTAGAGCAATCGTAAAATCCCTAGAGTGCCGGAGCAGGCCATTCGGCCCATAGAGTCCACACTGACCCACTAAAGAGCAGCCCATCCATCCCCACCACCACCCACTCCCTCCTCCTCCCAACCCAATCCTATCCCTGTAACCCTGTATTTCCCATGGCTACTCCACCTAGCCTATGAATCCCTGCACACTAGGCAATTTAGCATAGCCAATCGGCCTAACTTGCATATCTTTGGACTGTGGGAGGAAACTAGAGCACCCGGAGAAAACCTACGCAGGAACGTGGGTCCATGGTGCTGTGAGGCAGCAGTGCTAACCACTGAATTTTACCAAGCTGCCCAATCAGTTAGATCATTCTCCTGCAGGCTTGCTTCACCCGGCATCAGGCCAGCGCCACCACTCACTGTGCAAAAAAAATTCTTCCCCCCTCATTTTAAACTGTCACTCTTGTACTGTTTAGTAAAGCTTGTAGACCAGTCACTGACTTTCCACGCACGAAAGTAAATCATTACTATTTGTTGTGGTTCTCAGGGAGCTGCCAGGAGGAGCAAGTTACCTGGCTCGTGATTTGGAATCAGCACTTGCTCATCTGGATTCACCAGAGCTGCAGGACAAAGTGGATCTTGTGTGGATAATAGGTGGGAGCAGCCTCTACAAGGTACGATGGTGAACTTGTTTATCCGCTTGCAATTTTGAATACTAATGGTTCACAAATTTCAGTAAAATCTTTTGCTGGATGGATGTGCATTCAGAGTTTTCACCATGCAGGTCTGAAGCTGATTCTGTATTTCAGAAAGGAAATAAAGAAATGTAGGACTGCAGGTAAAGAAGTAAAGGAGTGTGACAAATTAGTTAGCTCTTTGAAAGAGCCAAAACAGGAAAAATATTTGCTAAGTTCATGCTCTTGTCCTCTATTGGGTTCATGGGATGATAACTTTTTCACCCAACTTTAGTTTTTCCTGGAATTGACAGTAATCTGTGGAAATATCTGCCAAATATGTAGCCTATTCAGGTTAAGAACTCAAATTACAAGTACCTTACTGAACAGTCCACGTTTGGGGGCTATTTTTGAGAAACTTAGACTATGCTCATATTCAGCTTTTGAAGAGTTGGCACCCATAAAGGCAAAAAAACAGTATGCTCCTTAGGCGATGCCAGTGTAGGATTTTTATTACCCAGGTTCCACTGGCACTACCGCATCATATTTCTTCTTACTATGTATTTTTATTGTTTCATGAGATGTGGATATCACTGTCAAAGCTAGCATTTATTGCACATCCCTAACTGCCCTTCAGAATTGAATTGACTTGCTAGACCATTTCAGAAGGCAGTTAAAAGTGAACCATATTGTTGTGGGACTGGAGTCCTGTGTGTATATATAAGCCAAACCAGGAAAGGATGGCAGATTTCCTTCCCTGATGGATATCAGTGAGCAAGGGATTGTTTACAGCAATCTGTGAAAGTTTCATTGCCACCATAACAGAGCAGCTTTCAATTCTGTAAGTTGTTATGGTGAGACTTTAACCTGTGCCTTCAGAGCGGTGAAGAGGTCTTTAAAATTGCCAGTGTAAATGGCATTCTTACTATCTCACTGTCACTTTTTGTTTTAGCGTCCCCACTCCAAAATGTTAGACTCCCGTAATGTTAGTTGATAGCTGACGTACAGTGCTACTACTGAAAAATCTAAACCAAATCATGTCCAAACCTGAGATTCCCCTTTAATGTGTCTAAGGGTAAATGTTTTTTTTTGTTTTTTTTTGAACCCTCTGTAACACACCCCTAAAACATTTATCATCAATGTACTAGGGTTCACCATTGACCAGAAGTTAACCCCATGACTGCTTGAAGACATTTCCTCAGGCTGAAGTCAAGTGTGTAATGGAGTACTCACCACTCACCTGGATAAGTGCAACCATAACAGCAAGATCTCGAAGAAATTAGTTAATTTGAATGAATGAATAATTTTATTGTCGTGTGTATTTTTCACTTTTTAAAATACAGTGAACATTTTTCACTCTCACCGTGATCCGGCACCATTTTGAATGTTTTTTAAAATAATTTTAAAAATGGAAAGATATAGCTTAAAGAGAGTCCATAACCCTTCCGCCCCAGCTAGCGCCAGACCCAACCAACATTGAAGTCCCCACTCCTCAGGTGCCATCTTTTGCCCTGGACCTACCTCACCGACGTCACCTCTGCCGATGTAGCAGCCAATGCTGAATCCCATGCTCACCCCTCCATTAGCCGCTTCCTCGCCACTGCTACCAGAATCCTGCTCCGGACTCACCAGCTACTGCCACACTCTAAACCCCAATGAAGCTGCCTTGCTGCAGCCTTCTGCCTTCCTCACCAATGTCGCCACCACCAAGCTCCCCGCAGAAGGTAGGTAGAAGCAAAAACTAAAAAGAAAAACAGACGGTAGACAAGCCCTAGCCTCAAGGGCCTGGGCACTTCCTTTTCCACCACTGCCATCTTAAATGATTTAACCCTAGTAAAGCCAACTCCTCTGCCACTGACACACTGATCTACGCACTGAAGCAACTTGAGTATCGTCTGATTTTATTTACTAAGATGGTGGGTTCATTTTGTCCAGCTACTCACTTCTGGCTTTCTTGGTGCTTGTTTCATGTTTTGTTGACTATCCTGTCTTCTTGGTGTGAGCCTGGCTGCTATGTGTTACTGCTTATTAACCCTTACTAACCACTGCTATAGCTTTACCAATGACATACTGATCTCTGGCTTGCCAACACAAGAACAACACTTGGTCAATCTTAGGTTGGCTAGACGGTGCGTACCCAGTTTCAGATTAGTTTCTTAAGGGTGCTGGTCACCTTAATAATATATTTCCTTTTCATGCCTGATTCGCTAAGATATCAGTGATGTGTGGGAGTATCCTTTCCAGTAATGCTTTTCTAGTCTTCTACTACAATCGTATAACCATTTATTAATGGCTTTGCAGTGACTGCTGGTACCTGAAACAAGTTGACTGAAAATTCCAACAAAAAAAATGAGATTAAAATTGAATCAGAGATAGTAGGAACTGCAGATGCTGGAGAATCCGAGACAACAAGGTGCAGGGCTGGATGAACACAGGAGGCCAAGCAGCATCATAGGAGCAGAGAGGCTGACATTTCGGGCCTAGACCCTTCATCAGAAAAGGGGGAGGGGAAGGGGGTTCCGAAATAAATAGGGAGAGAGTGGGAGGCGGAGAGGATAGGTGGAGAGGTGCAGTGGGAGAGAGATCCCTTGAGGTTTGTCCGGAGGGAGGAGGGTAACTTCCTCATTAAAATTGCCTGTTATATACTTTCAAAGAAAGTAACTGCTGGTCTTTAAGGGCCTTTAAAGTTACAAAGGTAAGGGAGTTTGGGACAAAACTGTGCCTTAAAGCTGGATCATGTCTTCAAAGTGGCTTCATATTTAGAGTCAGAGAGTCGACAGAAATGGAAAAAGACCCTTTGGTCTGACTCGGCCATACCAGCCAAACATCGCAATCTGACTGAGTCCCATTTGCCAGCATTTGGCCCATCTCCCTCCCTTTTCATATTTCTGTCCAGATGCCCTTTTAATGTTGTAATTGTACCCGCCTCCTCCACTTCCTGTGGCAGCTAGTTCCATATTTCAACACACATACATACATACACTTGTCTTGTAATAAAGCGAGCCATAGAAAGTTGATCTCCTCCACCATCTGAGTTTGTTATCTGAGTCCATGCAACAAATCGCATGCAGGATAATGATGTCAGTACCTGGCTCGCTTAATCATTATACATAACCAAGCTATGACTAATTGTTGAGAAATAAATTCAATCCTACATAATTGACCCTTAACTTTATGAATTCTAGAGAATACGACCCCAATTTGTGTAATCTTTCTTTTTAACATAACCCTTGCAATTTGAGTATTATTCAGCTAAATTTATGCTGCACAGCCTTCAGGTCCTGTATGCTCATCCCAAGGATGTGGTGATTGGAATTGTGTACAGTACTCCAGCTGTGAGCTAACTCATTGAAAAGGTCACTTTTATTTATGAACTTTGAATGCTGTAAGCTACAGTGAGTCCTCCATTTAAAGTTGTGGTTGTGTTTCTGAAAAAAACAGGGGGAGAAACAAGAATTTGATTTCTTTGATAACACAGTGTGGAGCTGGAGGAACACAGCGGGCCAGGAAAGAGGAGCAGGAAAGCTGACGTTTCAGGTCAGGACCCTTCTTCAGAAAATTCAGAAACGTCAACTTTCCTGCTCCTCTGATGCTGCCTGACCTGCTGTGTTCCTCCAGCTGCACACTGTTATCTCTGACTCCAGCATCTGCAGTTCTTGCTCCTCTGATTTGATTTCTTCAGGCATTTCTTGCTCAGAAACAAAAAATACAGGTTAAAATGCAGTACTGTACATTCCGAGCTGAAACAGCTTCAAAAGATAAATCACTAAATATTTTTAAGCTGTACAATTTTAGGTGCTTGCGTGGAAAAAAATTTCAAAACTTGAAAAGCTAGAGATTTCTAAATGCTTACATTCATAAGCAAAATAACCTTCTTTAAAATATAAAAATAAATAAATGTAACTACTTGAAATGGTTTTTTTTTTAAAAATTACTCAATGTACTTTTAGATTGACTTGACCTGATCTTAGCACCAGGTAGGCATGCCAGCCTTTGGGACTTTGTTTTTGCTGCAGAGATCTATTCCTCTAGCTAAGCTGTCCCCAATGCTATTAACTTTTTAACAAAACATTAAGTGGAGACTTGCTGTATTCACTAGATGTTAACCTCTGCATAAATGAACTTTCAGCTGGCACTGAATCACATTCAGGAGCACCTTCTTTTCGTATATTAGGAATGTTGAAGTTAATTCTAACTCTACCCCCCCCCCCCCCCCCCCCCATTTAGTATGGGAGGAGGTATCGAAGCAATCTGGAAATGAACTAAAGTGTGTGCCATTTGGTTGCTGAATTTCTTGCCAGCACAACTGTTGGAAAATGCCAGTGCTTGCTAATGCTGAGAAGAATGGTTAATGATAATGGGTTATTTTAAAATCTTAAATATTTGATTATGAGTGGGTATTAAAAGATAAATGACACAGTGAGAGATTTATCAGATACTTAGGAGCATCATCGAGGACTCTCATGTGCTATAGCCATAAGTTTGTTTATTCAATTCTCCAAATTCTAACAGGAAACAGCTTTTTCCAATCCATTCTTCTGTTGTCAGCCAAGGTGTATAAATCATGTTGCATGTAACAGATTCTGATCCAACACCCAATTTCTTTTTAAATTGCACTTGCTCAATACAAAGGTGATATTTTTAAATTGAGACTTCAAAATGTCTTTTATTTTCAAGCCTAGATTTAATCGGTAATTTAAAACTGCCAGGCTTCAGTAGAAAACAATGTCTCTGTAGACCAATAGTCTTTTTAAACTGAGATAAAAGGATTTAGCATTTTTGTAATTTACTCTCTGATCTTGTCAACAGCTATGGTAAGTCACTTTGATATTCTCTATTATGTAGTGTCAGTATGCCCTGTTTAACTTGCTGTATATCTTTTACTCCCTGATTTATTATGGTTCAAGAGATCCTTGCAGCAATTCATACCCTGGTCAAGATGAGATAACAATTGCACAATTCTTTTGAATATTTCAGTTTTGACGTCTTTGTGGAAATCATTTGGATTACAACTGAACAACAGCCCAAAAAGCATCAATACTGAAGTAAAACACCACAAATGCTGCAAATCTGAAATAAAACCAGAAAATTCTGGAAAGTGTGTCTGGCACTATCTGTGGAGGGTTTTTAAGTTACAAGTAGATGGAGAAATTGTGTATTCTGGCAGGTTTCCAATGTAATTCTTGCACTAGCTGCTAGCTTCTTCAGTGTCCTTGCACTACTCTTTCACATTTTTAAAATCTGAAACTGGTTCTGTTTATGCTTCTTTTAGGTGGTACACATATAGGTTTTTAGATAAGTACCAATTGGAAGCAGCATGTGAAGATCTTTGCAGAGGTCACCTTCAATATTTCCAACCTGTTAACAGTGCCCGTGAAATCCTGTACTGCACTATAAGTCGTGTTTGAAATCATGGAATGATACAGCACATCATTTTGAGCCATGCCTATGCTAACTCTTGGGTATAGCTATTCAAATAGCCCCACAGCCCTGTAAATCAAATGCTTATCAGTTCCCTAATGGGGAATGAATCTGCTTCCAACACCCTTTTTCAGGTAATGAATTAGAGGGCCAGTACTATCCTTGTTTACTGAGTCCGAGTTTTGTCATCTGGAAATTTTGAACTGTATTTCCTGCCCACTCAGGTTCAGGTCTTACCATTTCTTTGTTGATCTATGTTACTAACACCAGTCCTGGAAGTATTATATTTCTCTCCAGTTGGAAAAATTACCATTCAATTTGCTCTGCTTTAGTCAATTTAGTATCCAAACTGTATCTCTTTCCCTTTAATTCCATGCGGTTTAATTTTGTTGACAAGTCTATGGTACTTTATTATACTGCTTTTGAAAATTCTTATACAAAATATCAGTCATATTTCCTTCATCATTTTCATCCCAGAATTTTTAAAATTAATTGAACACCAGTTGCCTGTAACAAATCCACATTTACTTTCAATTTTTATGCATTTTTGTCCCAGTTATTGATTTTTAAAAGTTTCTTCAGCGGTGCTGTTCACTGGGCATATATGCTTCTCTCTATCTCTCTCTCTCTGTCTCTCTGGGCAGAGGAGACCATGTTCGCAATTTTTCATTCATTTGGCACTGTCTCTGTATTTAAAAAATGATTTGTATTTAAATTAGACCTGTGGTGAGGTTATGGAATAAACATGACTACACTTGAAGTTTGCTTTTATCTTGTATTCACATGAAATCTTCCTGCATCTCCGTAGGTTTCTTTTTATCCCTTTGATTGAAAGGGGCTCTTAAGAAAGAATGAACTCAGATGCATCTTTGATTGATGTGCTCAGCGTTAATGAAATTATTATCAACTAAGTTAGTAAGGTAGATATATTAAAAATCAATCCTCTTCATATTTTTAATTGCATGCATCTTTTTTGAGTGTAGATGCATGTAATTTATTACATTTTTTATTATCAGTATCAATGTAGGGAAAGCTAATGACCTCACTTCCCCAACGTTTCCAGTTTTTGCCCTTTAGCACATGAACTGCAATCCGCTAAATCACCAACCTTTATTCTTGGCGTGCATGAGTGAATACAAACAGACTCTGTGCTTGGAGTTAGTCATTACCAATCATTGTCCATTCCTTTGGCACCGCACAAGGTACGCATCCAGTGACTGTCACTCTATAGTTTGGTAGCAGGCAATCCATGGTTCAGAACTATAAAGAAAAGCAGCAAACGGAGAAATCTGATGCAGTGTTTGTACGATCAACCGTTTCCACTGCAAATCCATGCCACATTGACCACGTCAGAACTGCAGGTGAACTAATGTGGTTGACTCTTAACTGCCCTCTGAAATGGCTACGCAAGCCACTCAGTTATATCAAACTTAAGACCATGAGATGTAGAAGCAGAAGTAAGCCATTTTGCACATCAAGTCTGCTCTGCTATTCAATGAGATCATGGCTAATCTGATAATCCTTAACTTGACTTTGCTGCCATATTCCCACAAAGCTTGATTCCCTTACCAATTAAAAATCTGTCCATCTCAGCTTTGAATATATACTCAATTACCCAGCCTTCAACAGTCTTCTGTGGTAAACAATTCCACAGATTCACTACCCTCTGAGAGAAGTGTTTCTTCCTCATCTCTGTCACAACAAAAAACAGAGGGTGGTAGTAGATGGAAAGTATTCAGCCTGGAGTTCGGTGACCAGGGATATGTGTTAGGACCTCTGATCTTTGTGATCTTTATAAATGACTTAGACGAGGAAGTGGAAGGGTGGGTGAGTAAGTTTGCCAATTACACAAAGGTTGGTGGAGTTGTGGATGGCGTGGAGGGCTGTTGTTGGTTGCATCGGGACATTGACAGGATGCAGAGCTGTGCAAAGAAGTGGCAGATGGAATTCAACCCGGAAAAGTGTGAAGTGATTCATTTGGGAAGGTCAAATTTGAATGCAGAATACAGGGTTAATGGCAGGATTCTTGGCAGTGTGGAGGAACAGAGGGATCTTGGGGTCCATGTCCATAGATCCCTCCAAGTTGCTACCAAAGTTGATAGGGTTGTTAAGAAGGCGTATGGTGTGTTGGCTTTCATTGACAGGAGAATTGAGTATAAGAGCCATGAGGTTATGCTGCAGCTCTACAAACCCTGGTTAGACCACACTTGGAATATTGTGTCCAGTTCTGGTCACCTCATTACTGGAAGGATGTGGAAGCTTTAGGGAGGGTGCAGAGGAGATTTACCAGGATGTTGCCTGGACTGGAGGGCAGTTCTTATGAGGAAAGGTTGAGGGAGCTAGGGTTTTTCTCATTGGAGCAAAGAAGGATGAGAGGTGACTTGATAGAATTGTACAAGACGATGAGAGGTATAGATACAGTGGATAACCAGAGACTTTTTCCCAGGGTGCAGATACACCAACTTTGAAAACATTTAAATTACCGACTCATTCAGTACTGAAGAGGACCTTCAGCCCATTGACAAAAAACTGCTCTAAATCTGCACTAGACCCACTTTGCAGCACTTGCTTCCCAGGCAGTACGTTTCAAATTCCCACCACCCTCTGGGTGAACAGAAAATTCTTAAAGCCCCCCTCAACCAGCTGTGTTTCACTTTAAAATCATGCCCTTTGTTGTTGACCCTTCAAGTAAGGGGAACAGCTGCTTTCTATCCACCCTGTCATGCCCCTTATAATATATACATCTCTATCAGGTACCCTAACAGCCTTCTCTGCTCCAAAGAAAACAACCTAAGCTTATCGAGCTTCTCTTCATAGATAACATGCTCCATCCTGGTGAATCTCCTCTGCACCCCATCCAGTGCAATCACGACAGTGTGATGACCCGACTTGCACTCAGTGCTCCAGCTCCAACATAACTTCCCTGCACTTATAATCTTTGCCATGACTGATAAAGGCAAGTGCCCCCCTTTACTTCTAATTGAGATGGACAGGCTTTTTAGTTTCTCAAGAATCTTGGAACATGGGAAGCAGCTGGGAAAGTGGACTTGAAACCCAGGACTAGCCATGATTATATTGAACAGTGAGGGAGACTTGACAAGCTCTGTGCTCTTCCCCTGCTCCTATTTTTTTGTGTTATGTTTTTAATTTGCATTTTGGACAGTACTTTCTTTGACCTCCTGCGGTCTCAAAGAAAAAGTTGTTTTTTCCAGCAGAAACTTCACTCGATTTCTACAGTCACTTATCAGTTCAAGAATGATTGATTCACTTTGTAAATCCTGTGCACATTAAAAATTGAAGGGCAAGAGAATTAAATGGGAGCACTTTGCAGGCAATTGCTTTCCACCTGAAAAAGACTGTGGGATATAGTTGAAAGAACGTACCACAGCTACTTTTATTTATGATGGTTTGAAGCTGTGTTTCCTCTCACAGTTGATTTTTCTTTTAAACCTTATTAAACATCAAAAGAAAGCTGTTAGCTGAAATGTTCCAAAGTGACAGTGAATTATTTTTACAATCTGATTTCTTTCCTACCTACAGATTTCACAGTGGAAGCTTCTTTTAAACCCTTGATGGGGCTGGATCTGGAATGTCTCATTGTTGGCCAGTTCCCCCTCTCCATTCTGCTTCTTAAGCTCTCTTTGCAGAGAACAGGATAGCAGTGGGGGCCAATCCAACTAGTTAGGGGCCTGTTAGAAGGCCCATTGTCTGAGTGGACTGGAATTTTTTAACTGCTGTGCAAACGAAGCGTGATGTAAGAAAAAACTTTTTCACGTATTGAGAGAGTAGAATTTGCTGCTCGGAAATTTGGTGAAGGGTTCATTTGAGCCATTCAGTGTGCCATTGGATATGGGGAAGAGGCATTTGATTGGCACGAGGTACTAGCACTGGTGCAGAGACGATGGGCCCAATGGCATCCTCCTGTATCATAATGACTTTGATTCCAGTTTGCTGGGGATATAGGGAAACTTGCAGCCCTTGGATGGGTCACCCAGCGGCAGACCAGGGTTCAGCAAGTTCTTCCAGGTTTAACATCACATCTTCCTGTCTGGTTCCAGGTGCCCTGTGCGTCTGTAAACCTCCCAACCTACGATTATGGCCCAGTTGCAGTGACTATTTTCTTCACTTAAAAAAGCTGGAGAAGTCCACCTCAGAGCATCCTTTCCCTCATTTACCTGCAGCGACAGCCTGAAGCTGCTCATAGGTTGGAGAGTTTCCTCATGGTCCTTCAACCTTCATTAAGACCTACTCACCTCCTTAACTGGACGGTGAGCTCAACCTCAGGCCACGTCCTCAGTCCATTCAGGCAGAACAACTGTTCCCTACACCACCGAGTCCCAAAGCCCACAAGGAAAACCTATGTGTTTGTTCTTCTCACGTTTGGTGTAATTGTATGTGATTGATTGGAAGGTGATCACTCCTTAATTTCAGACCCACCGGTTTTCAAAATCCTCCATCCTTTAAAATGCAGTTAATGATGACTTTCAGTATTATTCTGATGAGTATTAGACAACAAAATAAATGCAATTTTTCATGCTTGATCAATGGTTTGTGGACAGAAGTGAGTAGGTTTTACTGATTTAGTATTCTCACTGTATATTCTGTCCATTAGAGCACTTAATCAGAAATTCATAACCAGAGGTCAAAAGGCTTTGCAGGTTGGCAGGTAGTAACTCCTCTGGGGCCTTTGTGCCCAAGCTCCTGCTGTGCACTCCCAGCAGAGGAAGCTGTGTGATATGAACATGCTCTTGGAAGAATAGTTTGTAATTCAACAACTGCAGCTCTCAGTATAAACAGCCCACCATTGCACCCACTTTCTAATTGTTTCATACCTTGTTTGATGCATACAATATTTGATTTTAATCTTGAGTTGAAAGAAAAAATGTAAATAGTCCTATTATATTACAGGGAGACCACATTATTACAATTCTTGTTTGTCATTTAGGAGATTTTTAATGAACAAGCAAGAAAAGCTGTTCCCGTTTGACACAGACATGGTTTTATATAAAAGATGCAAGGGGCTTGGGAAGGACTGTCATGATGACCTAGAACCCAGTGCTTCTCGGAGTATTGGAATTAGGAGTGATCAATCTTTACAAAAATAAATTGGTTGGGCATTTGACGACTGTGAACTTGCAGAGCTACAGCAAAGATGGGAAATGGGTGTATGTTAGTTCTACAACAAAGTTAACCAAGCTCTTTTACACAGAAAACCCACTAAAGTTCTTTCTCTCGTGAGCAAATTTTGGAAAGATAAGGTTTTGCAGAACAGTAAACATGAATTTAGCAAAGCAATAAATTGACAGTAAGCCCATAAGAAATAGGAACAGGACTGGGCCATTTGGCCCCTCGAGCCTGCTCCACCATTCAGTTGTATCATGGTTGATCTGACATTTCTCACATCCCCTTTCCTGCCCTTTCCCCACAATCATTGATTCCCCCACTGATCAAGAGTCAATCTATCTCAGCCTTAAATATACACAAGGACTCTCTCCCCTTAGCTCTCTGTGAAAAGGAGTTCCAAAGACACTCACCACTCTGAGAGAAAAAAATCCTTCTCAGTTCAGTCTTAAATTGATGCCCCTTTACTCAGATACTATGCTGTTTGGTCCTAGGTTCTCCCCACAAGGGGAAACATCCTCTCAGCATTTACTCTGTCAAGCCGTTTGAGAATCCTCTATGTTTCAATGACATCACTTCACATTCTTCTAAAGTCCAGTGAGTATACTCATAACCTGTTTAACCTTTGCTCATAAGACAAACCCTCCATACCAGGGATCATCCTAGTGAGCATTCTCTAAACTGCCTCCAATGAAATGATAGCTTTCCTTCTACAAGGGCACCAAAACTACTCCCAGTACTCCAAATGTGGTGTCACCAGCAACTTGTACAGTTGTGATAAGAGTTCCTTGCTATTATACTTCAACATCCCTGAAATAAAGACCCACATTCCATTAGCCTTCCTGATTACCTGCTACATCTGTGTGCCAGCTTTCTGCATTTCAGAAACAAAGAGCCCCAACTCCCTTAGTGTTGTAGCTTTCTGTAGTTTTTCTTCATTTAAATAATATTCCGTTCTTTTCTCGCTTCCAAAATTAACAACTCCATATTTTCCCATGTTATACTCCATTAGTCAAATTTTTGCCCACTACCAGTATCTCCCTGCACAGTCTTTGTATCCCTCTCACAACTTGCCTCTCCACTTGTGTGTCGTCTACAAATTTGGCTATAGTACATTCGCTTCCTTCCTCCAAGTCATTAATATATATTGTAAACATGTACTATCCTAGCACTGATCCCTGTGGAACCCACTAGTTATAGGTTACCAACCTGAGAACCTTATTCCCACTCACTGTTTCCTCCCCATGAGCCAATATTCTATGCACACCTTTAAACTACCCCCAACTCCATGGACTCTTATCTCATGACTTACACTTATGCAAAGTGCCTTCTGGAAGACTAAATACAACACATCTACCGGTTCCCCTCTATTCATTCTGTTTGAGCCTTCCTCAAAAAACCCGAATAAATTAGTCAGACACAATACTCTTTTCATGAAACCATGTTGACTCTGCTTCATTAGATTATCACTTTCTAGTGTTCTGCCATTATTTCCCCAATAGATTAAATGAATAATTAACGTAATGACTTTTCAAACTGTCCAGCAACAAAGCTAACCAATAAAACATTGCTTGCCTTTATAGTTTAGCAAATTGAGACAGAGAGAGAAAAAAAGGGGGTGGCCATGGGTACCCACATGGACCCAAGCTATGCCTACCTCTTTGTAGGATACGTGGAACAGTCTCTCTTTCACAGCAACTTGTACAGTTGTACAGCCCCATCCCCCACCTCTTCCTCCGTTATATCGATGACTGTATCGGTGCCGCCTCGTGCTCCCACGAGGAGCTTGAACAGTTCATCTATTTTACTAACAGCTTCCACCCCAACCTTAAGTTCACCTGGACCATCTCTGATACCTCTCTCTCTTTTCGGACCTCTCTGTCTCCATCTCGGGCAACCACCTGGAAACCGATATCCATTTCAAGCCTACCAACTCCCACAGCTATCTAGAATACACCTCCTCTCACCCACCTTCCTGCAAGAATGCCGTCCCCTATTCCCAATTCCTTCGCCTCCACCGCATCTGCTCCCAAGATGAGGCATTCCACTCCCGGACATCCCAGATGTCCTCATTTTTCAAGGACCACAAACCCCCCCCCCCCCCCCCTGTGGTCAAAAACGCCCCCCACCGCCTCTCTCGCGTTTCCTGCACCTCAGCCCTCTCACCCCCTCCTCACAATAACAACAAAGACCAAATTCCCCTTGTCCTCACGTATCAACCTCCGGATTCAACGCATCATCTTCTGCCATCTGCAATCTGACTCCACTACCAAGGATATACTTCCCTCCCCACCCTTATCTGCCTTCCGGAGAGACCGCTCTCTCTGTGACTCCCTCATCCGCTCCACACTCCCCACGAGCCCCACCACCCCTGGCCCTTTTCCCTGCAACCACAGGAAGTGCTACACCTGCCCCTACACGTCCCCCCTCACCCCCATCCCAGGCTCCAAAAAAACCTTCCACATTAAACTGAAGTTCACCTGCACATCTGCTAATGTGGTATATTGTATCCGCTGTTCCCGATGTGGCCTCCTCTACATCGGGGAAACCAAGCGGAGGCTTGGAGACCGCTTTGTGGAACACCTACGGTTCATAACAAATGACTACACTTCACAGTCGCGAACCACTTCAACTGCCCCTCCCACTCCTTGGACGACATGTCCATCCTGGGCCGCCTCCAGTGCCACAACGATGCCACCCGAAGGCTGGAGGAACAGCACCTCATATTCCACTTGGGAACCCTGCAGCCCAATGGTCTCAATGTGGACTTCACAAGCTTCAAAATCTCCCCACCCAAGACCAGCGCATCTCCTTGACCTGTCTGTCTTTTCTCCCACCTATCTGCTCCTCCCACCTCACTGACCAAACCCCACCCCCACTTCCTACCTACTAGCCTCATCCCTGCCTCCTTGACCTGTCCATCTTCCGTCCTACCTACCCGCCCCTCCCTCCCAACTGACCAACCCCCATCCCAACTGCCCATCTACACTCACCTTTATTGGCTCCATCCCCGCCTCCTTGACCTGTCCATCTCCTCTCCATCTATCCGCTCCTCTATCCATGTTCCATCTGCCTCCCTGTCTTTCTCTTTATTTCAGAGTCCCCTTCCCCTCCCCCATTTCTGAAGAAGGGTCCAGACCTGAAACGTCAGCTTTCCTGCTCCTTTGATGCTGCTTGGCCTGCTGTGTTCATCCAGCTCCACACCTTGTTATCTCAGATTCTCCAGCATCGGCAGTTCCTACTATCTCGGAAAAAATCCAAGCCTTGATCACCAGGAATTGGTGGTGGTGATGTGGGGCCAGGGAGGCACACTGGAGCAAAGCAAAGGAGTTAGTTTTACTAACATTGATCATGGAACACCTTGAGAGTGCCTTTTAAGTGGAACCAGCCTCAATATCTGATACGAGAGGAGAAAAAAAAATGAATGCTCCAAGTGTAAAAGAAAATTCAGCTTGGAGTGCGGGATAATGATTTTTTTCTCAAATCATAAGTTGATTTGAAAACCCAAGGGAATTGATTCTAGTTAGTTTGAAAGCTGCGCGGAACTTAACCTGGTAAACTATTAATTCCTTTGGAATTAAAAACAGGAAGAACAAAGTTACAGAAAAGTTTGGCTGTCTGAGAGCGAGCCCTATTGATTTGACATTATTAGAGAATTAAAAGCGGTAGAATAATCTGAGATGTGAGTCAGAAAGAAGCGGTCACAAAGCGTGTAAATACTAGACTTCAGCTCTTTCAATGCCATTTCAAAGACACGTAGTGTGGGGGTTGAGAGGAAAAGGAGAAGAGGCAGCCTTTGAAGGCAACATAACTTCAACAGCTATTGTTCGTTGCACCAGAGTCCAATGTAGCAGAGTGTGCTATATCTCTGGTTGATGCATTTACTTTTACACTTGGATGACTGAATCAAGAGGCTGAAGGAGTTTGATTAGCTGTAGGAAATCATTCTCTCTTCTATTCTTCTTGCTTTATATAATGAAATTACCTTCTTTATTGAGAATAAATTGAACATTTTGTTACAATGCACAGAGAAAAATTCTTTTTCTGGAGTAAACCTTTTCCCTTGGTAAAGCCTTTGATCGAAAGACCTCCTCACTGTGGCAGCCCTTATTGCTATGTAGCCTGGGTCTCCTGCATTGATCTCCCACTCCCAAGATGCTGGTCTGTGATTTCAGTGTTGAGGCACCTGACACAGAAACCCATGAGACAGCTCTTCAATGGGCTGTTTGGAGTTCAATCCAACAGCTTTTCTGTTGCAGGCATTCGGGGTGTGTGTGTGTGGTTAAATCATCCCTGAAGACCACTTCACAGACTCAAAGAGCAGCAAATCTTGGCTGTGGAGTAAGTTACAAAGGTGAAAATATGAAGGCGAGGCACAGCATTGAGAATAATGGTGGTGATTTTAAAAAAAATCAAGTACAGACATCTGGACCTAGAAACCATTTCTCCTTCTTAAAAACAAATGGTGGAAATGTTCAGAGGTCTGGCACCAGCTGTAGGGGGAAGGAACAGTTCACGCAATAGATCTGCGACCCTTCACCAGACCTGAGTTCTGAGAATGTGAACGGGGTTTGGGGAGGCAATGCCACAAAAGGGAAAGGTTGTGATTGTGTGGCAGACAAGAGAAATTAAATGACAAACTGTTTCATGGTTCAAAAGTGAAAAGATGTGGTAATGGACCGAGAAGGGAAAAAAAACAAGAGGTAGGAATGGCAGGATCCCAAATGACGTTTCATTCCAAGAGCAAAGGAAATGGAGGGGAAAAGAACCAAAACCCGTTTCAGGGGTTACAATATAAAATTACTTAACAATGAGTCCAGAAGGCTGCAATGTTGAAAGATGAGGTGCTGTATTTCACACTTGTGTTTGTGCTTCATTGGAACACTTCAAGAGGCCAGGGGCAGAAAGAACTGAACAGAACCAAGGTGAATAATCAGGATGACTGGAAAGCTCGGGACCAGGTTCGCTGACTGAGTTTCCCTCCATCTCTGCATTTTTATCACAGACTTTTCTTTTTGTGACTTTGCATCTCAAATGCACCATGATTTGACAAACAAGATACCTTTCATACTTTTGAAATTATGGAATAATTATAGAATTTTTATTGGAATCAAAAATAGATTAAGTTTCTATTGTTGACTAATACCAGACCACATCATCTCATCAACTGAATAATGCACATCTTGCATCGGGTTAATTTTGTGGACATGTATGAAGGTGTGTGCAGGTAAAGGTTTTTAAGAAGGAGAAATGGTTTCTAGGTCCAGATGTCTGTACTTGGATTTTTTTTAATCGCCACCATTATTCTCAATGCTGTGCTTCGCCTTCATATTTTCACCTTTGTATTTTACTCCACAGCCAAGATTTGCTGCTCTTTGTGTCTGTGAAGTGGTCTTCAGGGATGATTTAACCACACAGACACACACCATCACACACACACACCATCACGCACACCCCGAATGCCTGCAACAGAAAAGCTGTTGGATTGAACTCCAAACAGCCCATTGAAGAGCTGTCTCATGGGTTTCTGTGTCAGGTGCCTCAACACTGAAATCACAGACCAGCATCTTGGGAGTGGGAGATCAATGCAGGAGACCCAGGCTACATAGCAATAAGGGCTGCCACAGTGAGGAGGTCTTTCGATATGTTTTACACAGAGTGCATGGTTGGAGGCAAACTGGGATGGCTTTCTTCCCATCCATGCTGCCATTTACCCCTGATTGAGGCATATGGGGGTTCCCTCTGTGCACCACCTGGTGGGCAAGCTGCCCTGGTTTTCATGCCAAGAAGGCGATGGGGACTGGTGGCAGGTTCAGGCCCTTTTAAATGTGCGTTAATTGACCAACTTTTAATTGACGATTTGGAGATGGTGAGCAAGAGCCAGGGATCTCATCTGTGCAGCATTATTTACCCTTTGTGTCACCTGCCCACATCCCCACCCAAGGGGACTAAAATCCTGCTCTATGTGTCCATTACCCTTTTGGGGTTGTTTTTGAAGTTGTATTTGCCTGCACTTCCACCCTGTGCAGAACAGGTTTAAAAGGCTGAATAGCCTACAACTGCTCCTATTTACCCTTATTGTACTAGTTCTTGCTTTGTGCCTCTTGGTATTTTAACTCGACCTCATTTTTATCAGTTCTTTTGATAACCTAGTTTGGGGAACTTTGAGCCTATTCTTCACAAACAATCCAACTCTTTTTTTTTTGATTTCCTGACATGTGAAGCACCATCTTTTTGATGATTGTGATCTCTCCAGCATTAGTATTCTTCCTTAATTCTTCATTATCAAACAATAATTGCCAAGTCACATAGCATCCTGACTTGCGTACATATCACTGTTGTACCCTCATAACCAACCTACCTATCTACATTGTTCATGACAAGGAATGCAATGGCTCAAACAATAGTACCCCCACCCACCACCAGTTTTCCAGGAATGCATGGAATCTGCAGTAAAAGCATTTTGCAAGCATCCCAAAGACTAAGTAAGCAATGGAAATTACAATGACTTGAAGAATACTGAGAAGTCCAAAGATGCAGAGGGACCTTGAAGTGCACAGCCACAGTCTTGGCAAAGTGGCTGGACAGATGGATGGCCACGAAGGCATATGTGAGACCTCCATTTATTACCTGAGGCATAGAATACAATACCTGGAGCTTTTCATCTAACATTATAGACACTCGTCGATTCACAGTAGTGCTACCTAATACATGCGCTCATGACATATAAAAAATGTCCTGCTATGTATTTAAAGTGCCATAATCTACCAGGCCACTGACCTAAAACTGGAAAATGACATTAGGCTGGATGGCTCCTTGTCAACTAGCAGTCATGGTGGGCTGCATTTTTTTTTCATTCATTCACAGGGTGAGGGCATCGTTGGCTAGGTAGCATTTATTGCCCATCCCTAATTGCCCAGAGGGCAGTTAAGAGTCAACCACTTTGCTGTAGGTCTGGAGTCACAGGTAGACCAGACCAGGTAAGGATGGCAGTTTCCTTCCCTATAGGACATTAGTGAACTGGATAGGTTTTTCCAACAATCAACAATGGATTCACAGTCATCGTTTGACTCTTAATTCCAAATATTTATTGAATTCAAATTCCACCATCTGCTGTGGCAGGATTTGAGCCTAGGTCCTGGGAACATTAACTGGGTCTCTGGATTAATAGTCCAGCAATAATACCACTAGGCCATCGCCTCCCCCTAATTTGCCTCCTTCCATGTTGTAAATTTCTGAGAAAATTGTTAAAAGCCTCACTGGCCCAGATGTCTAAGAGACTTATTACTGTTCCTTTGTTTCTGATGCGCTGTTTCTTGTTATTTGCAATGTCTACAATTTTGGTGACCTCTGCCAAGAATTTTTTATTTGATCACTTTGTCCAAGACCTAAGTTTGGTAAAACAAAAAAAAAAAGCTAGCATTTATATGGTACATTTTTTTTGTCTGAGCCTAAGGTTTTATCAGACAATGATATAATTTAAAAATATATTTATTGTTCTATAAGCCAATGCAGCAACTAATTAACGTGCATTGGGGTCCTACAAACATTAGATAAAAAGATGGTCAAGAAGACTGTGTTTGCTTGGAATAGGAATGTTCTCTAGAACGTGACATGTTGTGCCAGCTGAAAACAGAATCTTTGTTTCTAATCTCATTTGCATTTTATTTGTTGATTTATCCAGTGCATTTGACTGTAATTTCTATATATTAAGCATAATGAACAAATATTAATGTGATCTTGGCTCCTGTAGTCTCAGCTGTCATTCATTACAGGTTTGTTGCTCATTCTGAGAATTTTTTGTCACTCGGTGCTTGTATCATTTAATTAAACATAGTGGCTCCATATTCAGAACTATCAATTAGATTTGTTGGAAGTTTGGTAAAACTACATTGTCATTTGCTTCTGTGCACTGAGAGGTGGAAACTTCGTCAAAACCCTCTTCTTTAACCTCTAAAACTGCCTGGATTCAATTTCAAATGATGGATGAAAGTTTCAAAACAGAACCACTTAAGTATTTTCAATTAAATTGACAAGCTTTCTCTGAGCCTGCAAGGATGAGCAATTTTGGAGATAGCAGTGTCTGACTGGCTAGGGACAAGTTTGGCAGCATTTCCCTATTTTAAAAAAAATTACAAAAGCTTACACTATAATGAGCTAGATAAATCTGTTGGAGTGAACCCAAAAAATAAAGAAGATGCTTTGTCTCCAGCTATAAGCATAAAGTCACTCCAAACAAAACTCCAGGATGGTTGTCTTTCGAAAAAATTGATAGACAGTTACCAAGCTGTTTTGGAAAAGGAGAACCAGAGGAATGAGATTTTATTCTGGGTAAACTTTTATTTTGTGCAGCCTTATTTTAACTCTGTTGAAGACAATTGCGTTTGTGTATACAACTGTATCAGGAGTAGCTGTTCTACCAGAAGTAATACTGCCCAGAAAAAGGGTCACATTTTGATCCAGTTACGTGTATTTTTGCCGTTTTTGATCAGAGGTTTGAAAGCTGCGTGCAGTCGTAATGTTTTTCATCTTATCAAAAACACTTAACAGCCGATGATATATCTTAGATTTATTAGCCGCTTGGTTTCCTACAACACTGAACTGCACAGTAAGCTTCCACAATCAGTAATGTGCCAAAGAACAGATTCAGTTTTAATGATGATTGAAGGATGAAGACTGAAAGTTAATTATTGAGGCAAAACAGTGGTCAATGCTCATTTTGTAATTTCATTTCCCCAGGAGGCCATGGAAAGTCCAATGTCACATCGGCTTTTCATAACTCGTATCCTTCAGGACTTCGAAAGTGATACCTTCTTACCGGAGATCAATTTAAATCAATTCAAACTCCTTCCTACGTAAGTTATTCTGTTGCAAAACTCTGCTACTGAATTGTTTATAACAGACTTCTTTCTTAAATAAGGCAAATATCTAATTTTAGAAATTGCTGTTGGTGTGGTCTTCAGAAAATTACATTACAGAAATTCTGCAGAAAATTACGATCTCCACTTAAGACAATTGTATATTCAACCTGACCAGTTCAGTATTATAGTTATAAAAGTACAATGAATGATTTGAAGTTCAGTTTAAGATAGAAGTCACACTCGAGCTGAAGAAGCCTTTCTGCAGTTTACACCTTTTCAATCTGCCGATTTCCATACTTGCTAACAAATTTAATACCTGGGAAATGCTACAACACCAAATATTGTTGGGTGCATGTTTAATCACGCTCTGCTTCTTAACTAGGGTTCTTCAGATCAAATAAGAAAGTGGAGAACAGTCAGATGCTGGGCGAATGGGAAAGAGAGGGTTGTCTTATGATGAGAGGCAGTATAAATTGATAATCTCAGTGAAACGTACAAGATTGTGAAGGGATTTGACTAGGTAGACACTGTGAGATTGTGTCTCCTGGCTGGAGAGCCTAGAACCCCGGAGGATTGTGGGTAGACCATCATTGAATATGCTTAATGCTTAGATGGACAGATTTTTAGTCCCTCGGGGAATTGAGGAATATGGGGAGTGAACGGGAAAGTGCAGGTATAGACTAAGTTCAGTATTGAAGGCAGAGCTGTCTTGCCAGACAGAATACTCTTATTTCTTCTGTTCTTATGGGGTAGAGAGTGGGGAAATGGGTAGGGCTCAGCTTTCCTGCAGAGCTGGTGCAGCTGCACTGAGGGGAGTATTCCCTGAAGAAGTAAGTGAAACCATGGGGCTTCACTATGGATAACTAGCTCAAGAATGGAGTGAGGAAGGAACAGAAACTTATGAAAAAGGAAAATTTTTCAACTGAAGGTTTTAGTCGGTGAGATGCCTCACCAGTCGTGGTTATTGAGGGCAGAAGCGAAAACATTATTTAAAATGGAATAAATATATTAAAATAATCTGGAAGGAGGGGAATATGAGAGTGTTAGCAGTCAGGGTTAAATGGCTTTCGTCTATGCTATAACTTCTGTTTGATGAAAACCATTTCTATTAAGGTTGAAACCAGAAAGTGGAGTAGCAATGAAAACAAATGCTCAAGATCACAGCGGGTCAGGCAGCATCCGCAGAGATACAGCGAGCTAATGTTTTGTGTCTAGAGCTCTGATGAAGAGTCATGTAGTCTCAAAACGTTAACTTGCTCTCCCTCCATGGATGCTGCCTGACCCGCTGTGATTTGCAGCATATTTTGTTTTCAGTATAGGTTCTAGCATCTGCGGTAATTTGCTCCTACAGTGGAGTAATGTTGATGACCTGAGTTTAGAACAGTTAGCCCTGATCCATCTAGCCTCTGCCCATTTGTGCCTTCACTCAGTTTGGATCTGCCAGTTTGTACTGCCTGGTTTTAAAGTCTGACATACATTTACAGATTCGCTGTGATTGAAATTCTTAGTTCAGAGTTGTCACCTTTTGACCGTTGGCTAGTGCCTAAAGGAGAAAGTTATAGAGATCAGGCCTCATAGAATCCCTACAGTGTGGAAACAGGCCATTCAGCCCAACAAGTCCACACCGCCCCTCTGAAGAGCATCCCAACCAGAACCATTCCCCCACCCCTGCATTTCCCATGTGTAAACCACCTAACCTAAACATCCCTGGGCACTATGGGCAATTTAGCATGGCCAATCCACCTAGCCTGCACATCTTTGGACTGTGGGAAGAAACCGGGGCACCCAGAGGAAACCCACACAGACACGGGGAGAATGTGCAAGTTCCACACAGTCACCCGAGGGTGGAATCAAGCCTGGGTCCCTGGCACTGTGAGGCAGCAATGCTAAACACTGAGCCACTGTGCCGTCTGTTCAACATTACATTGACTGGGGAGCCTGACTGTACTTTGTGCAATCCTATTACTTAGGACAAACTTCAGTGGGTTAGAGAATTAATTTTTATTGTTGATAACATATCTGAACTTAACACCTATGGCATATCCATTATAGACTGTCAATGACAGGGGAAATCTAAGGTTTAATTAAACAATTTCAGAACATCTCAGAATAAAAGTTTTTGCCATCCCACATGCTAGTTTGTACTGCCTGGTTTTAAAGTCTGACATACATTTACAGATTCTCTGTGATTGAAATTCTTAGTTCAGAGTTGTCACCTTTTGACCGTTGGCTAGTGCCATCCCCCTATCTTTGATTTCCCATTGCCTGTTGACAGTAGTCTTCTGGGTCTTTGAACTTCTTGTTCTTTCCCATTTCTTTCTATCGTCTCCATTTGTGAGCTATACCTCGGGCTTCCAACTTTGATTGGAATTATTCCAGGAGAGTTTAATTATGTGACATGACCATGTGACATCTGATGTCATGATGTCAGGTCACATGACATATGCAACTTTTGCCTGTATTTACTTTATCAGTCGGGTCACCAGTTGTTGAGTGGTCTCGGTGCAGTTTCAAGTGTGAATGAGACTGCAGCACAGAAATTGGCTATGTTAGGATTATTTCTCATTGAATTGGCAGTCTCACTCGGAGTTCACAGGATAGTTACTGATAGCAATTGGAACAATGTCATGATGATACAGTAGAGGGAGAGTTATAGATTTCATTGCCATACCTGAGCAATGAGCACTCAGTGTTGATACAGAAGTGAAAATGTTCCCACCACCCTATGCTAACACTTTGAAAATAAAACTCAAATTAAGGAGTTGCTGTACTAAAACAAAACTGATTCCCCAAATTCAGAAAAGAACCTAAGAGGTAACCTTGATCAATTTTTTTCTGAGACGTAATTTGTTCTGGTATAGGTTGAGTCTCTTAGACAGGAACAATTGTACTGCTTTGTTTGCATGAATTAAGGTTATAGACCAGCTGTGAATGGGTAGTTTGTTTCCCTTTCAAATGTACAGTTTCTTTTTATTTTGTAAAGCCTGAAATTGTCATAAATCAGCCTGAATTATGTTTGTGCTTTTACACAGATTCCCTGATGTTCCTACTGATGTTCAGGAAGACAATGGGATCCAGTATAAATTTGAGGTGTATGAAAGGATCACACAAGCATAGCTTAAGGAAGCTCCAGATATGGGTTTTTTTTGTATTGTTTCTGAAATGTCTAAAGCTCTAACTATGTGATTTGACCTTCACAATGGAATGTATTTATAATGAAGAATCTCAATGAAGTAGTTCATCAGTCTGAAGAGAACTGTGGTAATGATAACCATCATCGGATCCCATAACATAAACAGCCTGGGAAGCACCATTCGAAACCCACCTGATGTAGGTGTGGCTGAACTAACACTGAAAATACTCAATACCACCGAAATAAAGCAGTGTGCTTGATCTGAGTACCAAACCTCAAGGGCAGCAGGAACGTGGGAATATCACCTCAAGTTCCAATGGATCAGATTAAATTCCATCCCTCGTTTAGGAAGCAAGCTTTTGGAATATTTGGGAATACGGCAGCCATGGTTAGCAAATGAGTCATTGTGCTATGAAATGTATTTTGCAAAATGAGTTACTGGATGTAATTATTGGGTAAATCATTGATGATAAAGACATTGGAGGCCTCTACCTGTTGTGTATTTTGTTATTAGGATAGACAATACTGCAAGGTCATGTTTGTTATCAATCATAGTTTCATAGAAAGTGGTGGTGGGCATTCTCTTTTCACTGCTGTACCTCTTGTGGTGATGGTATTACAGGTAATGTATTGGCATGGATAGAGGATTGGTTGACCAGTAGAAAGCAAAGAGTAGGGGTAAATGGGTGTTTTTCAGGTTGGCGATAAGTGGCTAGTGGTGTGCCTCAGGGATCAGTGTTGGGACCACAATTGTTTACAATTTACATAGGTGATTTGGCGCTGGGGACTAAGTGTGATGTGTCAAAATTTGCAGATGATACTAAGATGAGTGGTAGAGTAAAGTGTGCAGAAGACACAAAGTCTGCAGAGGGATATAGATAGTCTAAGTGAGTGAGCAAATGTCTGGCAGATGGAGTACAATGTTGATAAGTGTGAGGTCATCCATTTTGGTAGGAATAACAGCAAAATGGACTATGTTTTAAATGGTAAAAAATTGCAACACGCTGCTGTGCAGAGGGACTTGGGTGTCCTTGTGCATGAATCGCTAAAAGTAGAATTGCAGGTACAGCAGGTAATTAAAAAGGCAAATGGAATTTTGTCTGCCATTGCTGAAGGGATGGAGTTTAAAAACAGGGAGGCTATGCTGCAGCTGTATAGGATCCTGGTGAGGCCATACCTGGAGTACTGTGTGCAGTTTTGGTCTCCTTACTTGAGAAGAGATATACTAGCACTGGAGGGGGTGCAGAGGAGATTCACTCGGTTGATTCCAGAGTTGAGAGGGTTGGATTATGAGGAGAGACTGAGTAGACTGGGAATATACTCATTGGACTTCAGAAGAATGACGGGAGATCTTATAGAAACATATAAGATTATGAAGGGAATAGATAAGGTGGAGGCAGGGAGGTTGTTTCCGCTAGCAGGTGAAACTAGGACTAGAGGGCATTGCCTCAAAATAAAGGGAAGCAGATGTAGGACTGAGGTCAGGAGGAACTTCTTCACTCAAAGGGTTGTGAACCTGTGGAATTCCCTGCCCAGTGAAGCGGTTGAAGCTACCTCGCTGAATGTTTTTAAGGCAAGGCTAGATAAATTTTTGAACAGTAAAGGAATTAAGGGTTATGGCAAGTGGGCGGGTAAGTGGAGCTGAGTCTCAAAAAGATCAGCCATGATCTTATTAAATGGTGGGGCAGGCTCGAGGGGCCAGATGGCCTACTCCTGCTCCAAGTTCTTATGTTCTTATGGTACAGTGCTATCAGGTAGACAGTTCCAAATTATTGAGTTTCCCTCCTTTACAGCAGTGACTAACAGTTTGTGATATTCTGAGGACACAAAAGTGTAATTATAATTCATTTCTTTCTTTCAGTTTTTTGGCATTTAATTTTATTTTCTCACATCATCACCCTTATTGGCTCTCTACTGGTGACTGCTGGATTCAGGGCTAGGACTTCTAGAACTGGGGTTCAGGTGCCACTTTGGTTAAGATACAGAGCCCTTCTGTTTTCACAACAGAACAGTCCACAGTCTCGGAATTCCAGCATGTGGTTGTGATTTTAACCCTAACCAGGAATTTGTATAGATGAAGCACAATTTTTGCTGCTTTGAAATATTAATGCTTTAAATATAAATGGTATTGTTCCATTAACCTCTTTTGATTGTTTTCCGTACTTCATCATGACACTTTAATTATATATATGGAACAGCCCACACCCCTATCACTCCAAATTTCCAGCCAAATTCCGAACCAGATCAATAATTTACCTTCAATTAAATCACTTCTACTTTTGTCAGCCTCTTTATGAGAGAGTTTTGCAACACCATCTAAATGTATAAATAATCTAAACATATAAATAATATCCCCTATCAACTCATTTCTGTTCAGTTAGTTCACAGGCATGGAAGCTCACCACAGTCTTGTCAACTGCACATCCTCTTCCAGGTAGGAATTGCAGGATGTTTCTTGTATCGTGGATTATTAAGTGCGTTGGAAGAACCAGCAGCAGGTGGAGTCACTGCCGTGCATCCTGGAATAACAAATTTCTACCCTTTGGCAGATTCTGACTTTTGCTGTAAAATCTCACATTTTAAGAATCCATTTGCAGTCTCCATACCAGAGGGTTTTTTTTTTTTGAAATTGCAGTCGTGAAAACTTCAGCCGTGAGAACAGGAATTCCCTGCAGATTTGCGGTTGAAGGAGCAGTCAGCGTGGGAGAGGCAGAGCAGCTCCTCCAATCTCAGATTCTTCCTGTCTCCCATGCTTCCTGCTCCTCCAATGACAGAGCCTGTTTGGACGGGCAGTTGAGGGGAAGAGAAAGGGAGGCCATGTTTGACAGAGCTGGAGCAACTATTCTAGGTGATGGGAACTTGAGAAAGGCAAATTAAGGGTGACCGGCAACAATGGCTATAATATTTGATAAAGAAAAATGTCTAGCAAATACTAGTTGTAAATCTTTTTGAATTACCACAGGCAACATGGTGGCTTAGTGCTTAGCACTGCTGCCTCATAGAGCCAGGGACCTGGGTTCATTTCCACCCTCTGGTGGGGCTGCCTGTGTGGAGTTTGCATGTTCTCCCTGTGTCTGCATGGGTTTCACTAGTGCCCTGTATGACTGAAACATAATATTCTTACTTGTATATCAATTGTTCTCCTAATAAAGCCTAGCATCCCATTGGCCTTTCTGATAATGTGCTAACATATTTACATTTCTCTGTTAAATTATATCTGCAATGTGACTATCCATTTTACAAGTCTGTTCACTAACAGCCAGTTGTGTGGACTACACTCTCTTCATTTCATTCCTACTTGTCTGATCAAAGCCAGAGAATCACCTGCAATGGATCATCCTCATGCTCCCACACTGTTACCATTGGTGACCCCAAGGATCTATTTTTAAATTACATATGGTCCTCTGAAAGCGTTTTCTGAAAGAATAGATCCAGATTTTCCCATTGGAGGTGAAAGGTGAAGAGGTTTCAATTATGATTTGTGAAACTGGATGCGCATGCTATTTTGATCAAGGTAGGGAGTTATTTAATTAAGGGACAGTTTGATAAAACAAAGAACAAAGAAGAACAAGGTCTGACGATCTGCATCTTGTGATTGATTTTAACACCAATTGCTATGGCTGCCATTTACACATCGATGTTTTGGAACACAGGTTGGCAAAGTTATTTTATTTTTCTGTGGGGTGTGGACTCTGCTGGCAAGGCCAACATTTGTTGCCTGCTCCTAATGCCATTGAGGCCTTTCCTCTGGGCTATTTTAGAGGGCATTTAAGAGTCAATCAAATTTCTGTGTATCTGGAGTAATGAGTAGATCAGACCAGGTCACGATGACAGATTTCCTTCCTAAAGGACATTAGCACATCTGATAGATTTTTATGACAATCTACAGTGGTTACATGGTCACCATTTGACCAGCTTTTTTTAACTTTCTACTTTTAATTTTTTTTCTTTTTATGAGTTAACATTTCCCATAGTTTGAATAGCAATGAGAGACCTGAGCCCCAGGACAGAGCAGACTAGCGATGCATTCTTTAAGATCAGGGGGTAGGCCCCACCTCTTCTATGCTCAGCCTCCAGTTCCACTTTGAACTGTGCCTTGTCACATAAACATACAACTGACTCTGTCCACATCTCCACTGAGCTGGAGTGATTCCCAACGGCTGTTAAGTCTGACCTTCCTGCTAAAAATTTAAAAACATACAAGAATGAGCTCATAGTAAGTCCCTAATGATGTTAAGTACTTCATTAACAGTGTGGACCTGATCCGAGGCCTGGTCCCTCCCTTTCCCTCAGGAAAGTGGTAGGGCAGGACTTCCAGCTGAGCAATCCTCTCATTTTTTTGGTATCGTGCTTCAATTCCTGTTTCGTCAGGGCCATGAAACTTCACTCAAAATTTCAATTTGTCATATGTATGCTGACAATATCCAGCTGTACACCACCACTATTTCTCTCAATTCTTCCAATGTCTATAGATTGTCAAACTGCTTGCCTGACATCAAATACTCAATTAACTGAAAATTCCTTCAAAACTAGGAATTGGGAATATGTATAGCTTCCATTCTCATAACAAACTTTATTTCTGAGCCATTCTCTGTCAACTATCTAAAGCTGAATGAATTGGTTCACAATCTTGATCCTGAGATGAGCTCTGACCACATTTCTGCACCATCACTCAGGTCCTCACTTTACATCCATAACATCACTGGACTCCACCCCTACCTCAGCTTAGCTTTTTTTTTAGCCATTCATAGGGTCTGGGCGTCACTGGCTAAGCCAGCATTTACTGACCATCCCATGTTACTGTGGGTCTGGAGTCACATGCAGGCCAGACCAGGTGCGGATGGCAGTTTTCTTCCCTAAAGAGTATTAGTAAACTAAATGAGATTTTCCGATAATTGGCAATACTTGCACGGTCATCATTAGACTCTCAATTTCAGACTGTTTTACTGCGTTCAAATTCCACCATCTGCCCTGGCAGGATTCAAACCCAGGTCCCAGAACATTACCTGGGTTTCTGGATTGATAGCCTAGTGATGATAACACCAGGCCATAGTCTCTCCTTTCACCTGCTCATGACAACCTCATTCATGGCTTTGTTACCTCTAAATTTGAGTAATCCAGTGAATTTCTAGCTGGTCTGCCATGCTTTACCCTCCACAACTTTGAGAACATCCAAATTCTGTGTGTTCTAACTCACAAAAAAAATGTTCATTGCTTCTTGGTTAAGCAATACCTTAAATTTTAAATTATCATCATTGTTTTCAACTCCCTCAATGCCCTTGCCCCTCCCTATAGCTGTAACCCTCCAGGTTATCTGTACTCCTAAAATTCTGGTCTCTTGAATATCCCCAGTATTAATGACTGTACCATTGGTAGTCATGACTTCAGCTGCCAAATGCTGTGCTCTGAAATACCCTCCTTAACCTCACCACCATCTAGCTCTCTTTCTTCCTCTAAGACGCTCCATGAAACTTATATCTTTGACCAAGTCCTCGGTTCTCTTTCCCGAGATATACATCTGTGACTTGGTGTCCACATTTTGCATTAAAATGTTCATGTAGGCACTTGTGACATTTTACTACACTAAAGAAGCTATATAAATGCAAGTTGTTGTCTTGATCATCTTGAAGTTTATTACTGTTCTCTTCACTGAATACATTGTCTAACCTGCAAGATTTAAAACTATGGCCAGTACACCAGACCCAGGTCATTGATATATGTCAAACAAAGCAGTGGTGTTGATACCAAACCCTGAGGGACACTGTTGTCCAAACAACAACTGCTCACCACAATATGATTTATTTTCCTTAGCCAATGTTATATGCATGCAGCCACTACACCTTTAATCCCATGACCATCAATTCTGCTGGGAAGATGAATGTTTGCAGAGTGCAGTTGTATGGGAAATGATCTATCCAGTGGAAGGATTTAGTACTTTAATATTGGTTGCTGTGCAGAAAGGGTTCTTAGGTTTCCCATTTACTGTGTATATGTTCACTCCGATAACCTGCTGCACTACAAGAGGCACAGGGTAAAGGCCATCAGCTAGTCCATGAGGGCATTGTGAAACAGAGAGAAGTGTAAAACCATGCAACAAAAAAAGTAATAAAGCTTGTCAAACTGTGGAAAATAGAGTATTTTTAATATCATTTTCTAAATGTCAAATCTTATTATCAGTTGGTGCTTGGAGGAAAAGAAATAATATAAAAAAACTTTCTGTGGATAGTGGTTCTTTAATCTATTTTGCTCAATTTCATGCAAGTTTCTTTAAATATCCTTGTGCTTATTTTTTGCATTCTTATGACCCATTTTAAAATAAACAGGTAAAGACTATTAAAACAGCACAGGATAGATTTTAAGATAATCCATGTGTTAGAAATAGTGCAATTCATAAATTAAAACATCAAACTGAATAACAAGCAAATATTTCTCTCTGTTTCTCTCACAGATATGGTTAACATTTAAGTAAGTCAAATTGGTTCATATTTCTGCATATGTCGATGGTTCACCTTTCTGAGAATGTAGTACACATGTTGATACTTGTATGTGCCTCAATGTCATTTATGTTTATTTATGCATATGCGGTCCATCTTTGTACATTTACACTTATGTGCATAAATGTGCTTAATAGTTGCTGAGACGCATTACTCATTTACACTGACTTCAAACATAAAATAAAACGGAGAATTCATCTGCCAGACACAATATCCCTATGGAGCATTTCTAACAATCACAGATTGGGTTGAAGTGTATAATTTTTGAGACAAAAAGAATCTACTGAATTATTTTCTGAAATGTTTGGATCTTTTCCTGTTTATTTTATTCAAAATGCCCACAACATCAATTTCATTTTGATAATGCACTTCAGCTTCCATATCAGTTCCTGTGTAATCCAGCGTTTCCAACTCAGCTAACAACTTTGTTATAGAATATACATATTCAATTTTAGATCACTCACATCATGAACGAAATGCTTTAGTCTTCCTAAATTACAAGAAAAATAGCCTTGTAACCAATGACAACTGCACTGATATAAAAGATTGTGTCATATTCTTCAGAAATGTTCCCCGAAGTGAATAAATTGCTGGGTTCATTTAACAATTCAAATTAAATCAACATCATACCTCTTTATTCATTCATTGCTTCTATCAGCTTTTTTTTTTGCAATTAACTTATTGAAATAACACTTTAAAAGAAGAATCTATTCATCTTAGTTTACAGGAACAATAGATTCACTTCATGTATACCAGGTTGAATTTTTTAGTTTCCCATGAGTGTATTTGGCAGGTGAATGCAAAATTCATGTGGCCTTCCCACTGCCTGTCCATAGGCTGCCCCACCTTGTCCTCCATTTTAGACACTGGAGTGGTATTGGGCTACCTGCCTGCTCCTGAACATTTTGAGGCCCTTAAGTGGCCAATTAATAACTTAAGGGTCTCATTCTGTCACCGCTGGTATTTAACCCATGCCAGAGGGAGGTCTACACAATGTGGGAACCCGACAGCTGGTCTGGTGTCAGACAAGCAAAGCTGGGTAATATCCCTTGGGAGCTCCCTCAGCAACCAAACTTGCCAACCAATCAGCACCTTTTCTTCAAATAGTACAAATTGCTGTTCCCTTTGAAATTTTGCATTCTTGCATCTGTCCTGATGAACACAAAAACAAAATATTTTGTCAGCATGTCTCTTTTTCAGTGCTATTAAAATATATTTGTTTCTCCATTCTTAGCATATATGCCTTTAAATTGTGTGCCCTACACAGCCAAAGGATGAATGGATAATGTTTGTCATTTACTTTAGCAACTGGGAGCCAGTTACATGGGATTTTGCAGTGCCTATTATATCTCTTGTTTTTTGTAGTTTATATTAATAATTTAAACTCAAATGTAGAGTGCATGATAAAGCAATTTGCAGATGTTGAAAAGAATTGGTTGTGTGGTTATCTGCAAGGAAAGAAGCTTTAGAGTGCAGGAAAGTATAGATAGTCTGGTCTGCTGGAGAGGAAGACATAATGGAACTCAGTTTTGAGAATTGCAAAATAAAATATTTTGGGAGGTACAACAGGGGAATACACAGTAAATGGGAAGATGCTGAGTAGCGTGCAGAAATAGAATGATAAGTGTCTATCCACAAGTCACAAAAGGTAGCAGAATAGGTCAATAAGTTAACTAAGAAGGTATTTGGACATTCTTTATTAGCTGAAGTATAGAACGTAAGAATGAAAAGGACATATTGGAACTGTGTACAAAAACAGGTAGACCGCAGTTTGTGCATTGCCTGTATTTCTGGTCACCACATTACGGCAAAAAAGTGAATACACTTGCAGCAGGTGCAACGGTGATTTTGAGGATATTGCCAGAACCGTAAACATCTAGCTATGAGGAAGGATTGGATAGACAGTGGTTATTTTCTTTGGTACACAGGACACTGACAGATGACTTGCATGATGTGCGTAAGGGCTCTAGATGGAAGAAATAGAGATGGCCTGTTTTTCCTTAATAGAAAAAGGGTCAAAAACCAGCATAGATTTAACATAATTTTGTAGAAGTATTAGGAGAAGAAAGATTAACTTTATTTTCATCCATTTGGGGTTTGGGACCTGGAACTCACTGCCTGAAAGCATGCTAGAAGCAAAAGCTCTCACCACGATTGAAAAATTATATGATGTTCACTTGATGAGCTGCAATTTGCAGGATTACAGATCTAATACAAAACAGTCAGATTGTTCTTCATTAATTACACCTATAGAATGAACTACATGACCCCCGGTCCAGTAAAGTTTATAGGATTTATATGATTTCTAAACTCTCGCTATCCGTGCTTAAAGTGTGTAAGTATAAAACTTTGATTTACTCATTGATAATTAGAATCTCATCTCAAAATAATTTCAAGAATGTGTGGAAATGGGCTACATGCTTCCTGCATTAAGAACAGTGCTTTTCTCGCAAAGAGCTGACTTAACAGACTGAAAATGGTGATCCATACCACTTTTTTGGATATTACACCAATCTCTGACTGAAATTATTGTTGGAGACCAACAGACTCCCCCATATCCCACTACCCCAAAGGATTTCAGGGCTTACATGTTGGGTACACACTTTGCCAGTAATACTTTGTTTCCATACATGAGGTAATGAATAGCTGCAAACTACAATGTGATTGCATGAATAGTTTAAACCTACCATTTCCAATGATTAACTTAGCTCGTATGCTGCCTGTGCTCAACGTTAACCTATTTTCTAATTAACCTGTTCAGAGATGTTATTACACACCTCTGGAGTAGGTGAGACTTGAAGCCAGGTCTCCTAGCTCAAAGGTAGGGATACTACCAATGCACCACAAAAGCCCTAGTTGTGCTGAACTACAAAGCCTCAGAACTTCAGGTTTGAAATAACATCACAAAGGCCAGTATCCTGTCACCAAGTCATCCTTTATTTACACGTGCAATGTACACAACACTGATCCAGCTAGCTCAGAACTGGCTCTTAGAGTGAACAGAACCTCTGACACTCCTTTTCTTATTTGTCAGCCAGGGCTCCCTGATTGGCTCCCAGGTTAACAGCCCCATTCAGGGAACTCATATTTTGTAAAGTTCACCTGGCTGACCTCGTTCCAATCACAACAAAGTTTACTATTTGAACTGAGTTCACTGGTCATGGCTGGGCAGTAATGAAATCCCATGACTGACCACAGGAAGCAGGACGAATCTGTCACCTGCTCCCTTGTATAAGTTGGTTTTTGATAGATCTTTCTGAAGAATGCTGCAAGGATCCTGAGAGATAGCATAGGTGCAAAATCCCTCACAGGTTAGCAAGGAAATTAGAAGTTTCCCTGAAGTTAAAGATGCTTATACAAACTATTACTAAATCATCAAAGCATCCACTTTCAAAAAATAAAGAGATTCATCAAAGTTAGGTAATGCCATAGGTAAATAGCATTTCCTAGGAGTCATCATTTGCAACCACTCTTCAATATTTATTTATAGCTCATAAAATATAAAAGTGCCATTATCTTGCAACTGGAAAATGACAAGGAGTAGGATAGTAACTCTTTCCATTACCCATGGACTTAAGTACCACTTCTTAATCAAGGTTGGTGAAGCATGCATGAGATCACAGGAAATTTCTCCTTGCCTGCTGACATCCAGTGCAATTTCTCTAATGATGTGTGAAATCATACCATCTGATATTAATAACAAACACATTAAAATGTTTAATGCCACTTTAGTTTTCAAATTCCATTTCTAAAAGCATTAACAAATTTATTATTCATGTCACCACCCATAACTTTACCCTGCAAAATCTTTTTAAGCAACCAGCCACAGTGATATTATATATCTGTGCATGTAATGGCACCCTATTAGGCACAACATAGAAAAAAAATAGGAATTGTCATATATAGCAAAATTTGCATGACATAACTCATGATTAGTTGGAGTATATGTTGTTACATGAAAATAGTAGATTCAATCAATAAAATCTGGTAGAAAAGAGTTACAGGAAATAAGTGTAATGGCAGATGAATATTCTGTGCAACACTATATTATTTAGGCATTGCTATGTAAAATAAGAGTCATTATATTAAAGTAAAATAGCTGTTCATTTTTATTGACAAAACCTTTGCAATAGGGAACAGTGAAGTAAACTAAGCAACGAAATCTCAAAAGAGAAAGAAAGTGAAAGTTGAAAATACATCACTGCTAGCAGAACTGATATTTTTAACTCTTCTGGCAATTCCAACTTCAGATCCAATGACTTGGCATTTTTATTGACAAATGATAGCCATTTGTTCTGCTTATCCACTAACATTTGACAGGTAAGCAATTTCACCACAGTCAATCTACCAATGTCCAAATTCCCATTCTGACCGGTGGTTGATTGAGACATCATTTCATGCGAAGATATTGAGTTCACCATTAAAAGTACACACTCATTTTACTTTCCATAGCAACAGCTAATGAAAGTGAAAGATTTATAACAAAGTAATTTAGTAATTACTGAGACATTTGTTTGATAAATGGATGGTGATTAAACATGCTGATCTCTTTCTTTGTGCTCTTTGAACACAGAAGGATGCCAAGTTTTTAAATATCAATAACCTTGTGATGATTACTGACCACTAACAATTGGAAGAACACTTTTAATTATATGAAAATAAAAATAGACTAAAAAGCAGCAGTTAGCAAGTGGATACAATTGACTTCAATTATGGTATCTTCAACAATTGTTAATTCTGATTCAAAGCATTCTTACCCAGTTATTAATTGTACATTTTCAAATTATCAAAAACACAATAAAAGAAAATGTGGTGCATAAATATAAACAAAAACTGCCTATATTTGCTCCATAAATTGCCCCAATCAAACACAAAGCAACAGAGCAAGATACATGAGAACATATGAGCTAGGAGTAGAAGCAGACCATTCAGCCCCTCAAGACTGCTCCACCATTCAAGTTTTTTTAGTCTAATTGTAACCTCACATCCACTTTCCTGTCTATCCTTGACAACCTATCACCTCCTTGCTCCTTAAGAATCTGCTTTCTTCACCTTTTCAGGAACAGAGTTCCAAGACTCACCAGCCTCTGAGAGAAAAAAAAGTTTTTTAAACAGTGGCCTCTAGTTCTGGATTCTCCTATATTAGGAAACATCCTTTTTGACATCAACTCTGTGAAGACCTCTGAGGATCTTATGTTTCAAGCATGTCATCTCTTACTCTTCCAAACATAATTTGGAATAAGAGTCTAGCCTGACCAACCTTCCCTCAGAAGACAACCATCCAGTCTTGTCACTAGTTTGAGAAAATCTCTCTCACCTGCTTCCAAAACATTATATCCTAATTGAAGTACGGTGACCCATAGTGTGTGAACTATGTCATTTTTGGTTTGACCAATGCACTGTATAATTGAAGAGTAACTTCCCCATTTTTGTATTCAGATCTCTTCATGATAAATGATAGCATTCTATTAGTTTTCCTAATTACTTGTCATGCCTTCACACTAACTTTTTGCGCAAGGACACTCATACCTCGTTGCATTTCAGAGCCCTGCAATCTCTCAACATTTAGATAATGTTTCTTTTTATTCTTCTTGCCAAAATGGTAATGTCACTTTTTTTTCACATTATATTCCATTTACCATGTATGTTCCCACTCACTTAAACTATCTATGTCTTTTTGCAGCCTTCCTATTTGCTCTTTGTGATTTACTTTTCTACCTATCTTTGTGTCGTCAGCAAATTTGGTGACCAAATCTAGGTCCATTTTATCTAAGTTATTTATATGAATCATAAACAACTGAGGTCCTAACGCTGAACCACATGGCAGATTACACATTACATTTTGCCACCTGAAGAAGATCTACTTATGTCAACTCTGCTTTCTATTATCCAGCCAATCTTCTAGTCATGCCAATATGCTACTGCCTACACCATGAGCTTTTATTTCTGCAATAATCATTGATTTGGGACCTTATTAAATGCCTCTGGAAATCTAAGGACAGTACTCTACTGGTTCCACAGCACGTGTTACCTCCTCAAAGGATGCAAATAGATTGGAGAAACACGATTTCTCTTCCATAGAACAATGGTGACTCTACCTGATTACCTTGAACTTATCTAAGCGCCCAGTATAACATTTTTAATTATAGTTTCAAACACTTTCCTTATGACAGATGCTAAGCTAACTGACCTGTGGTTTTCTTCTTTGAATAGAGGAATTACATTACTGATCAATCCAATGGGATCATCCCTGAATCTGGTGAGTTTTGGAAAATTAAATCTATTGCATCAACTATCTCACCAGCCACTTCTTTTAAGACCCTAGGATGAAGTCCATCAGGACACAGTCACTTGTCAGCCTGCAGCTCCAACACTTTACTCTGTACCACTTCTCCAATGATTGTGATTTTCCTGAATCCCTTCTTCTCTTCCAGTATTTGCTTTTTTGTTGCTTCTGGGATGTTACTTGTATCCACTACAATGAGCACTGATGCAAAATACCTGCTCAATTCATCTGCCATTTCCTTATTTTCCATTATTAAGATATGGCACATAACCCAGGCCATACACAGTCAATCAAAGATCGAAGACCTTAAAGGGCCAGAATAAAATAATTTTTGTGAAGCTTTGCATGGTAGATCTAAACTTTGCAGATTCGAGTTGGCCTGGTTTGGAAGGAGCAGGTTTGGGTCAAATAGATAACCTGATAAAACTAAAGCAACCCATAGCATATTGTAAACTGGATCAAACTTTTTAATGTGGGTTTGGTAGGCTGAAGGTACATGAAAATCTTGCTAACCGACCTTTGAGGGTTCACTGTGCAGCACACATTTCTGGAGGATGTAAAATCTGACACATCAGTAGCTCATAATGGGCAGCACACTCCTTTGAAATATATCATTGTGGTAATGGAAAATATGTGGAATAATTGTTCACTGTCTGCATTAATGTTTTCTCGAGGACTAAAACTTGGAGGTTCTGCCAAAATTGATACAATAAAGGACATATTTCAGGCTGAAGGGTACCCTCCAGATTCACATTGTTGTGAAGAGCCTTGATGCATGGCTTATGCATGGCTGTAAATGACTATGGAGTTTGCAGATATTATAAGGTAGGGGAAGGTGAGTATGTTTGTCATGTCTTCATACATTTCTTATATACTAGCTTCTCTGCTGGATAGAGATAGTAGGAACTGCCGATGCTGGAAAATCTGAGATAACACAGTATAGAGCTGGATGAACACAGCAGGCCAAGCAGCATCAGAGGAGCAGGAAAGCTGACGTTTCGGGTCTAGACCCTTCTTCAGAAGTACTGAATACTATTTAAGATATTGTACAGAGCACAGATTTCATTGTGGTCCAGTAGTATGACGCATTATTCCTAGCTCTTAAAGTGATAGGTAAGGAACAGCAAACAGAATGCTGTAAAGATGAACTTTTTTTTCATTTTTGTGATTTTTTTCATTGTGGACTGAAATGGAAACTTTCTTGATAAAACCAAGGATGGCTAGAGAATGGCAGCATGTTTGAAAGCAAGTACCTGACACCCATTGCAAGTGTCATTTACACAGCTGCTTGTAAACAAACAACAGTACAGGAGTTCATATGGGATTCAGGGTGAGCTTGCCAATTGGATACAACATTGGCTTGATAGTACAAGACAGAGGGAGGTGCTGGAGGGTTGTTTTTCAGACTGGAGGCCTGTAACCAGCGGTATGTTGCAAGGATCGGTGCTGAGTCCATCTTTGTTTGTCATTTATATAAACAATTTGGATGAGAATATAGGAAGCATGATTAATTAGTTTGTGGATGATACCAAAATTGGTGGTATCGTGGCCAGTGAAGAAGGTTATCTAAGATTACAAAGAGATCTTGATCAATTGGGTCAATGGGCTGAGGAGTGGCAGATGGAATTTAATTTGGATAAACGTGAGGAATTACATTGTGGTAAAACAAACAAGAGCAGCACTTGTACAATTAATGGTAGGTTCCTGGGTAGTGATGCTGAACAGAGAGACCTAGGGATTTAGGGACATAATTCTTTTAAGTGTGTCACAGCTACACAGGGTGGTTAAGAAGGCATTCAGCACACTTGCCTTCATTGCAAAGACCTTTGAGTATAGCTGTTGGGACGTTGGCGTGGCCTCTTCTGGAGCACTGTGTGCAGTTCGGGTTGCCCTGCTATGGGAAGGATATTACTAAATTAGAGAGCGATCAGAAAAGATTTGTCAGGACTTGCCAGGAATGGAGGGTTTGAGTTATAAAAATAGACTGGGTGGGCTGGGACTTTTTTCACTGGAGTGTAGGAGGTTGAGTGGTGACCTTAGAGAGATTTATAAAATCATGAGGGGCAAAAATAAGGTGAATAGCAAAGGTCTTTTCCCGAAGGAGGAGGAGTTCAAAACTAGTGGCATATTTTTAAGGTGAGAGGAGAAAGGTTTAAAGTAGAAATGAGGGGCAACTTTTTTACACAGAGAGTGGTTTGTGTGTGGAATGAACTGCCAGAGGAAATGGTGGATGCAGGTACAGTTACAACATTTAAAAGATGTTTGGATAAGTTCATGAATAGGAAAGGTTTGGAGAGATATGGGCTAAATGCAGGCTAGTGGGACTAGTTTAGTTATAACCCACCTAATTTACACGTCCCTGAATACTACAGGCAATTTAGCATGGCCAATCCACCTCACCTGCACATCTTTGGACTGTGGGAAGAGACCGAAGCATCCATCATGCAAGCTCACCTCTGACCCCATGCGACTTTACCTTCTGTATCAGCCTGCCATGAGGGATCTTGTCAAAGACCTTACTGAAGTCCATGTAGACAACATCCACTGCCCTACCCTCATCGATCATCTTCGTCACTTTCTCAAAAAACTCAACCTAGTTAGTGAGACACGACCTCCCCTTCACAAAACTATGTTGCCTCTCACTAATACACCCATTGATTTCCAGGTGGGAGTAAATCCTGACTCGGAGAATCTTCTCCAATAATTTCCCTACCACTGACGTAAGGTTCACCGGCCTGTAATTAGCTGGATTATTCTTGCCACCTTTTTTAAACAATGGAACAACACTGGCTATTCTCCAATCCTCTGGGACCTCCCCTGTTACCAGTGAAGATACAAAGATTTCCCTCAAGGCCCCAGCAATTTCCTCCCTTGCCTCTCTCAGTATTTTGGGGTATGTCCCATCAGGCCCTGGGGACTTGTCTACCTTAATGTTTTTCAAGACCCCAATACCTCCTCCCTTTTGACCTCAACATGACTATCTACACACTCTTCCCCCGACGCATCATCCACCAAGTCCTTCTCTATGGTGAATACTGACACGAAGTACTCATGATTTTGTGGAGTTGATTTCTTCGAGTGTATATCTTTGAAACAAAATCTGATAGCTCCTCCCTTAACATAAGATAAAGTAATACTAGTCAAATTTTTAAATTAACATGTCAAAATCAATACAGCAAAATGTGTGGGTGTGAGGCTGGAAAAGCACAGCAGGTCAGACAGCATCCAAAGAGCAGGTAAGTCAACATTTCAGGCCAAAACCCTTCATCAGGACTGGACAGGTTTCAGCTCGAAACTTTGACTTATCTGCTCCTCGAATGCTGTCTAACCTGCTGTGTTTCCCCAGCCTCACACCTATAGACTCTGGCTTCTAGCATCTGCAGTCCTTACTGTCCTAATGTGCAATAAAAAGAGAAATTGCTGGAAAACTCAGCAGGTCTGGCAACATCGATGGAGAGAAAACAGAGTTAACAATTTGAGACCAGTGACACTTCTTCAAAACTCAATGAAACGTGTACTTGTTATCTAAATTCAAGCCTATTTTCCATAATTTTGACAATTCCATAATTTCTTCTAATAACAAGATAAGATCACCAAGAAGTTCAATTGGAAATTCAGACACAACATCCTGACTCAACAAGTGATGAGAAAGTGGAACTTGCTACCACTTGGAGTGGTTGAAGTGAATTGTATAGATGCTTTTAAGGGAACTTCAGAGATGCACATGAGGGAGAAGAGAATAAAGAATTACTATGATAGAGTTATGTGGAAAGAGATGGAAGGGATGCCCAGTGGCCCATGAGTGCTGCCATGGAGTGATGGACCAAAGAGCTTGTTTGTATTGTGTTGTATATGTTGTGTTGTATTATTTATGACTAAGCTCCAACTAATACTGTTGATCTTGCCCAAACCTTATGTGCATTTTCATTGTCATGTTACTACCAATGCATGTTTTAACGATTCCAAAATATTTGAGTAGCAATTACCCAAGAAATCACATTATTTTGTTTAGAGTCCAGTGATTGTTGTAGTTAATTGTTTTCAGGCTTGTATACAAAAGAAAACAAAATATAAAAATGGAAACCAGTTATTATAGGATGTTATGCCTAAATAGAACTGTAAGATATCTGAATTGAAGCAGTTTTTATATTTATATTTGCACGGGGGGAAATCAGTTCTTTGCTTTACTAAACATTCTATCAAATGTTCACAGGCCAATTAGAATTGGAGAACATTCCTTGTGCGCTCTGATTGACAGCAGACGAAACACAATTTCATCCTGCAACTTTTTATTATTACTAAATTAATGGAAGCAGTCCATTTCTCCTGATGTTGTTCCAAATGTCCTATTTGATTACAGCTGGGAATGCCTCTCCCAATAGGAATCAACAGTATTAGAGGGAAGATAAAGCTGCAAACAATAAGAAAGCAAAGGCTATCAGATAACATTATGCCAAATAAAACAAAGATAAAAAAGATTACTGGCTGGAGGGAAACACCTTGAAAATGCCCAGTGGGTATCATAGCATCAGACAATTCCCTACTGATGGTGTGACAAAACTGTTCACTTTGACTGTTCCTTTGAATACATGTGGGATTCATTTTTATTTTCAACCCCAATTTATATTAATCTCAGGGAAGCCTGAAAATGCCAAGACCCCCAGCCAGCAGCCTTACAACATTCAAAAGAGCTCTAAATTCCGGTTGGCTGACTCAGTCCTGCTACACTAGGCAATGGCCTAGTGGTATCATTGCTGGACGTTAATCCACAGACCCAGATAATGTTCTGGGGAGATAGTAGGAACTGCAGATGCTGGAGAATCCGAGACAACAAGGTGCAGGGCTGGATGAACACAGCAGGCCAAGCAGCATCATAGGAGCAGAGAGGCTGACGTTTTGGGCCTAGACCATTCATCAGAAAAGGGGGAGGGG